>NC_045631.1:10361001-10661897 GCF_009829155.1 Mustela erminea
GTTTTATTAACCTTTTTTTAAAAACACACTTTAGCTTTGTTGATTTTCTCTACTGTAAGTTAGTTTTCTGTTTCTTTGATATATGCTCATATCTCTATTCCTTCCTGGACTTTCTTTGGGTTTGATTTGCTGTTCTTTTACCTTCTTGAGATGAAAGCTTAGATAATTAATTTTTACCCTTTTTTTTTTTTAACACATGCACTTAAGACTGTACATTTCCTCTAAGCCTTAACTATTTCCCACAAGTTTTGATTTGTTGTAGCTTAATTCTCATTTAGTTCAAGATATTTAAAAATTTCCATTGTGATTTCATTTTTGGCTCTAGGTTATTTAGAAGTGCATTGCTTAATTTCTGAGAAGTTCAAGGTTTGTTTTTTTTTTTTTTTTTTAGTTTCCTTTTTGTTATTGGCTTCTAATTTAATTCCACTATAGTCAGAGAACATAGTCTGAATTATTTCAATCCATTGAAATTTATTGAGGCTTACTTTTTGATGCAACGTATGTTTCAGTTTTGGCAAATGTTTCATGTGCATTTGAAAAATGCTTATTTTAGCATTACTGGGTACAGTGTTGTATTAATCAGGTAAGTTTTGTTAATTGTGTTATTCAGATCTTCTATATACTCCTTACTGATCTTTTCATAACTTAAATGAAAGATTGTTAAAGCATTAAAGCCTCTCATTTTGGTTGTGGATTTTGTATTTTTCCTTTTAATTCAATTAATATTTTTATGTATTTTGAAGTGTTGTTATTGGATACACACAAATTTTAAATTTATATCTTCTTGGTAAATGAAGAACAACGTATTTGTATGTACGTATTTCTTTCTCTTCCTTATATAAAAGTCTGTAAACTTTTCCTTTGCCCAATGAATTTAATTTCTTTTTAAAATCTCTACTGCTAAGGGAAAAGCCATTAATTGGGGGGGGGGGAAATTTCATCAATTTCAATGGAAAAACTGGTTCATAACATCCAGCCCAATACCCAAACAGCTTTCTCTGATGGAAAAAATTTATTAATTTGTCAATAAAACAAGTTTATTCTAAAAAATTTTGAATTTAAAAATACAATTTACATATACAACTTACTGCAATAAAAGTTTATTACCCTCATTAAAAGAGGAAATGAAGACTTGATGATGAGTAGTGGAGGATAGTTGTGAAGGAGTCATTATTATGAAAGCTATAATTTTCCTTCTGCACCATTTCTTTACTGTTTCTTCAGTCTTTTGGGTACTCGTGGTTATCTCGTATTCAAAATACCTTTAAAAATACCTATAAAAGTAAATAGCACAGAAAAATACATTGAGGGTAAAATAAATACTAAACCTGAAAGTACCGCAAAATACATGGAATAGTTTATGCATTTAGCAGACTTCAGAGTCACAGAGTCTACTACCTCTCCAGCCCTTTCAATCGGCACATATATGCAAAAACAAAGCATTTGGGTTTATCCAAACAAGGCAAGCCTTGCACATTTGTTTCCTATGATATTGTTGGGCTAGAAACTGTTTTATTAAATTTAGTATGTTTTTGCCTAAAAGTATGATATCAAAACATTATTCCTTATAGCATGTTTATGTGGTGTATTTGGGGAAGAAAAAGGCATTGTACCACCATAAAAAAAAAAAAAAAGTGTTTTCCAAAAAGCAACATCAGTTTTCAAGAGCTACTGCAAAAAGTTGTTCATTGAACAGTAGCTGAACAGATGAATTCTGTTTACTGAACTTCACCTTGCTCTTTTTCTATGTAAATATACATTAGAGTTTTTACAGTGGAGTGGCATGGTCAGACCATGCTTCTAAGAATTCCTTCTGGTAATTGGTATAATTGGTAATTGGTAATTGTATTGAGAGGGACAAGACTTGGAAGAGAAAGGTTGGGAGACTAATGAACGTATCCAAGCAGGGGACAATGAGGTCAGTAGGGCAGAACCAAGTCCCAACAGAGGCCCAGATGCATATGGGAGTTCTGAGAATGATAAAAGTGGTACTGCAAGTCTATGGGGATAAGATGAGCTATTCAAGAAATAATGCTGAGACAATTTCATTTGTGGAGAGAAAAAGTAAAACCTGGGTCGCTATTTTACTCCATACACAAAAGTAAAGTATAGATGGATCAAAGATTCACGTGTAAGAAGTGAAACAAATAAAAAAAAAAAACCCAAATATAGAGGAAAATGTGAGTGAACTTAAAAAAATAATCACTGAGGAGCGTCTGGGTGGCTCAGTGGGTTAAAGCCTCTGCCTTCGGCTCAGGTCATGATCCCAGGGTCCTGGGATGGAGCCCCACATCAGGATCTCTGCTCCGCAGGGAGCCTGCTTCCTCCCCTCTCTCTCTCTGCCTGCCTCTCTGCCTACTTGTGATTTCTCTCTCTCTGTCAAATAAATAAAATCTTTAAAAAAAAAAAATCACTGAATGGGGAAGCATAACATAAAACTCAAGTCACAAGTGAAAAATGACAAACTATAGATGTGGGGAAAGATATCATGCAAGTTAAATAGCTAAGCGAGAAACAATATCTTTATCACATTGATAATTTCTTTTGATTCAAAAAGCTCTTACAAATTAATAAGAAAGCAATAAATACTTCATACAAATGGATAATGTATATGAATAAGTGGTAAACAACTTAAAAATTAAAAGGTTTTACCTCATTCATAATTTAAAAATATATTTTGGAAAAAAATAATAACTCTTTCAAAATAAGGATGAAAAAGTCTGCACACAGCCCAAGCTGTGCTGTGGGGAAACAGGACTTCTCCTATTCTGTTGTTGTATGAACTGGCATAGCCTCTGTGAGGGGCAATCTGTCAATATCAATATTTCCTCAAAACTTTTTTTTTTAATTTTTTAATTTATTTTCAGCGGAACAGTATTCATTGTTTTTTTGTACCACACCCAGTGCTCCATGCAATCCGTGCCCTCTCCAATACCCACCACCTGGTTCCCCCAACCTCCCACCCCCCTGCCCCTTCAAAACCCTCAGGTTGTTTTTCAGAGTCCATAGTCTCTCATGTTTCACCTCCCCTTCCAATTTCCCTTATCTCCCTTCTCCTCTCTAACTCCCCTTGTCCTCCATGCTATTTGTTATGCTCCACAAATAAATGAAACCATATGATAATTGACTGTCTCTGCTTGACTTATTTCACTCAGCATAATCTCCTCCAGTCCCATCCACGTTGCTACAAAAGTTGGGTATTCATCCTTTCTGATGGAGGCCTAATACTCCATAGTGTATATGGACCACATCTTCCTTATCCATTCATCCGTTGAAGGGCATCTTGGTTCTTTCCACAGCTTGGCGACCGTGGCCATTGCTGCTATAAACACTGGGGTACAGATGGCCCTTCTTTTCACTACATCTGTATCTTAGGGGTAAATACCCAGTAGTGTAATTGCAGGGTCATAGGGAAGCTCTATTTTTAATTTCTTGAGGAATCTCCACACTGTTCTCCAACTTTTTAGTTAAAAATTTCAAATATACAGAAAAGTTGAAATAAATATGCAGTGGAAAAGTATATACCACACTTCGATTTGACAGTTGTCAACATTTTGTTATATTTGCATTACCGCATATATATCATACATATAAACATGTATCTATATATCCATCTTCATATATCCGTCTATCCTTCCATCAAGCCATCTTGTCTTTTGATCCATTTCAAAGTAAACTGCAGATGTTGGTATACATGATCCCTAAATATTTCAGCATACATATCAACTAGGGTTTAATGTGTGTTTATGGTTCTTTTTTGAGGGAAAATTTACCTTCAGTGAAATACACAAATTTTAAGTTGACCAGTCAGTGTGTTTTTGACAAATGCACTCATCTTTGTCATCCAAATTCCTTTCAAGATCTGGGATACTTCCATCAGCCTACAAAGTTTCTTCCTGTTCCATCCCAGTTAAGCCTCATTCCCATACCTCCAGGAAGTATTTTTTACTATAGATCAGTTTTGCTGGTTCTAGAACATCATGTAAATGGCATTATATAGTAGATACTCTCGTGTAAAGCTTCTTTTACTCAGCACAATGATTTTTGTGATTTACCCATCTTGCTGTGTGTGTCAATTGCTCATTCCTTTGTATTCCTGAGTAGTCCATTGTATGAATACACCACAGTTAGTTTATCCCTTCCCCAGCTGATGGACATTTGGGTGGTTTCCAGTTGGGAACTATTATAAATAAAGCTTCTATAAACTTTCTTGTCCATGTTTGAAGACATGTTTTCTCTTGGGTCATTTGAATGGAGGGTCATAGATAGAATGTATGTATATCCTCTCCCTGGGGCTCACAGTCTATTTTAACTTTAGTACAAGACTCTGTCATGAGTATGTGCTATCTGACAGGTACAGAAATTGCATAGTGGGAGGTGTGAGAAGGTGGGAAGTACTTCTAGGGGAGAACAAGGGAAGGCTTCCTAGAGGATGAGGCCTTGATGCTGACACAGTTAAGTAGGAGGATTGGGGAGTGCAGAGTCTGGGTCAGACATGCCTACATTCTTGTCCTATTTCCACAAGAAAAAGATCCAGGGAGTCTCATTTTCTCATCTATAAAATGGGGATGATGACACCACAAGACGTGGCTGAATGATAGGAATCAAAGGCCCAGCCATGGCCTCAACAGGCACCTCTTTTGTTAAACATTCCTCTTTTCCCCACAGGCCTTGCTCCTCTGGTGGCCTTCAATGTGGATGAGGCCCAGATCTGGGTGACTCCTGAGGGAGACACACCCTATGTGCTCAGCTCCCTTCTGCACCAAGACCCCAGCACCAACAAGACCTGGTAAGTGGCGCCCAGCAGATGGGACGCATAACTGAGGATGCCTCTGGGGAGTCTGAACAAGCCCCAGAGAAGGCCTTCACACCCAACCCCCACAGTCTGGGGACAACCTTCCTTCATTTTCATAAGGGTGTGCAGGAGAGAGGCTGTGAGCACTGGGCCAATCCTGGCCGTCTTTACTGCTGGGGAGCAGGGACAGGATACGACCTCAAAACTATTTTAAAATAAAGTTTATTAAGGTTGTTTTGTCTCTTATAGAAGTAACACATGCTCAGTATAGAAATCTAGGGCAATGACAAAGAAATCAAAGAAAAAATGGAAACTATGAGGCAGCAGGGAATGTGGTTAAGATGCAAGTTGTGGGTCTGGTAGCCATGGGTCTGTGACAGCTTTATTCTGTACTTGTGCAAAGCACTCAACCCACAGCCTCTTTCTTATCTCCACAGAAGGGGTAGAGATTTCCCTACATCCCGGGGTTGTTGCATAAGACTATTTAAGTTAATGCACGTAAAGGATTTATTACAGTTTCTGGCCAAATGCAAGCTCACTAAACATTGCATTTTCTGTTTTTAAAATCTCATCGGGGAGCATCTGGGTGGCTCAGTCGGTTAAGTGTCTACCTTTGGCTCAGGTCATGATCTCCAGGTCTTGGGATTGGGTTCCTGCATTGGGCTCCCTGCTCAGTGGGGAGTCTGCTTCTCTTTCTCTCTCCCTCTGCTCCTCCCCACTGCTTATTCTCTCTCTCTCTCAAACAAATAAATAAAATCTTAAAAAAAAAAAATAAAAATCTCATCTGCACCCACTAGATAAGCCACAGATTTTAAATGTGGCAAAATTCTGCTGCTGAGGATGTGGGAACTTGTGGGGCTGTCAATTGGTATAAGCAACTCAGAGAATGGTTTTACCATATCTGGTAATGTCGCAGATTCCTTTGACCTGCCATTCCACTCCCAGATCTGGCCAACCTTAGAGATACTCCCAGGCACAAGTAAAGGTATTTACTGTAACATTTCTTGGAATAGTGAAAGACTGGAAATGGTCCTCATTAGGAAAATGGAAGAAAAAAGCTTTGAATCACATATGATGTGATATTAGAAGCAGGTCAAATTAATAAAATGAGAACAGCGGTTGTTAACTTGAATCACTCTTGAAGCATAAGGTAAAATTGGCAGTTGTATAGTTATATATACCATGGTCATTTACTCAAGAAATATTTAGAATGGAGCATAAATTTTTTTTTTTACTCTTTTTTGGTTTGTTTTTTTGTCTTTTAAATTAACATATAATGTATTATTTACCCCAGGGGTACAGGTCTTTTAATCATCAGTCTTACACAATTCATAGCACTCACCATAGCACATACTCTTCCCAATGTCCATAACCCAGACACCCCATCCCTCCTAACTCCCACTCCCCAGCAGCCCTCAGTTTTTTTCCTGAGATTAAGAGTCTCTTAAGGTTTGTCTCCCTCCTGATCCCATCTTGTTTCATTTTTTTCCTTCCCTACTCCCACAGCCCCCTGCCCTGCCTCTCAAATTCCTCATATCAGAGAGATCATATGATAATTGTCTTTCTCTGATTGACTTATTTCGCTCAGCATAATACCCTCTAGTTCCACCTACATCATTGCAAATGGCAGGATTTCATTTCTTTTGATGGCTACATAGTATTCCAGTGTGTTTGTGTGTGTGTGTGTGTGTGTGTGTGCTGCATCTTCTTTATCGATTGATTTTTTTAAAAGATTTTATTTATTTATTTGACAGAGAGAGAGAGAGATCACAAGTAGGCAGAGAGGCAGGCAGAAGCAGGCTCCCTGCTGAGACGAGAGCCCATTGTAGGGCTTGATCTCAGGACTCTGAGAACATGACCTGAGCCAAATGCAGAGGCTTAACCCATTGAGCCACCCAGGTGCCCTTCCATTCATCTGTTGATGGACATCTAGGTTCTTTCCATAGTTTGGCTATTGTGGAGATTGCTGCTATAAATATTTGGGTGCACATGCCCCTTCAGATCACTACATTTATATCTTTAGGGTAAATACCCATTAGTGCGATTGCAGGGTCATAGAGCAGCTCTGTTTTCAACCTTTTTAGGAACCTCCATGCTGTTTTCCAGAGTGGCCGCACCAGCTTGCATTCCCACCAAAAGTGTAGGAAGGTTCCCCTTTTAGAGCATAAATTCTTATGCTGTGGGGAGATAGACAATGAGCAAGCACACAAAATATGTATTACATCAGATGGTGATAGTGGGGATATGCTAATGTAGAAACATATCTTTAGTTTTGTCCCTTATTGTCACCAAAATGACTTTGAGCTACTTTGCTTTGAAGCCAGGATCCAGTCAGGGTTCCTGTGTCGCATATTGTGTCTCTTTATTCTCTTTTAACCTAGAGCAATTTTTCCTTTCCTTTCTGTTCACAGTGGTCATATGGCTTTCTCTGTGCTTGCTCTGTGACCCAGTCCTGCTCATGCCCTGCCCCAGACCAGTTCCCTCCCCATCCCTGCTACTTTGCTTCTAGTCAGTGGCTTTTTTATACAGCACAATGAGCCATGAGCCCAACATCCAGACAGCCTTTGGGGGCAGAGCCGTATGAGGAGCTTGTGGTTTCTGGCTGAGTGGAGTTTCCCATTTTCCCAAGCTGAGCATAGTAGAAGATCTGTTTGGTGGAAGATGGGTGGGCGGTAGCAGCTCCTGAGGCAGGCTTACAGCCCTGGGACTTGGACCATGACCCTGCCAGCCAAGCATGCTTGGACCCCTTGCCAGACTGTGATTTCCTCACTGTACAGTGAAGAGGCTGGTGACCATGTAAGCGGGGAGGGCAGGGTCAATTGATTCATTCATCCACACATTCGGCAAGTATTTATGGAGCATCAACTCAATCACAGGCAAAGTGTGGGGATAAGACAGCAGAAGAGGCACAGTCCCTGCCCCCATGGAACCCTCTGGCTCATGAAGGAGATAGACAAGACAGGCAATGACCAGAGGAGCGATAGCTGCTCTGGTGGCGATGTCTAGGGTACTCTGGAGACATAGAAGCAGGTGTATCCCTTAGCCACGAGGCTTGCATCAACTCTGAACTGAGGAGATGAGTACGAATTAGTGTGAGAAGGCAGGGGAGGAGGAAGCCCTGCCAAGAGCAAAGTGGTCAGGAGCCTGGAAGTTAGTATGAGCAAAGTCAAGGAACAGAAAATGTCAGGGGGTTGAAACTGAGTGTAGTGAGTACTAGGTTGGGGGAGGTGGGTGGTGCCTGTTACCAAGGCCCTGGGGGTTTGAGGAGCCAGAAAGGTTTGAAACAGGGAGGGCTCGTGAGAAGGTTGTTAATCAGTTTTTGGCTGCAGGAGGATGAATTAAAGGTCAGTGTTTGTTGTGATTTTTTTTTTTTTTTTTTTTTTTTTTTTTTTTTGGTGGTGTTGTTTTGGTAAAATTTTTATGGACATTTGCCACACAGAAAAATGCACCATCATAAGCGTGTAGCTCAGGGAATTTCACAAAATGAACCACCTGTGTAAGCAGCATCCAAACAAAGGAACAAAACATTATCAGCCTCAGGATGCCTGGGTGGCTCAGCTGGTTAAGCGTCTACCTTTGGCTCAGGTCATGATCTCAGGGTCCTGGGATCAAGTCCTGCATTGGGCTCCTTTTCAGTGGGGAGCCTGCTTCTCCCTCTGCCTATTGCTCCTCCTGCTTGTGCTCTTTCGCTCTCTCTCTGACAAATAAATAAATAAAATCTTAAAAAAAAAAAAATACATTGCCAGCCTCACCTAAGCCCCCTCTAGCCTGGTGCTCCCTTTTAGGCACATCCCTTGCTGAGAGTTAATGCTCTGACCGCCATCCATCTCCCTGGATTAGTTCTGCCTGTTCTTGAACTTATAAATGACACATGCTGTTATGTGGTTTGTTGTCAGGCTTCTCTCCCTCAGTATAGTCTGAATTTTGAAAGTGGTATTGCCTGAGACAATGATACTTAATCTCATTGCTCTCAGTCTTCCATTGTGTGAACAGTGCTGACAATGGGCATTTGGACAGTTTCCTTGGACAAATTATACTGCTTTCTGTGGACAGGTACACTTCCTTTTATCAGGCCTGTGCCCAGGAGTGGAATTGCTGAATCATGACTTGTGGTAGAGCCAACATGTCGTTTCCCAAACTTGCAGTGCATGAGTGTTCTGGTTTCTCCTCATGCTCGTGAAAGCCCAGTGTCAGTCCCAGTTATCTGTGACCTTATCTTGCCCAGTCCCCTCCCACCAGTACCGCAGCAGGGCCCTCTCCAACTCCAGGCCCCCTGCTTCAGAAACCAAGGTGAAAGGACATGGTGGGTGAGAGGAGTTTGAAGCCCCTGGAGCAGAAGGCTCTGAGTCCACTACAGCGTGGGAGAAGAGCCTCGCTGGGCTCAGGAAAACCTCCTTGAACACCTGATGAAGCAGAGGGGGTTCATGGGAGGATGTGGTGGGAGGAACTTCTGGGTTCCTGCCACAAATGGTGAAGCCCAAGACCACGGGCCTGCCTTGCTGAACAGGAAATGCACTGCCGGCCGCCCCAGGGCCACAGAGAGCAGAGGAGGCTGGCCTCCCTGTGCATGTGTAATGTGTCTCTCTCACTCCCTTGTGCTGTTTCTCCCTAAAATAGAACACTCAGGACTGGCAGCAGCACGGGTGTGGTTGCTGCAGGGTGAAGTGAGTGGAACATAAAGAAGGCCTTCCACATCTGAAACTAATGTAACATTGTATGTTAATTAGACTTCAATAAAAATGCAAATGAAACCATTAAAAAATAAAACTGTGATAAAACTTGGGGGATGGGCACCCTGGTGGCTCAGTCGTTTAGTTGTCTGCCTTCTGCTCAGGTCATGATCCCGGGGTCCTGGGATGGAGCCCCATGTTGGGCTCCCTGCTCTGTGGGGAGCCTGCTTCTTCCTCTCCCTCTGCCTGCCACTCCCCCTTGCCTGTGTTCTCTCTCTGTGTGTCTAAAAAAATAAATAAAAATCTTTAAAAATTAAAAAAAAAAAAAACTTAGGGAAAAAAGAAGGCCTTCTCCTGGGAGGTATGGGATTAGACTCAGAATGGACCTACCTAGGTTAGAGGTGGGTGAAGGCAGGAGATGGACGCTTCTAGCCCACGGTACAATAGGGTCCCCAGAGCTGTCAGCTGATGGTGGGTTTGGTTATTGTTAGTCATTCAGTCAACAAACCTGGAGATCAAGAGACTACCCATCATGCGGGAAGAATGGGTAGGCAACAGAGGCAGCTCAGATTGGGCCCCAGGCCACAGCACTGCATGACTTGATATGAATGGCAAACTTAGTTTCCACAGTTCACAGCCTGGACAGCTGTACATGGTAGTCTCTTGAGAACTCATAGTCTAGGCGAGTATGGGGGTGGGTTCCAGTAGTCAGGGAGGCCTTGGAGGGGGTCAAGTTGCTCCTTTTGGGAAGACTTTCTGAGGAGCTGGGGTTTAGGATGACTGTTGGCAGGAGAAGGAGGTGGGAAGGAAGTAGCTTGGGCAATGGCCTGAAGGAGGAAGGAGAGCCGAGGCTATTCCAGGCCTGGGCCTCCCCCACCAAAACATGATCTAGAATGGAGGCTAGTTTTGCCCCCACCTCTATGGGGGAGAGGGAATGAGGTGCTAGACGGAGGGCTGAGGTTCAGGCTGGGGAGGAGTCTGGAGCTGAGGCAGGGTTGCTGAGCAGGCGACCTATTTTGGGAGCTCAGCTGCAGAACCCACAGAGCTGCCCCTCTGCTCATCAGCCCTGCCCCACATTAGACCCCTTACCCACCGCCTGAGCGGTCATTCAGTCAGTATTTAGCCATATTTACTGATCCCCAGTTCTGTGCCAGTCGTTCTTCCATGCTCTGGACATAACATGGTAAACAAGATTAGATGTGATCCTTGAGGAACTTACGGTCTAGTGTCGGGGGAGAGAGATTAAGCACATAAGCAAGTAAACAGGATACTATAGGACGTAACAAGTTCTGTAAAGGAAATAAAACAAGGTGACACGAAGCTGAGCAGGTGTGTTGTGAGGTGGGGCTGGTTAGAGAAAGCATTTATGAGGAGGTGACAGTTAAGCAAGGCCAGGAGATGAAAATGAGTCAGACTTGGCGAGTGAAAAGCAGGGCTTCCAGGCACAGGGCACAGCAAGGCAGAAGGCTTGAGCAGGCAAGAACTCGGGCTGTCCAAAGAAGGGGCTAGAACAGAAGCCAGCCAGTGTGGAGCTGGAGCTTAGAGAACAAAGAAATGGGAAGAGAAGGGCGCCTGGGTGGCTCAGTCGGTTAAGCCTCTGCCTTCAGCTCAGGTCATGATCCCAGGGTCCTAGTATTGAATCCCAGATCAGGCTCTCTACTCAGCAGGGAGTCTGCTTTCTTGGACCCTCTCCCCACTCATGCTCTCTCATTCACACCCTCTCTCTTAAATAAATAGATAAAATCTTAAAAAAGAAAAAGAAATGGTGAGAGGAGGTCTCAGAGGCAGGGAGGGCTAGACCAGCAAGGCCCTGTAGGGTGCATCAGGGAGTACGGACTCTTTTTCTTTTCTTTCTTTCTTTCTTTTTTTTTTTTTTTAAGATTTTATTTATTTATTTGACAGACAGAGAACACAAGTAGGCAGAGAGGCAGGCAGAGAGAGAGAGAGAGAGAAGCAGGCTCTGCATCAAGCAGAGAGCTCGCTGCGGGGCTCGATCCCAGGACTCTGGGATCATGACCTGAGCCGAAGGCAGAGGCTTCAACCCACTGAGCCACCCAGGCACCCCCGGACTCCTTTTCTAAGTGCACGGGAAGCTACTGAAGTAGGGGAGTAACACGGTATAAACTGTAAGGGTAAATTTCAAAAACAAACACTACCAGTTAGGAGACGAATATCATAGACCAGACAAGGTGCTGATGGCCAGGATGATGATGGGGAAATGGAGAGAAGAGGTGCTTTGTAGATATAATTTGGATGAATAATCCATAGGGTTTACTGATGAACTTGATGCAGGGATGAGTGAAAAGATGAAGCAAAGATGTACCCAGGCTTCAGGCTTTATAAGGTAGTGGTTGGTGCTACCATCTATTGCCTTGGGGAAAATGGAAAAACACAGGCTTGAGGCACCTGGGTAGCTCAATCGTTAAGTGTCTGCCTTGGGCTCAGGTCTTGATCCCAGAGTTCTGGGATCCAGCCCCGCATCAGGCTCCCTGCTCCACATGAAGCCTGCTTCTCCCTCTCCTATACCCCTTGTTGTGTTCCCCCTCTCTCTGTCAAATAAATAAATAAAATTTAAAAAAAAAAAGAAAAAGAAAAAGAACAAAAAGCACAGGCGTGGGAGGACAAGACTCCCAAGTTCTGTTTAGACAATCTAAAGTTTAAGAGGCCTGTTAGGGGCCAGTTAGCCATTGTATTTGTTTCCTATGGCTGTGGTAACACCCACGAAATTAGTGGCTTAAAACAACACAAATTTATTATCTCACAGTTCTGGAAGTCAGAAATCCAAAATAGGTCTTAATAGGCTAAAGTCAAGGTGTGTTAGCAGGGCTGTGTTCCTTCTGGTGGCTCAAGGGGAGAATCTGTTTCTTCACCTTTTTCAGTTTCCAGAGGCTAACCACATTCCTTGGCTTTGGGCCTTTTCTTCCACCTTTAAAATCAGCAGTGTAGGGGCGCCTGGGTGGCTCAGTGGGTTAAGCTGCTGCCTTCGGCTCAGGTCATGATCTCAGGGTCCTGGGATCGAGTCCCGCATCGGGTTCTCTGCTCAGCGGGGAGCCTGCTTCCCTCTCTCTCTCTGCCTGCCTTTCTGTCTACTTGTGATTTCTCTCTGTCAAATAAATAAATAAAATCTTAAAAAAAAATCAGCAGTGTAGCATCTTCAAATCTTTCTCTCACTCATCCTCTTGTCTTCCTCTTATAAGGACCCTTGTGATTACATTGGGTCCACCTAGATAATCCAGAATAATTTCCCTTATTTCAAGATCCATAACTTAATCAAGTCTACAAAATCCATTTAGCCACGAAAGGAGCATATTCACAGGTTCTGGGAATCAGGACCTGGACATCTGTTGTGGGGGGGTGTGTGTTTCCTACAGCTATTTCCTAGATCCTACCTATATCAGACAGGTTATGCTGGTCTGACTTCTGGTGGAGGGACCCTAGGGCCACAGAACTTCAGCATTTGCAGGTGTATTGAAACCATGGGATTGGAGGGGATTACTAGGGAGAATGTGCTAGCAAGGAAAACAGGGACCAAGCCCCAAGGCTCAACAACATTTAGAAATTAGACGGTGGGGGTGCCTGGGTGGCTTAGTGGGTTAAAGCCTCTGCCTTCGGCTCAGGTCATGATTCCAGGGTCCTGGGATCGAGCCCCACATTGGGCTCTCTGCTCCTCAGGGAGCCTGCTTCCTCCTCACTCTCTGCTTGGCTCTCTGCCTACTTGTGATCTCTGTCTGTCAAATAAATAAATAAAAATGTTTAAAAAAAAAAAAGAAATTAGACGGTGAAGAAGCCAACAAAGGAGTCTGAGAAGGAGTATTGAGAGAGGAAGGGGGAAATAAAAAGGAAAGTATTTCAAGGAGGGGATGGTCACATGTCCAGGGATGCTGAGAGGTTAAAGGTGAGGACCGAGAGGTGTCCATTAGATTTGGCAGTGTGGGGACCACTGTTGATCTTTGACAATAGCTGTATCAGACGATGGAATCAACCTGGGGTGGTTAAGCTGGAGCATGTACACAGGTGTAGACTTAATATTATTCTTCTTAATCCATGGAGATAAGTAAATGATCTATTTCATAATTATAATAGAGTGACAGGAAGTGAGGAAGTGGAGATGGTACCTCATTCTTGCCACCCAACCCACCATAGCTGCATCATCATCTTTAGAAAGTACAGACTAATATTCCCCATTATAGGAAGTCCTCCATGACTTCCTACTGCCCGCAGCACAAAGATCTTGGAACTGGTTACCAAAGCCTGTTACCAAAGTCCAGCCTTGGGCCCCCTTCCTCAATGCTCCCTACTCAACCCAACCCCTAAGATGGGGAACTCACTCTCTGTCTTGAGACAGACCAGTTCTCCCTGGGCAGTGCGGATAATGAGAATGCTTAGGCTGACACTGGACTCTGCTGTCTCCCTGGGCTTGGGATGAGGGGCGAAGTTTGCCATTGGGAATCATACCTCTGGAGGCTGCCTTAATGTGGCTAAAGTGCTCCCCCCTCAAACCTCCATTTCTGACTGACCCAGAGGGTAGGAACACCAACACACTCTTCTCAGGAAATACTATTACTGAGGCCAGGTGGGGTGGTTTCCCTGGCAGCCACCAGAAAGCCAGCACCCCAACAGAACCAACTGTCTTGCTGATGGCTTCCTGGTACCTACCCACCCTTGCCCCAAAGAGTATATCACCCCCATCTCTGTCAGGGGGAGTCAGCAGGCAGAGAGCAGATACATTTAACCATTTCCTGCCTGGAGCTATATAAAGGTAAATGCTGAGCAAAAGCTTTCCACATAATGCAGAATCCGCCATCATGGGCTGGGAGTCTGTCTGCCTGCCCCATATCTGGACCTCCTCCATTAGTTTTCCAGATAGGGAGCCTGCGAGCCTGTGGACCTGGAGTAGGAAGACTATGCCTGGGCAGGCAGAAAAGAGAAGGGAATCATTGGCCAGCTCAACTTTGCTGTCTACCTTTCCAACTCAGGCTCCTGGTCGCTGGTCCTCAAACCAAGGAGGAAGGAGGCCTCCTGCATTGTTGTTCCCTCATCCAAGATAAGATCTCTTGCGAAAGAGTAGGTAAGTCTGCCTCAGTTTTGGGCAATGCCCCTAGACCTCCTTCCGAGGAATCCCATTTTTCTGGGCCAAATCATTTGAACCTAGTCCAGTCCCTCCACCCTAGATTCTACCACCACCCCCAGCAGGTCTTCTACCCCAATGCCCAATCCTATCCCAACCCAATCCTAATCCCCAGCCCATCTTTCCAGACCCAGTCCTAACAAAAATGATACTTAAAATGTATTGAGTGCTCACCATGCGGCTGGCACTCTGCTAAGTGTTCACTTTAAATCCTCAAAATCACAGAATCACACCATTTTATATAAGAGGAAGCTATCATTCAAGAAGTCCTTTGATTGCCAGTATGACTAAGGTCGTGCATCTAGCATTGGCAGCAACAGCTGGCAAACCCAACTCTGTCTGATTCCAAAACCCAACCTGTCCCAACTCATCACACCTCAATGGAATCCAATCTTACCCCTCCCAACCTGTGGCCATCCTAACATCTAGCATGGGGACTGGCATATATTAGGCACTCAATAAATGCTATGAACAATGAATGGAACTAATTAACTCATTAACCAACTCTACGCATCCCACTGAGTCCCACTTAAGTCCTACATTTGCTGATGACCCTTCGACTGTGTGTGGTAGAGTCCTTGTCTCTGTGAGACATATGATGTTGAACAACCTCACTCTGCTTCAGAGGGGATGCAAGCTGGCAGGGCAACTGGGTGATCCTATGGCTCAAAATTGTGTCTCCTGAGGCCCACAGTGTAGAGGGAAAGGAGTGAGGTACATTTTCTTGGGGATTCCCCAGGGACAGAACTTTGAGAGTGGGGAGTTCATCGGTCCATATAGCCAGTTCTTTAACATCTTGTACACCTCCCTGGTGCTGCACACACCCACCAGCTAGTGCTTCTCTACCCTCCTGCCCCTCCAGACCATGAGCCCCTGTAAGAAAATCACCAGCTCTCCGTTATTTCTAAATCCCTAACACCATCCAGCATGAGGCCAGGCACAGAGCAGACATCACAGGGCATCTGTTGAATGAGTCAGTGAATAAGTCTGACGAATAGGCACGTTGCCCTGAGCATGTCTAAGCCTGTGCTTCAAGGCCTCTCAGCCAGCTTCTAGAGGCTGTGCTGAGTGACCAACAGTTCTTTATGGGGCCCTGTGACATCTGACCTTGGCTGAAGTGTTGCCTCCCAGCATACCTCCCTCCTTACCTGGCCTTAACTGTTTCAGAGACTGTCCCCATCCCAAAGGGGAGGTACCGGGGAGTGACAGTTGTTCGGAACCACCACAGTGTTTTGGTAAGTGTGCATGAGATGGGACGATGGAGGACTTAAGGGAGGGTGGCACTAATCCTGTGGTTGACCAGTGTTAATACCAGTCTGACTGGTATATTCTCAGGGCTGAGCCCAGCTATCTCCTTGGTACCAACCACAGGGCTGACCAAGGCTCTAACCTGGGTACACCATGTGATGCAGCACACTGACCCAAGTGCTTAACCTCAGCTTTGACCCCATCATGCTCCCACCCCTGCTGAGGCATAAACAAGCTCTTCCTACATCCTCTGCCTCGTTGATGAACTTGATTCTTGCATGGGATTGATGGTGTAGCTGAGATTAGGGTGACTGTGCTGAAGGTGACTTAGGCTTTCTCCTCCCTTTCTCCCTCTCTCCCCTAGATCTGCATTCAAGTGCGGACCCCGCAGCCCCACAGTCTCAGCTCAGAACTCACAGGGACCTGCAGCCTACTATCCAACAACTTCCAAAACCACACCCAAGTCCACTTCTCCAACCTTGGTAAGGTTTGGACACTCACTGACCTTGGACATCCCTAAAGAGGTCTCCTTGGGTCTCTAAAAAGAGGCACAGCAGGGCCACAGAGGCCCAGAGAGGGGAAGGCAAGCCTAGGCCCCTGTGAACGGAATCAGGGCAGAACTAAATGTGGGCCTGCCTGGAGGTGAACAAGGAGGCTGTCTGACTCTCAGTTCTTCCATGTGTGTTTTTTAAAGAAAATCTGGATCCCAGTGCACACGTGGATGACAGAGACTGCTACAGGAACAAGAAAGGCAACACAGAGAAGCCAGCCAGGTGGCGCCGGGCTCTGAAGATACAGGAGGAGGAGGAGGAAGAGGAAGCTGGTGAGGAAAGGCAGATCTGGGCTGCTCCCAGAGGCTGTCAGAGCAAATCTCTAGGCTGGTGACCTCCAGGAGTGAGGTGTGCCCAGGTCTGGAAGATGGGGAGCAGTGGCTAGATTCCATAGCCCTGGCCAGTCCCAGCTCTGTGCCACCCCCCCAACCATATGAAAGATGGGGAAACAGGCCTAAAGAGCAGGAGCAATGGGAGTGACTCACTCAACAAGTCAGAGTGAACAGGCTCTGGCTGCCTCTGCCTCAGAGACAAAATCTTCAATCTTGGGAACTTTACCAACTTCCTCCCTGAACTGAGCCCCCAGAACCTAAATACGGTGGGTACCCTGAGGGCAGTACACTCTGCCCTCACTGTTGCCTCAAATTCCACACTCACTCCTGACCAGGCACTGAGATTGCCATCATCCTGGATGGCTCAGGAAGCATTGACCCCCCAGACTTCCAGAGAGCCAAAGACTTCATCTCCAACATGATGAAGAACTTCTATAAGAAGTGCTTTCAGGTAGGCTTCCCTAAGAGGTAGACTCGTGTGGTCTATCAGTTCTCTGTTGCTGTGAACAGATCCCCTCAAAACAACAACCCCTTATTTGCTCACAGTTCAGGGTCAGTTATGTGGGCTGGGTCAGCTGGGTGGTTCTTCTGCTGGCCTTGCCTAGAGTTGGTCCTGCAGCTGCAGACATCCTGTTGCTTGACTGGATGGCCTTCCTTGTCTGAACCATGTGCCTCCCGCAGGCCAGTCCAACTTTTCCATGGCTACAGTGTTCCAATGTATGCGTGCACTTTTCAAGATTCTGACTATCACATTTGCCAATGTCCCATTGGCCAAAGCCAGTCACTTGACCTATCCCATAGTCAATATGTGGGAGAGGGACTACACACAGACATGGTTTCAGGGACAAGCCTATGACTCATTGAGAGCCATTATTATCATAGCTTCTTTCTTCTCTATTTGCTTAGAGACTTCCCTCTGCTTTAGCATCTCCTCCTGCCTGGAGGCAAGGAGAAATGAATGGATTCTTTTACTACTTCCAGGGGGAGCCACCTAAAGGGCAGGGGGTGCTTTGGGCATGGGGACTCAGCCAACCTCCTCCCCACCTTGGTTCCTCCTCTCTAGTGCAGCTTTGCCCTGGTGCAGTATGGGGCAGTTATCCAGACTGAGTTTGATCTTCGGGATAGCCAGGATGTGAGCGCCTCCCTCGCCAGAGTCCAGAACATCACTCAAGTGGGGAGTGTCACCAAGACTGCTTCTGCCATGCAGCATGTCCTGTAAGTATGAGGGCAGTGGGAATTCCCTGAGCACCTACTGCATGCCGGCTCACAGCCCTGCCCAGAGGCTCCGAGGCGTCATGCCTGGAGAGGTGGCTGGAAAGAGCTGGGAAGAGAAAGGATCAGGTTCCAGCTCTTCCTTGGCTGAGGAAAATGTGAGGTCAATCCAGCCCTGGCTGACGGATGACATCCCAAGACATTCTCCAAAAATTCTTTCAAAAGCTCCTTTTGTGAGCAGCAGTAGAGCACGGTGCTTATCGTATGGGCTTCTTGGCTGCCTGGGTTCAATCTCAGCTCCAGTTTGTACTTCGGAGACCTTGGGTGAGTTGCCTATCCTGTCTGTGCTTCAGTTGCTTTGCTTTCTCTCTTTTTTGAGAGAGAAAGAATGAGCTCACATGGGCGAACAGGGGTGGGAGGGTGGAGAAGGGGCAGAGGTAGAGGAAGAAATAGAATCTTAAGAAGGCTCCATGCCCTGTGCGGAACATGATGTGGAGCTTGATCTCATGACCCTGAGATCATGACCTGAGCCAAAATGCTTAACGGACTGAACCACCCAGGTGCCGCAGATGCTTCACTTTTAGGATGAGAATAAGTAGGGACACCTGGGTGGCTCAGTTGATTGAGCGACTGACTCATGGTCGTGAGATCAAGCCCTGTGTCAGGCTCTGTGCTCAGCATGGAGTCGGCTTCAGATTCTCTCTTTTTCTCTGCCCCTACCCCTGAGCACACACTCTATCTTTCTCTCTCACTCTCAACATAAATAATAAATAAATAAAACGAGAATAATAATTGTACTTGTCTTACAGGATTTTGTGAGGATTAAATGAGTTAAAATATGTATGGTACTTACAACAGTGCCTGACACATAAGTACTATGTAAATATTAGCCACTATTATTAATATCATTATTATTCACAAGAGTAGATTGAAGTGTGGTCCAAAACCTTTCTGTGGGAGGAGGTGAGGGGCAAGGTCTGTCATAGCCTCCCCTCCACCTGGCCCTGCTGTATGCCAGAGGGGGGCTTTTTGGGTTTTTGTTCCCATTTTGAAGGGCTCCTTAATCCTATCCAATTCTAAAACAGGCCAGTGAATAAAATTTCCCCAGAGCTCAGTATCCCTCTGGCGAAGTTCTCCTCTTCATTTACTGTCCCCTACTTAGAGACAACATCTTCACGCCAAGCCACGGCTCCAGAAAAAAGGCATCCAAGGTCATGGTGGTACTCACTGATGGGGACATATTTGAGGACCCACTCAACCTCACTACTGTCATCAATTCCCCAAAGATGCAAGGTGTTGAGCGCTTTGCCATTGGGGTAAGAGCCAAGAGCTGGGGGGAGGCCCTCCCGACCCTGTGCAGCCTGGGGTGGGGAGGAGCCAGGGTTCCCGATAGGGGCTTCTGTAAACTGCTTACTCAAGCCTTGCTCTATTCACAGACACTTAGCAACTGCTATCAGTCCCTATGTCCTGAAATTTCCCCACTCCATACTGGGTCTTCCCACAGAGGGCCTATTTCCCAGTGGTAGGCACAGCTCACTTGCCCAGCAGTGATGGGGAGAGCAGTGAACACTGAGAGACCCCAAAGGAAGGACATCAGGGAAGGTCCCTGGAGGAGATGGTGCTGAGCCGAGTCTTGGAGGACAAATAGGAGTAGCTGGCCTAGGCTGTGGGGGAAGCGGGAAGGGCTCCGCAGGCAAGGGGCACAGCATGTGAGACTGAGCCTGGTGTGCGAAGGAAGGTGTGTGTGCAGGAGAACAGGGATCAGGGAGTGGATGCAGGTGGTAGAGGGCCCTGAAGGCCAGCAGAGGGACTCAGCCCTCTCCCTGGGCCTGGAGAGCTCTTGGGGCTTGGGAACCAGCCTGCTCTTATGATCCTGATCCACCGACCCATGGCCCCTGTGCAGGTGGGAGAGGCATTTGAGAAGAATAGGACCTACAGTGAACTGAAGCTGATCGCCTCAGACCCTGATGACAGATACGCCTTCAAGGTGACCAACTATACAGCACTGGATGGACTGCTGAGTAAATTGCAGGAGAATATCATTCAGATGGAAGGTGAGAGCTCTGCTGGGCAGTCCCCTTAGGATTTGGCAGGAGGCCAAGCCCTGTGCTCCAGCCCCACTCCTGTCCTCCCTGCATATGGCTCTCTGGGCATCCCATCACTTCTCTGAGCCTCAGCTGTTCCATCTCTGAAAAGGCAACAATATCCCCAGCCCTCCTCACTTCCCTGGAATTCCCTGAAGCTCTGATGAGAAGCTCCTTCTGATGCTGGAGAAGGAAGGATGACTGGGTTTGGATCCCATCCTCAGGAGCTCACAGATGAGGAAACTGAAGCCCAGAAAGAGGGAGTGAGCTGCCCAAGCTTACTCTGCCAGTGGCTACTAAAGCAGGACCAGGTTTCCACTCTCAGCCTGGTATATGTCCCATTATTCTGAACATGGTTCCCTCTGGGTATGAGGTCAAACTGGGCCCTTATCTGACTTAGTCTCTCCCTTCACCTCATCCCACAGCAGTGTCTCACTGGGCTTCTTGGCTTCTAGGCACGGTTGGAGAGGCCCTCCACTACCAGCTGGCACAGATCGGGTTCAGTGCCCAGATCCTGGATAAGGTATGTGGCCAACTCAGTACCAAGCAGGCTGACCACAGAGGAGGGGCCCCAATGACCCCCAGGGACTCAGGGATCCCTGGATCACAGTGTAGAGCTCTGCCCTCTGAAAAAGCCCTTTTAGGATAAAGGAAAACCATTTGTACTTGCTTGCTCTAATCTGGACCTTTGAGGTAGATGAAAGAATGGTCATATTCATTACAGGTGGTCGTTTTGTTCTGTGTACTCATGATTATGCACTACTAACACAGGCTTTGGCTTAGGTCACTTGCCTACCAAGTTCCGTACGTGTCCTCACCAGAGGCACTGTTCCTTACCACGGGAAAAATGCAGGCGTGGTGAGGACACCAGCCTTGCATGGAGGTGGAATTATGGTCGGCAAATTGCTTGACACAGGTAGACCTTATGTGCCAGGCAACGTGCACAGGAGATGAACTGTGTATTGTTCAATCATACTTTGTTTTCATGCTCAACATCTGGGTCAGATTTCTGTCCTGGGGGTGATGGGCACTGGAAGGATGGTTGTCCTGACAGGGTCATGGGTGCAAGGCAGGAACCGAGTACTTGCTATCTTGCCTTCCTCCTGCATTTCTAGCCAGGTGGTCAGTGATCCCTGGAAGTGAACATGCCCTCCACCCCCAACTCTGCGCGCCTCACCCATCATCCCCCCTATCCCCGCTGTGTCTGGCCCGGGTCCCTCCCTCTCGGATGGCCTCCAACCCTCATCCCCTGTAGGGGCAGGTGCTGCTCGGTGCCGTGGGGGCCTTCAACTGGTCGGGGGGTGCGCTACTCTACGACATGCACAGCCGCCGGGGTCGCTTCCTGAACCACACTGAGGCGGATACCGAGAATGCGCAGTACAGCTATCTAGGTGAGGCGGGGCCTGGAGGCTTCCTGGGCGGGGGCGGGGCCTAAAGAGCAACCCGGAGGCTGGGCATCGGGCTGGATTAGGCTTCCCATTAGGGCAGGCTCTGGTCAGTTAGGGCAGTCACAGGGACTAAGCGATAGGCCTTGGTTGGGGACCCCGAGGCTGAGAATTAGGGCCTTCTGGATGAGGAGCAGGCCTCCTTTGGACGGAAGCTCACGGCTACCTGAGGAGGCGGGGCCTCACCATTAACAGTAGTGGTGAGTGACCCTTCACCCCCGTCCTTGGTCCTCATATACCGTGTGTGTGAGATGAACGTGTGTGGTGAATGTGTATGGAGTGTGTTTTGAATGAAGCTGTATATACATTGGGTGCATATCCCTCCTGTGTGGTGGGGCACATGTGTGTGAGAAGGCCCAGTGGTAATTGGGAGCACTCCCTGATGCTCGTTTTTAAAAGGATGAGAAAGATCTGCCCCCCTGCCCAGGCTACCTTGAAGGACTGGTTGGGAAAATGGTGGGGGGATCAAAGGAGTGGCCCAATGGGCGCTCCCAACCACAACCACCACCACTCCTTCTCTCAGGTTATGCAGTGGCTCTACTGCACAAGGCCTGTGGCCTCTCCTACGTGGCAGGGGCTCCACGGTACAAGCAGCGGGGAGCTGTGTTTGAGCTCCGGAAGGAGGGCAGAGAGACCAACTTCGTGCCAGTACTGGAGGGAGAGCAGGTACCTGCTGGAGAAGGATGGCTCCCGTTATTGTAGATGGAGGATCTGGAAGCCCTGGAGGGAATGGGGTAGGCTGCAAGGCATGCAGTGGGTTATAGACTCAGTCTGGACTGAACTCAGACAGAATGCAGTGCCATTGGCCCAGCTCTGCATGTCTGTTTGGCGACTGGATTCCCCCATTGTTGGGGATATAGCTGCTCACCCGGGCTTCTTTGTTACTCTGGTGAACAAATTGATCTGGAATAACCCAAACTGGTAGTCCAGGAAGAGCAGGAGCAGGTATCTAGCCTTGCTGAGGGGTATCAGAGGAGGCCTCCCCAGCACCCTTGTGAGTTGAGTTCCTTCTGGGCTATAGATGGGATCCTATTTTGGCTCTGAGCTGTGCCCTGTGGACATTGACATGGATGGGACCACGGACTTCTTGCTGGTGGCTGCTCCATTTTACCACATTCACGGAGAGGAAGGCAGAGTGTATGTGTACTATCTGAATGAGCAGGTAGGAGTCTCATCTTTGCAAACTTGCCGAGGTTGTGGCTGCTCAGCCTGGTGCAAATCTGATGGAGGCTGGGAGCACCCTGGGCCTGCCTCTTCTGGCAGGACAGTGATGGGGAAGTGCTCAGGTGGATGATGGCCAAGCAGAGCACCATCACCTTTCCTCCCATACTCTTTCTCACTTTTTCCACCCCATCATCTCATGTTGATGATGATAATATCCCACGTAACTGCATAGTTGACAAAGCATGTTCTAAGATCTCACTGGTTTCTCACAGTAACTGTGTCACTCCCATTCTACAGATGAGGAAGCTGAGGCTCAATGATACTGAGACTTGCTCAAGTTTACATAGCAAGTGTGTGGTAGAGCCAAGACTAGAACCCAGTCTAGTAATTGCCAGTCCAGTACCTGTAACTGTGGGAACAGAGGGGGCAGGCTGTGGGTTCTGAACTGCAAGGCAGGAGGATTCCAGCATTACCACTCACTCCCCATGTAACCATGGGGGATCTGTTGCCTTTTCTGAGCCTCAGCTTCCCTGCTAGAGAATCAGAAACAAGTCCAGTGAGCATGCCTCCTGGGTGGCATGGGTATGTACCCCACATCCTTCCCTTGAGGGCTGAGGCGCCTCTTTGCTTTACAGAATGGTTCCTTCTCCTTGGCATACACTCTGAGTGGGCACCCTGGATTCGCTAATGTCCGGTTTGGCTTTGCCATGGCAACAATAGGGGATATCAGTCAGGATAACCTCACAGATGTGGCCATTGGGGCCCCCCTGGAGGGTTTTGAGGCAACTGATGGCAACAGCTTTGGCAGCGTGTACATCTACAATGGACGCCAGGATGGTCTTTCTACCAGCCCCTCTCAGGTAACCTGCAGGGCTCTCTTCAGCCTCTGCTCTGGGATTCTGACTTCCCCTTGAGGTGATGGCCTGAACCCCAATCCAGCTCCAGTTCTGTCAGGTGGGTCCCAAGGGGTCAGGAGTGCCCAGTGAAGCCCCAAAGTTGCATGGAGGTTCCAGACCAGGGCTTTACCCCAGACACTTCCAGTGGGGTAAGAGGTGGTGGCAACATTTGTCTATTTCCTGACCTGTTGTATCTCCCTTTTTTTGGCATTCCTGACCATGGAACTACCTCAGATTCATTTCCCTCTCTTTCTGTTCCCTTTGTGGCTCCTGTCCACGCCCCTCCCCAACTCCTCCCTGCCTAAACTCTCATCTCTCATGACTCCCTTGCCAGCCTCTCCTGTTACATATCTTGTGAGCACTTTTACCCACCCCAGCTTGTAGTTTCTCTCCTAACTCTAGTCCTGTATGTCTAGATGTCTCCTGAGCACCTCACTGGATGGCCCCCCCCCAGGCATCTCAGTCTCATGCTGTCTAACCCAAAGCATCCTCTTCCCCCAGACCTGCTGCTCCTCTGGACGCCTTCCACTCATCCTCCACACATGTCCTAATGATTCTGCCTCCCATATCCAGCCCCTGGCCTGGCTCCTGTCTCTCTTTGTTCCCACCCCTGGCCTGGCTCCTCCTGATCCCCGTCTTCTACTCTGCGTCTGATTAGACAGGACCACCTCACTGCCCAGCCCCTCATCAAGCCTCCTTGTACCCAAATCTCCTTCTGTTCCCACCGTAGTGGCCCCTAGCTAGGTCCTCAGATGGCCCTGCTCTGCCCCATACGCTGCTTCCCTCACTCTTCCCATGTCAAGTCCCACCTGCCCTTCAGGGCTCCATTGGAATACCACTTCCCCTGGAAAGCCTTGCCCTTCTTTTTTCAGTTCCTCAACTGAGGGCTTCCTGGGTTGGGGAGGAAAGCTGATCATGCTGATTTGAATAAAACCCAAAAGGACTCCCCTTCTCCTCCATGCCTTGTGTTTCTCCCTCCACAGCGGATCAAAGCCTCAGCGGTGGCCTCAGGACTCCACTACTTCGGCATGTCAGTGGCTGGTGGCTTAGATTTGACTGGGGACCGCCTTCCTGACATCACCGTGGGCACCCTGGGCCGGGCAGCTGTGCTCCGGTAGGGGTTTACCCTGCCTTCTGTGGTCCCAAGTCCCATCCTCAACCTAGTTAGCCTGCCTTCATTGACCCCATGAAGACATGGGGCGTGGGAATAAATGTGTCTTTTAAGGGCATCAGCTCTGGAATCTGCTCATTTGGCTTTGAACTTCAGTTCTCAATTAACCATGTGCCCTTGGGCAGGTTATTGTATTTGAGTCCAAATTTTCTCCTCTGTAAATGCGAATAACACTAGCCTCTACCTCACAGAGTTATATAGATTAAGAGAATCTTTGCAAGGTGTTTGGCACTGTGCTCAGTGAAGGCTGTTATTTTGATGATAAGAATTTCAGAGCTGCTGTGCTCCATCTCTAAGTGAATTATCAAATCACATGGCTGTAAATACTCTGGCAAAGCACCTATCCGCCCTGTGCCCTCCACTGAGCTCCAGACTTGGCTGTCTATTCAACATCCCTCTTGGCTGTTACTGTCAGGCATCTCAAAGTCTAAACATGGGCCTCATATTCTCACTCGATCCTCATTCTCCCAACCTGCACTTTCCCATGCTTCCCAGCTCAGTCAAGGGCTCCATTTATTCAGGACAAAACCCAGGAGTCATCCTTGGTTCTTCTTTCCTTGTTCTGCCACTCCATTGACAAGATTTTGTTGGCTCTGCCTCCAAAAACCTCCCCATACAAGATGCTGTCATCTCTCATTTGCACCATTGCCATGGCATTCTTCCCTGGCCCCTCTCTTGGTGCTCCATTCTCCACACAGCGGCCAGAGTGATCCCTTTATTCAGCTGCTTAAAACTCCTCAGCAGCTCCCACTTAGAGAGTAAAAATCCAAATTCCTTCCTGTGGCCCATCCTCTCCATGGCCTGGCCCTGCCCATCACTCCATCCCCATCTCCTCTTACTAACCTCTATCTCACTAATTGTGCTCAAGTCCTGCCAACCTTCGTGTTCCTCAAACGAATCAAGCTCATTGCTGCCCCACACCCTTTGCACTAGCTGTACTTTCTGCTTGGAGTGAGGTTCTCCTTATCTCCAGCTCTTGTTAACAGATCTCAAATGACTCATCAGTGAAGCCCTCCCTGATCACCCAGGCTAACTAGCCCCCAATCTCTGTTACCCGATTCTATCTTATTATCATAGCATTACCTGTACATAGTTTCTTCTTACTTGTTTATTGTCTGTTTTGCCAAGACTTGTCTCTTTCCCTACTGTATCCTGAAGATTCAGAATAGTGCTTGGTATACTCGAGATGTTCAATATTCATTGAATGAATGAATGAGCCAAGTGCTGAAGTCTTACGGTCACTTCTCATAGTTCTCTTTGCTGTCTCATTTAGCTCAAGACCTGTGGTTTACCTGAAGGTGTCCATGACCTTCACCCCTATGGCACTGCCCATTGGCTTCAACAGCAGTGTGAATGCTCATTTGTGTTTTGAAATCAACCCTATGACCACAGTTGCTAACTCAGGTAACAGACAGCCTTGCTGACCCCCCCCGACTCATACCCCCCTGCCGCATGCCAAGTGTGGTCATTCCTTGTTGGCTTCAGTAGGGGACAGGAAAAGAGGCCTGCCATGGAGGGGTACGAGGAGTGTTATGAAGTCCTGGTGCTTGAAATCCCTCTATTAGAGCTTAGTTCCTTTGACATTAGGTTCTATTTAATGGGAGTGCCACAGAAAAGGATGGTCTCCTATTAAATCCATACTATGAAGGGCTTTATCTGACCCCTGCTGGGAAGAGGGGCTCTGTATCCCTTCCTCCAGGATTAAGGATTGAATTCCTGAAAGAACACTCAGAAAAAAGTAGCCAAGTCTCCATCTCCCATCTCGCCTATTCTGTACAGTAAGGGAATTAGCCCAGGTAATCCGTAAGGTGCTTCCAGCTCTGCCATCCTTGGTTTTACTCTAGGGTTTCTCTCTCCACTTTCTGAATTATTCTTCCTCCACATTTTCTCCTTCAAGCATAGCCTCTTCTCTGAGCCCTCCTTCCCCTAAGGGAAGACTGACTCAGTCCTGAGAATGGGTTTGGGGCTGGGGCACTGAGGGATGCTATCCAAGTGCCAGAAGACCATGATGAAAGTACTTTTGAAGTGAAGAAACTGAGGAATCCATCACAAGGGACTGGGTGGGGATATCACTCAGGAGGGGCTCATAAGGCAGGCAGGCGAGGAGTGTTTTTTCTCAGGCATATCCACTCCTACCTCATTATGAAGGTCTGGTCTTCATTCCCAGGCTTCAGAGAGACATTTCTGAACTTCACAGTGGATGTGGATGTGGTGAAGCAGAGGAAAAGGCTGCAGTGTTCAGACAAGAGTAATTGTCAGAGCCACCATCGGGAGTGGGACACCAGTATGTCCCAGCTTTGTGAGTCCCTCCTGCTTATTCCCACAGAGGGAGAGGTAAGTGGGGTTTAGAAGAAAGTCCAGAGGAGTGTATGTTGTTGAGAAAAGATTTGAGGTGCATGCAATGAAGGATATATACCCAAAACAAACTAGGCAATTAAAATAATCCTAATAGATTAAGAACCACATAATGGCATGAGAGATGGAGTTAATTGTACTGGAACTCCAGAGTAAAGAACTCTGCTGAAATGGAACATTAATTATACCTCTGAGCTTCCTAGAACCTCAGCACAAAGGGAAATGCTCTAATGGCTGACATTTTTCTTGGTAACAAATTAGGAATAATAGGGGTTCCTCCTACCTCATGTCATCTCACCTCACCTGGTAGTAGCATTGGAGCTGAGTGCTTTTATATGAATGAACATCAGCAAAATTGAATGAGAAAGTAGAAATCAAGACAAAATCATTTATAAAGGTGCTAGAGACATAAAAGAAATGTATTTGTCAGCATTCAGAGCCTGACAGGGCCTAGAAGAACCTCTAAGGATCATTTATTCCGGTAAACTCGTGATGATGCTTCTGCCTACACATGTGTTCCTATGTCTGTTCAGAGTGTTAATTGGATTAGGAAAGAGTTTCTAGCAAGTCTATGCCTTCCTTAAATAAAAGCTACATTTTCCATGCAGGAATCATGCTCACCTCCTCTGGGGTGTTCAAAGCTCCCACCACGGCTGAAAGGCTCACTTAAGGAGAATAGCCAATGGCACCCTACGGAATCTCCTTTATCTTCAGCTTTTACCTTTCTAATATGTTCCTCCAGGTTGCTTTGAGAAAGATCTTTATTAACACAGATGTGGCCATGATTCTTCCATTCTGTGGCATCCATTTGCCCTCCAAAAAAAAAAAAAAAAAAATTCGAATTGGTTTTTAACTCCTGTTGGGCAGAATCCCTTTGTGTTTGGGATGGGAACCAACAGGAGTTATTAGGCCTGAGGGCATAGCAGATCAAGTGAGATTTTTTTTCCCACAGCTCTAGGCAGCTTGGTTGAAAGAAGTTTCCCTTCAGCTTGGCTTATTTGGAAGAGGCTTACAACTTCTGACTCACCACTTGCATTGTTTATTTCTCATTATGACACATTAAAATTAAAAGTATTCTCCTTGTCCTCTTGTCCCCCACATGCCACTTTGACCCTGCATTACTTGGTGACTCTGTAGCTCTGTGAGGAGGACTGCTTCTCCAACATCAGTGTCAGCATCAGCTACCAACTCCAGACCTCAGAAGGCCAGAGGGACCATCCCCAACCCGTTTTGGACTTCTACACTAAACCCTTCACCATCTTCCAGGTGACTCAGCTATGTGAGACTCTCCTGGGAACCACACCCAACAAGCACCTGTTCCTCTAACTTCAAAGACTGTTAAAATTAGGAGGGCTCTCAGATAGTATTTGGGCCCCTTGCTGTTTAAATGGGGGAAATGGAGTTCCTAAGATGGTGTTAATTTGCTTAGGGCCTTACTGGTGGGTAACACAAAGTCTCCAAACCACATGCAAGGTTAGTTCCTTCATGTTCACAGAAAACTTGCTTGCTCCATTTTTAATGATGCATAGAAATATGTCGTCCAGCTTGGCAAGGGTCTCTGGTGAGGTGTGGTGGAGTTCCTGGTGTGATGGGCGTTCTGCATGGGGCCTGAACTACAGTTAACCTGCTCTGTGCTGTAGACAGGATGCCCTTTAGTGCACCTGCTGACCCAGGTCCTGACCATGGCCTTCAGCTGAGTGTCTGGCCTACCACACCTATACCCTAACAGACAGGTAATTTCACAAGAAACTTCTCTCATAACTAAGGGAATTCTGAGGGCAAAATAAACAGTCAGATTTCCCAATTCCTTGCTATCTAAGGTGATTTGGTTCCCACCTAGGCCCTGGCCCCCATGGTATTCTGTCAGTCTTCATTTAGAGAATCTTATGGCATATAGAAAACTCAGCAAGATCAAAGTGACAACGTGACCATTTAAGTAATAATTACAGTCAGCTGGAATTAGTTGCATTTCCAAAAAGGAAGAGAAGTCAAAAGCAGCTCATACTGGCACAGAAAAGCTTCAGGTAGTATAAGTTTATTTCCAGGTAATCATAGGACACTCATGACTAGTAGTTTTACAACAGTGCTCTACATAAATTAAATCATATAATTCTTTGGCTCAGATTTTGGCCAATATCCAATGAATCAGTCACAAATAGTAAAGAAATAAGAGAGTAGCATAATCAGGGTAACTGTTTTTTATTGCTCATCTGCCCAGGAAGAGAGAGAATCAGATTCCCTATGAGTGAAGATTGTCAGCTTGATTATTTTAGGCAAGAAATGTTATTTTAAATTTATTTATTTATTTATTTAAAAAGATTTTATTTATTTGACAGAGAGAGAGCGCATGAGATCACAAGTAGGCAGAGAGGCAGGCAGAGAGAGGGGGAAGCAGACTCCCTGCTGAGCAGAGAGCCCAATGTGGGACTTGATCCCAGGACCCTGAGATCATGACCTGAGCTGAAGGCAGAGGCTTAACCCACTGAGCCACCCAGGCGACCCTGTTATTTTAAATTTATAATAGTGTACTTATTTTGTTAAGAGTTTTTTAAAATTTGACGGCAAGTTAGATGATTCAGAAAAGATTAAGAGAACTAATGTGACAAAATTTTATCAATAAGTAGATGATTACTACTTATATATATTTTGGTATTTTAGAACCTTTTTATTTTGAAATATTTGACTCACTAAAAAAATTAAAGAATATTCCAAAGAATTCCCATGTATCTTTTATTCAGATTCCCTGAAAGTTACCATTTTGACATTTTAACATATTTGCTTTATCATTCTTTCCCTCCAACTTATACATATACACACCCATATATGTGTGTATATATGCATATCACACATTTATATTTTGCAGCCATTTGATACTAAATCACAAATATGATACCTCTTTACTCCCAATACTTCAGTATATATTTCCTAAAAAACAAGAACATTCTCTTATAAAACCACAGTACAAGGATCAAAATCAGGAAATTAACGGTGACAAAATGCTATGTTATCTAATGTACAAACTTTACTCAGATGTCACCAGTTGTCCTATTAATGTCCTGTATAGCAAAAGAGAACAATTTCTTTTTTTTGGCCCAGGATCATTCATTACATTTTTTTCAGGACTTATTTTTAGACTCCTTTAATCTGCAATGATATCTCAGTCTGTCTTTGTTTTTTATGACCTTACTATTTTTGAAGGATCAAATAGGCCACTTCTTTTATGGAATATGTTTCCTCATGATTAGATTCAGGTTATGCATTTTTGGCAGGAATAGCACAGAAGTGGAGTTGTGTCCTTCCAAGTGCCTATGCATCAGGAGGCATGTCATATAATTAATAAATATGTTATAGGGAGATGCTTTGAAATGCTTTGAGTGTATTTATATCTTATGTAACATCCATTCATAATTCTTACCTAAATAAATTATTGCTTTGATGTCCAGCAAAGAGATTTTTAAAAAAATTTATTCCATCAATAAAATGGGTGTGGAGAAATTATTTGGTGTTGGGTTAGGCACATAGATGTTTCCAAAGAATGAGTTCTAGCTGGGAGCTTGGTTTAATCCTGCTCTCTTCCACTACGATTGAGTGAAAAACAAACTACTTCACTGTATTAAAAGCAAAGCTAAAAAATTTGCCTCAAACTGTTGACCTAGCCAGATAGAGCTCCAGGATCTGACTTCTGCAAACTGTATCTCCCTTCTCCACGAAGTAGGCTTCCTTTCTAGCTCTGAGTTCCCATTCCAGCTCCAGGCCATGGTAACAGTCTTTGCAGAAAGCTACTGAGGTGGTCACTGCCTGCTGGGGACATAAATACTGCTCTCTTACAGAGAATCTCTTATAGAGATTCTCCTATTAAGGATCTGCCTATTCCTTCATAATAAAAAAGTAGATGCAGCTCCTTTAGAAAATTTGATCTTTCTGAAATAAGTCAAGCAGAGAAAGACAATTATATAGTTTCACTCATATGTGGAATATAAGAAATAGTGCAGGGGGACCATAGAGGAAGGGAGGGAACTCTGAATAGGAAGAAATCAGAGAGGCAGACAAACCACCGAGAGACTCTGGACTCCGTTAAACAAACTGAGGGTTACAGAAAGGAGGAGGATGGGTGTACGGGGTAACCAGGTGATGGGTATTAAGGAGGGCACATGGTGATGAGCACTGGGTGTCATATGCAGCTAATGAATCATTGAACACTACATCAAAAACTAATGATGTACTATATGTTGGCTAATTGAACATAATAATTTTAAAAAGGAATATTTCAACTTAACTAGGGCTGTTCAACCTTGACTGGGCCTTTTGGAGCCTATGTAACCTTCCATATTAGTTTGTTTTAGTGGAAGCAAGATTATAAGGGGAAGACTGGCCATGGGGGACAAGAACCTCACAGGACTAGACCTGATAATACATGATTCGGTATATCCTATTCCTGCCCCTGCTGTTCCTGTCTTTACTTGTAAAGGGACTACGGAAGCTTCTTTTCACTTAGGTTTTCTCCCCCCAAGTGTTCAAATTAGTGAGTTGTGAACACTGCTGCTTAATTCACATGATATAAATGTGACAGACACCCCCACCTTTCCATGAAGGTCACCACATTTTTTACCTTGACCAGAGGCCCGAGTCATGGTGTACCTATGTTGTAAGACGAAGCACACTCCCTACCCCTGACAGGTCAAGGAATGTAAGTCACAGCTCTCTTGGCCCTATGGGCACACCCCCCCCCCCCCCAGTCTATCAGCCTTCACTTCCTTGTACCTGTACTTCTCAGAGTCCAAGGAAGGATAAGTATGTCTTAAGGAGAAGATCATGAAGCAAAGCTACTGGAGATGGCGGTGTTCCTGGACTGACCCCTGTTTCTCTCTGCTTGGTTACAGCTGCCCTATGAGAAGAACTGCAAGAATAAATTGTTTTGTGTTGCTGAGTTACAGATGGCCACCACTATCTCTCAGTGAGTTGGACCCAGTCATCATAGTTTCTGCAATTAACTTCCTTCTGAAGGCTTACCTGGGCAAAGCCCTCATCAAAAGTGACCCAACCTCATGGCCCACAAAGGGCTTTGCATGTATTATCTCACTGGGTCCTCAGCCATACCATGAGGGAGGCAAGAGATTTGTATCCCTCAGTAGGGAACAGACTCAGTACTTGGAAGGACTGTGTGTGGTCACAGTGCTCATTTGGTGGACTCGAACCCAGGTCTCTTGACATCCTGGATAATGCTACTTTCATAACCCAGTGTCCCTTGCTCCTAGGACTATCTCAGTTAGAGGTAGCCTCTTCCTTGACTCACCTCTTAACCAAATTACTTAACTAATTCATTAAATATTGACGGAGCATCTCCTCTGTGCCAAGCACTCCACAAACATGCTAAACATACATCAGCAAACAACATAGACAAAAATTCTTGCCCTCCTGGTGTTTTAGGTGGAAAAGATAATAGGTAAATGTTATATTGATGAGATATACATAGTACCCTATGAAGAAAAGGCAGGGAAGGTGGGAGAAAGTGCTGGGTAGGGGTGGGTTGCAGTTTTATTTTTTTAATGTTTTTTTAAAGATTTTATTTATTTATTTGACAGAGATCACAAGTAGGCAGAGAGGCAGGCAGAGAGAGAGAGAGGAGGAAGCAGGCTCCCCGCTGAGCAGAGAGCCCGATGCGGCACTCGATCCCAGGACCCTGAGATCATGACCTGAGACAAAGGCAGAGACTTAACCCACTGAGCCACCCAGGTGCCTGGGTTGCAGTTTTAGAATGGTCAGAAAAGGGCTCACTGAGCTGATGTTTTGGTACACACAGGAGGAGGTTGAGGGATGAACTAGGTGGGTGTCTGCAGGAAGAGCAACTGCAAATGCCCTGAGATGGGAGCATGGCTTGTGGGTGGAGGAATGGCCAGGACACCGGTGTGATTAAAGTAGGATGAAGAAGGGAAGGGTAAAGCCGGGGCAGGGAGAATCGTTATTCACGGTTTCGGAGGCCCTGCATAAAGGCTCTTACTGTGGACTAGTAAGCCAGAGGAATGACAGAATCTCGCATTTTAACAGGCTCATTCTTGCTGCTGTGTTGTAGACTACAGGAGCAAAGATGCAAGCAGGGAGATAGTAAGGATCTATTAGAATTCAGGTGCAAAGTGATGGTGACTTGTCCACAGTTTTAAGCAGTTGAAGGTGGTTATATTTTGAAGTTAGAGCCCACAGGATTTGTTGATGGATTAGATATGGGGAGTGAGAGAAAGAGAAGGGTCTAAGGCAACTTCATTTCATCCTGAGCATCTAGAACTTTGCAGTCCAGTACAGTAACTATTAGTCACATTTGGCTAATTAATTAAAATTAAGTATAATTAAAATTTTAGTTCCTCAGTTGAACTAGGCACATTTCAAGGCCCTACATCCACATGGGGCTGGTGATCTTCAGTAGCACAGATACAGGCTATTTCCATTCTTGCAAAAGTTCTGTTGGATCACACTGAACTCCAGAATAATGGCAATACCAAGAACTGAATTGGTGTAGGAAGCCTTTAGAAGAATGATCTTGGAAGGCAGGGTGGAGAGGAAGAGATAAGGCGTTTGGCTTTGGACATGTGATGGTCTTAAAATACCCTCCCTGGCTACTAGTGCTGTGTATGGAACATGGTACTGATGGCCTGTTGGCCAGGCTAGGCATCTGTGTGGAAGAACACGGATGCCTAATCCTAGTAAGCCTTTTTGTAGACATTTGTAGGACTTGTGGATGGCTTAGCCTATCTCAATTATTGAGGATCCAATTGAAGACTTTTGAGTGCTTTGGAATCCAGCCTAAAAAACAGATGCAGCTGTTTCCAACAGGAATTAATTACAGCCGAGAAATTCCCTCCCACCCAGCTCCTTGTGATATGTAGCACACACAACTGGCCCCACATCGCCCCCTAGTGTAAGTAGTAATTAGTCTCTTCCTTTTTTCAAAAGCATTATTGAGTCTAATCCTTAGCATCCAAACATTTCAGTGTTTTCCACCTTTTTCTGGATATTGGTCTCCTAAAGAACCTAAAGAAAACTACAGACCCTACTCCGTAGAAGATCACATGTGCATACATAAGTGTTTGCATTGGGGGCTTTCCGAAACTATCCATGGTCCTCCGGTTAAGAACCCCTGTGAAATATTCCAGTGGCTCCCAGAGCCCTCTCCTGGGCTTTAGAACAGTATATCCAACTGATGTTTCAACATCTCTACCTTACACCATTGGCACTTCTCATTATACCCCTAAGTGAACTCATCTGGTCAACTGCCACCCTGGTGGTGGTACTCTGGTCTCCCCCATGAAGAGCAGCACTTGGTCATACATTCAGGACTTATCCTGGATCACTTTCTCTGTTGCTCTGGTTGCAAGTGTGGCTTTACTGTATCTGGCTTCAATCCCTTGTGTCTATCGCCACTACTACTATTTTACACAGGCATTTGCCATCTCTCAATTGGATTTCCACATACAGCAGGCTCTAGCTATCTCTGCCCCCTCTCTCCCACTGATCAATCTATTCTCTTCTCAGCTGTGCTAAAACAAAAGCAATATAACAACAAAACACATGCCACGTTGCTTCCCAGAGCTTCCTATCCTATTTTTGAACATTTTGGATGGTTAGGAGATTTTCTTTGTATTGTTAATAGTGGATAGTGGTTTTATACTCTGGGGCCCCACAGCACCTCAGCAGACTGAAAGAAGCTCTCACAAATCCCCCAGTCTCCTCTTCTCCAGTCTGAAAAGACTGTTTTAAACCAGTCTTTAAACTAGAAGGGCCTGAATGAGTTTGCGAATGGGAAACTGAGGCCAAGAAAGAAGCAGGGACAGTATCCGTCTCAGACACTTCAAGCAGCTCAGTCTCTGGTATTGAGCTGAATATCTGGCACAGAGAAAGTACTCCGTAAGTATATATGAAATGTATGAACTTGGGAGAATGAAGTATCTTGCCTAGGGTTGCAGTGATTTGGTAGTAGAAAGAGGAGGATATAAATATAATTTTCCCAACCGTCTTTTGAGAATGCTAGACCTGAGGCAAATTAGTTAGACTCTCTTGGCTTCTGTCCTTTTCTATGAAATGGAGAGTAACCATACAAACTTATAGGGTTATTGTGAGGATTAATTCAGGATGTGAAGCATTTAGCACAGTCCCTGCCACATAGAAATCAACATGGTAGCCATTATCATCATCTCACACACCAACTGAGGTGTGTGTGCGGTCCAGGCATTTGTTTATATTGAGCGGAAGAAAATCTAGGCAATCTAAGGAGTTAGTTAAGAATGTACTATTGTGGGACGCCTGGGTGGCTCAGTTGGTTAAGCAGCTGCCTTCGGCCCAGGTCATGATCCCAGCATCCTGGGATCGAGTCCCACATCGGGCTCCTTGCTCAGCAGGGAGTCTGCTTCTCCCTCTGCCTCTGCCTGCCATTCTGTCTGCCTGTGCTTGCTCTCTTTCCCTCTCTCTCTCTGACAAATAAATAAAATCTTTAAAAAAAAAAAAAGAATGTACTATTGTACTGCTTGTCATTCTTAAAGATTAAATAAACTGGTAACTTGTTTCTATTTGTCTATCCGGTGCAGGCAGGAATTGGTGGTTGGTCTCACAAAGGAGCTGACTATGAACATTAACCTAACTAACTCTGGGGAAGATTCCTACATGACGACCATGAATTTGAATTACCCCAGAAACCTCCAGTTTAAGAGGATACAAAAGGTAACAGTGAAATATGCCACACATGGCTTTCCCTCCCTGTATGCCTGCTTTTTTATGGAAAACCTCCCAACTGGTCTTCCTGCCTCCAGTCTCATCCTGATCCATCCAATAAATAATTACTAATGAGATGAATCCCCTCCAAACCACTACACTCCAAACCACAGCTGTGCTGTGAGTCCAATCACGCTGCTCTCTGTCTCCAGAACCTTCAGTGCGGCTGTTCTGCAGTCACTTTCTTGCCTGCAGCCTTTCTTAACCAGGGTTCTGAGAGGGAAAAAAAGTTCTCTAACACATGAGCCTGCACTGGGAAAGTAAGAATCTGCCCTTTCACTCATGAGCCTGGGGTCACAGCCTGGAAGCTGGCTGCAAGAAAACAGGAAACAGTGTTTCTCCCAAGGACATCCTGCAGTTGTGAAGTACTGTAACACTGAGAAATCTTCTCAAAAATCATAGGCAATCAGAAAACTTTGCTGCTTAAAGTTCTATCTGTAATTATGAAACCATTTCACTTGACTAGAGAATATGTCACTTTAAAAAGAAGCAGTCTTATTTTCCATCTGGGGTACAGAGTTTCAGATACAGCATTTCTGGACACAACTTTACAACTCCCTAAGTTTCCAAAGGAATGGGTCCCTGGGTCCAGAACTGATGTTAATGGACCCTTTGATACACAACCCTGCTTTAATTAGAGCCCACCAAAACTCTGCTTTACCTCTATATTACCTGAACTCCACTCTTCCCCACCATCCCTTAATAACTGTTTTGGATTTTGTTTGGTGAGACACCACAGTGCAGTTTTCTCATGGTAAGGAGTCAGTAAACCTGGCTTTGTCAGGTTACAGATTTGTCCCTAGGGTCTTAGGCTATTTGGGCTAGGACAGCATCTATTATATGAAAATAATGAAATTATCTCATAAGCTTCTCAAGTGGAATCAGTGCTGCACTGTCCTTGGGAGAATTAAGAAAAGTGTCACTGAAATCTCCTTCCGTATTCAGTGGTCCAGGTGAAGAGCCCTGGTTGAGAAAGGCTGTGTGGCAGTATGGGGCTCATGCTAGCCTTCCAGCCCATCCCAGTATGATTGATAGGTTTGCACAGCTCAAATGTCTCCAACCCTGAAGATTTTATAGATTCCTCCTAGTTGGATTTTACCTCTTGCAATACTGTCTTTCCTTGTACCTCCCACAGAACCACTTGGGCCTTGTATTTAAATTCCTCAACAACCTATTGATCCCTTCTGCCCAGCTTGGGAGGAAGACAGAAACCAAGTCTGATTAGTGTCCCAAGGCTCCTGGCAGATGTCTGGCATGTAGAAAATCAGTGAATGTTTGTTGAATTGGTATCAGGAAACTGCTTCTTTTCTTGCTCTTTAAGAACAGTGTCTTCTCTGTGTTAACAGCCTCCTTCTCCAGACATTCAGTGTGATGACCCTAAGCCAAATGCTTCTGAGCTGGCCATGAACTGCAAGATTGGTCACCCTGTACTCAAGAGGTCATCTGTGAGTATTTGGATTGGCTGACTCTTCTCACTGTCTTGGAGGTGGTGTCTCCTATATCCTAGTGTCATTTGAATCTTAGCAGTGGTCTCCACATTTCCCTTTATTGCAATCTATCCACAGCAGAGCTTAGAGCTACCAAGTTTGCTTTCAAAGTAAGGAGTGGTGGGCTGGGGGATACAGCCACAAACTGTTGACTCAGCCCCATACAGCAGAGTGAAGTTGGGAGTAGTATGGGAAGAGCAGCAGGCCCAAAGTTACTAGTGGTCAGTGAGTCCCTCATCTGCCATTGATGGTCTTTGTGCTTGCTCTGAAATGGTTTCCTCAGCTGTGAAAGAGGAATAATGCTGTCTGCCCTGCTTACTCCATATTGACATTGTGTCGCTTATGTGGAATAATGGATGTGGAGGCATGCTGTGCTAAAAAATGTGAGGCATAATAATTGTTTCCCAGGTCAGTTTAGTTAGTAGGAAGCAGTTTGAATTGTGAGTGGTAGGGAGGAATCAGGTGACCTTTTCTTTTTCCTTTTTTTAAATAGGCAAACTTTTCAGTAGTTTGGCAGCTAGAGGAGAATGTCTTTCCCAACAGGACAGCTGATATCACTGTGACAGTCACCAAGTAAGTGGGCCCTTTGTCCTGCAGGCCCAGGCTGTGGCCCTGGAAAAAGTCTCCCTCCCATGTGCATGTGTAAGAGCTGTGGCTTTATCACTGCCCAAGAAGAGCCTCAGTGAAGCCACAGAAGGAATCTGTGCTGCTGCAGTGACTTGGTTTTCCCTTCTTATTATCAGAGTTGTTTAAAATGTCCTTTTTTATTGACACACAAAACAAAACTGTGGTATAATCTAGTAAATGAGCCTTGACAGAGGTTCTATTCCTGTCATTTCACTTGGAGAAGCCCCGCCATCTGCGGTATGGGTATAGCGGTGGGAAAGGGTTCTCAAACAGGGATGATTCTGTCCATCAGGGGCAATGCCTAGAAACATTTTTGGTTGCCACAACTTGTGGGGTGCGGGAATGCTTCTGGTATCTAGTGGATAGAGGCCAGGGATGCTGCTAAACATGACAGAGTATACAAGATGGTCTCTCACAAAAAATTATTTGGCCCAAAATGTCATTATTGTCAAGGTTGAGAAAACCTTTTTAAACCAATGTTTCTGCAACTGTGGTCTTCTAGCAAGTCTTCTGCACTCTAATTACTTATCTTCAAGCATCTTTTCTTATCTGACTTTCCCTGACCCTGAGAAGCCAAGGTATATAAGCAGCTGTGAACAAAGTGGGTGAGCTGTGAACTGACATTCTTATTTCCTAGTTTCAATGACAGAAATTCTTCAGTCAAACAGAGCCACAGCCTTCAATTCAAGCATGCCTTCATCGCAGTTCTTCCGAAGTAAGTACTTCCAAGGGGCCAACACCTGCAGCTTCAGGTGGTCAGGGTGGATGCAAGCATTCCCCATCTCGGACAGGAAGCTGCTTAAAATCCAGGCTCCCACTGATCGCTAAGGGATGAAGTTTGGTCCCAGAAATCCCATGGTAGTAATCAAGGAAGGAGCAGTACCAACTGGTCTTAATACTAAAGGTTACTGACATAATACTAAGGAGGGAAGAGAGGCGCTGTAGGATTGGGAAAGAAGGAAGGCGAAAAGTAAGGCCACCAAGGATTAACAATTAGACACAGAACCAGCCCAAATATACAGAATTCAAATATTTCTACCTGAACTGCCCTACCACCACTTTACATTTTGATATTCAGCTTTGATTCTTCTTAAGGATATGGTGCCCTCTGTCCTAGTGTATCCAACTGGTAGCATTCAACTCATTTGAAAGAAAGGGGCCTTGAGGCCTAACAAATATCTTCTCATTTGCAGACCTTCAGTGATGTACATGAACACAAGCCAGGGGCTTTCTGTCTACAAAGAATTCCTCTTCAATGTAAGTGCTTAATGCTTATTATTGCAAAGTTACAGGTGGCAAAACAACACCAGTTTTGATTTCCCATTCTCTGATTTTATTTTGTAGATACATGGGGAAAATCTCTTTGGAGCTGTATTCCAGCTGCAAATTTGTGTTCCAATCAAATTACAAGGTCTCCAGTTTATAAGAGTGAAAAACCTGACGAAGATTCAGGTACTTAGAAGTTCTTTTTTCTTTTGTTTTTTATCACAATCACCTCTCTTTCCAGAGTGACTGTGGATTCTTAAAGGTGTAAAACTAGAATTCTAGGAAAGGAGTAAAAACAAGTCTAGTTAACTTAGGAACACATTAGGAGTAAATTACCAGTCATGTTCACAAGAAATAGCAACCATTCGGTTCTTAAAACATTTCAGTTTTCCTTCCCTTGATGAAAAATAACCAAAAATTCAAACCTTTTTAAAACCCATGGACATATTTATTTTCCCTTTGAAAAACTGATAAATTCTGCTTCTTTGTAATTGACAAATAAGTTTGATAAACAGGTATTTCTTGCCCTGCTCCCTATAAATTTACTATCTTTCCTCCCTCCAGTCTGTCCCTGTCTCTGCTTTGCTACAGCTCCTTTGCTCTCAGTTGACTTCCCTTATGATACCCACAGCCACAGGCTCTGATCACTATGAAAGCTGAGGCCTTTGGCTTTCCTGAATTTTTTTTTTGCTCAGGGTTTATGAAATGTCAAGGTTCAAAAATGAATATGTGGAAAGGCATTTACAGAATGGAGTCTGTTGACAAAAAGAGGGCTTATATATTGTAATCATTTGTTCCCAGGTATAGTTTATTTTTAAAGAACATTTGTTAATTTCTAGAAACGTTTAGAATGGGAATTCCACCCTGCTCTGGGGATGGAGATTGAAAATAGCATCAGGGGCTTTAAGACCAGTGTCCTCTCAGCTGGGGCCAGTAAGGCACCTCTGGCTTATTTAAATAGACTGTGCTGGCAAAGCAGGTCAGTGGCAGAGCTGAAGTTCAGCATTGTCCTATAAAAATGCTGGATCTTTCTCTTCATTTGTTTCATGGCAGGGGTGTTACATTTAATCTTGAAGGTCATCTGTTTCAGAATCTTATCTGTTAGGTAATGGAGCCAGAGCACATTATTGTAAGGGTGATATTCACCCCAGCAGTTGTTGTTCTCCTTCCTCATTAGCCTATAGATCTCAAACTGGTAGTCACCTTCACCTGTAAATAGGTCCTCATCCATGGAAATGTCACAGAACACCACAATCCCATCCCGCTCCAACCGTGACAGTGTGTAGTCAATGATATTGACTTGCACTCCACGGGTGGGGATACTGCTTGTCTTCCCATTAAGGGTGTAGTGGAGCTCTTTGAGGCTGGTTTTCTTTAAGAGCACGTTCCCCCAGTGTAAGTCTCGGTGCTCAAAGTGCAGTGATGCCTCTGCCACCGCGAGGGATGCCGTGATCTGGTGTAGGATGCTCTTTGCAGTAGCCATGGAGGACAACTTCGCTCTCATTTGTTCTAAGTCAGTCCCTCCAAACTCAAATTCCAGTACAATGAAGAGCTGGTCTTCCTCAAAAAAGTCAGGCCGGTCATTTGCAGACCCTTTAGTTGAGTTATAATGGTCCCAGGCTCGGAGAAGCGAGGGAGGGTAAGATCCTTGAACACAGTGCACTGAGTTCAAACCAATAAAGCCTTCCGTACGGTTGCATACCTCATCAGACAAGAGGCTCAACTCTTTGGAGATGATTATCTCTGGCAGAATTTCCTCAAAAGTTTTTTGATGGGCTCCATTGACTAAATCTGGTCCTTCAATAGCAATGATTTTTAGGGCAACAGGTGTGTGATTAGCCACTGTTTGAAACACTTCTCCAAACACTCCTTCCCCAATCTTCTGACAGCACTCCAATTTTTCTGTGGAAAGGCAATGACTAAAGGGGATAGGACCTTCCTGATTGCATTCCCCATAAACTTTCTCAGCATCAGATGCCTTTTTGTCTGTGACATGTAATGTCTTTAAGGGGGTTAGCAAATACATGGAAGAGCAGTGCCAAGGAGACAGAGCACTATTTGTTCTGTTCATAATAGGAGGGTTTGAATATTCGGATATGAGGGACTCAGAGAGAGAACTGGCAATGGTGTGGCTGCTGCATACTTCAGACACAGCAGTCACCATCTTCTTCTTGTGGAAACTGAAGGAAGCCCTGGCTTTGGTCCAAGAGCAGTCGTTCTGTAAATGAGTCAGGTCCTGGGTGAGGAATGAGTCTTTTTCCATCTTTTGGCTCTTCTTAAACTGGTGATAATGGAGAAGGGAGGTTTCTGCTGTTTCCTGAAGTTTCCTTTTTCGCCTAGGCCCAGTTCTCTCAAACCTGTTGATTTCCCCAGGTACAATACAGCCCTTGCAACCATCTGCCCCCTCGTCCATCTGGGCAGCCCCTTGAGACCCAATCTCTTGACAGGAGTCCTGGTCTGTGGCCCTATTCTTACCGATGCTTGATAAACCTGGCCTCTCCAACCTCTTCCCAGCCCATTCCCTTTCACAGCAAGACTCCCTCATATTCTTCCCATCTGCCGCAAACTCAGAATCTTCAGGGTTTCCAGAGTCCATAAGACTAAAGAGAGCTGACCTGAGGCTGGCATGGGCTTGGTGGGCCAGTCTGGTGAACCTGCTTCCTCCCGTTGCTGCCTCCTGGAAGCCATGGAGGGATGTTGGGTCCGGGGAGGCTGCTGGGAGATGGAAGCCGCTCGGGACTTCGGAGGCCGCATCCAGAGAGGCGGAGGGGCCAGGGCCGGGAGAGGCCAGACTGTTGAACAGGGAGGCACTGGTGCCCAGCTCGCCGCCGTCCTCGGGCTGGTCGCACGTACTGAGGTCCGGGCTGAGGCGGCCTGGGTTGCCCTTAGGAAAGGGCGGCGGTCCAAGCTGGCCGCAGGGGGTGCTGCACTTTTGCGGAGGCCGAGCTCGCAGCCTCAGGCGTCGTGGAGTCACGATCAGACTCGGCCAGTCCTTGGAGGCTTGGCCGCCAGGGCGCCTCCGCCGCTGACTTACCGGAACGTCGAGGAAGTCAGGGTCGTCGGGATCGTCGGAAGCGATAGACCCCGAGGGGCCGTCGCTGCTACTACTGCCGCTGCTGAAAAAACGCTTCCGGTCTTGCGGCGGGAACCACTGCGCGACTGCCCGGTCCGGCCGCCGCCGCGGCCTCCCGCCGCCCACAGCCCCATACGTTCGGAAGAGGCGATTCCCGAGTCGCTGGCGTGACGCCGCCATGGTCGGCACCCGCCCGGAGATTCAAATGCAAACACCGCGAGACTTCCTTAAGACAGACGCACGGGCGGGCCTGACTGCTGGGTCCTAGCGTCCGGCCGTGAGCATGCGCATCACAACGGGTCCCGCGCGAGGTGGCAGAGGGTGGGTGACTGGCAGTTTGGCATCTTCTTATCCGTACTGTCGTGGCTCTCGTTTCAGGCCAACACTAAGTGCAACTCCAGTCTGGAGAAAGAATGTGGGAAAGACCCCGTTTGGGTGAGCGCGGCCTTCCCGAGAGCTTAGGGAGGGAGGAGGGCTTGAAGCGGGTGACGTGAGCGGCGCGGGGCTGCTGCTGCTGGCGTTCGCTGCTGAAAGCGAATGCAGGGTGGCCTCCAGGCTCTCCTTAGCTTCTTCTCTGGGCAAGTCAGCCACGGCTGCGGCTTTGCTCGAGCCAAGGTGAGCGCTAAACCTGTTCGTACCTCTGTTCTGGAACTTGAACGTCCTCTGCGTACTGTTAAGTTTTCTGCCTTTTCACGCAAAAGGGGATAGTGCTTAACTGTAATCAGAGTTTCCTTTTCAGTATGTGGACCAATGGTATTCGGTGAACTGCATCATCACTTCAAATAAAGAAAATGTAACGGTGGCTGCAGAGCTCTCCTTGAATCAGTCTCAGCAGGTACTTGAGATGGCGAATGCTTCAGATTTGATTGTTCTGCTGCTCATGTGCATCGGCTCTCTGTCCGAGAAAAGTTAATAGCATCTCAAATGTAACATGTCCAAAACAGGTGTCTCGATTCACCTTTTGCCCCAATCTGTTCTTTACACAGTTACTTGGGGTAATATACTAGGGTAAGTGACTGTAGTTACTTAACTTAGGAGATAGTTGTGACTCCTTCCTTTCCTACATCCCCACATCTATTCCAGCCCCAAGCTCCAATTCCACCTCCAAAAGATGTTATAAATCCATTCACTTCTTTCCATCTCCACTGCTGCTGTTGTAGTTCAGGCCACCATCTCTTGCCCAGGCCTTTGCAGTAAGCTGTTTTTTTCCTCCTCTCTCTGCTCTTGCCATGCCTTCTACAAATCTTTATTCACATAACAGCTATTTTAAGTTAACATTGTGCCATGGCTCTGAAAACAAAAAAGTTACATTTGAATGCACCCCAAGTAAAACACATACTTTTTCAATGGCCTGCAAGGCACTGCATGATCTAGTCTCTGCTTCTTCAACTTTATCTCCTAGTACTCGGCTCTTTCCCACTTTGTATACTCCAGCTATTCTGTCCTTTCTGTTTCTCCAATATTATTCTGGCCACAGGATCTTTGCCTCTGCTCTCCCTTCTCCCACTGTTCTTCCCCCGTATCTTCATGTGCATGGTTTCTTATATTTAGCTCAGATGGTACTTTCTTAGAGAGGCATTTCCTGGTCACTCATTCTAAAGTGGGCATTAGGATGAAGTTTAACTCCTCACAGTGATCCAGGTAAGAATGATGATATCTGAACTGAAGGAGTAGCAATGAAGAATGGAGAAAAGGGACAGACGTGAGGAAAGAAAAAAAAAAGAAGAAGAATTGTCAAGAACTGAATTGGGGCTGGTGAGTGAGGCTGTGACATGAGGTAAAGTGTATAGGAAAAGAAATTGGGGAATGATTGTAGGTTTCTTGCTTTGGTCACTTTGTGATTGCCGAGACAGCTAACTAGACAAAGGAATACAGGAGAAGGAACACGTTTAAAGGAAAAGATACTGTTCAAAACAGTAAGTCTATGTCTAAAATATGTTTTTAATCTACCCTCCATCTCACAGTTACCAAGAGGTGTAAATGAACTGCAGATCCTTGGTGAAATCTATTTCAACAAATCTCTATATGAGGGGCTGAATGCAGAGAACCACAGAACTGAGGTAATCCCTGGCTATTTTCTGGTTTTCTGAGCAGTGTTCTGGGGAAAACGATGCCTAGCCTTTTAGTCTCTGTACAGGCAGCTCTTCCTGTTGTTTTCAATCTTGCCACCTCTGATTTTGACTCTACCTCCATCTGCCTCTGGAACCTTGAATTAGTCAGCTTCTGCCTCAGTGTTTCCATCATTGAAATGGCAATTGAATAAGAGGACTAAGCCGAAATAACTAGGCTCTAATCAACAGCTATGTGTACTTTGATTTGAAAAATATATCTTTAAAATATGCTAAGTGAGAAATTATTATCTTTTGTATACATTGACAGTCTTCCTAGTGTACAGTGTCCGTGTTTATATTAACCAGTTACTCAGGAATGTGTAATTCTTTTATAAATTTTAAATTAAATAGGAGAACTCTTGGGATTTCTTTTGCAAAAGTGCGACCACAAATCAAACTGATCTCGGTGACTGTGGGCTAAATAATCTTGTTCACACTTAAACTAGATGTGGTTAATTGTCAGCTGGCAGCAGCGACTAACTTGAGAGATAATCCATCTGTGGGCTCGTTGGTCAGGCATGATTATTACTGGAGGGAATGTCAAGAGAGTGGCACTGAATTTCTAAATATTAGATCCTCTGATTTCTTTTCTGGAGGAGGAAAAAGGAACAATTCTCCAGACATGTCAGAAATAACATTTCCTTTTTATTTTTAAGTATTTCTAATACAGAAAATTATATGGAGGAAAGAATCGCTCCATTATCCCACTGCCCAGTTTAAAAAAAACAAACAAACCAGCAAGAAAATCCAAGCCTCACAGGAAAATATCAAATGTAAAATAATGGTTCCTCACCCCCACCATGTCCCTAATTTCTTCACAAAGAGTGTTACGATTAACAGTTTCGTATATGCACATATTTTTTTTTTAAAGATTTTATTTATTAATTTGACAGGGAGAAATCACAAGCAGACAGAGAGGCAGCCAGAGAGAGAGAGAGGGAAGCAGGCTCTCCGCTGAGCAGAGAGCCCGTTGCGGGACTCGATCCCAGGACTCCGAGATCATGACCTGAGCTGAAGGCAGTGGCTTAACCCACTGAGCCACCCAGGCGCCCCTCGTATATGCACATATTTATAAATAATTTATTTACCTCTCTTAGTGATGCATTTATTTCTGTACATAGATTCCCAATAATTATTTTCCTTCCTTTAAATTCAGCATCCTAAGCAAAGTATTAAGTTGTTACTGACAATAAGCACATAAGGTAGCGTGAACCTATGAGTATAAATAGCCATGTATCCAAGTGCATTTTATCTGCAAGTAAGGGAAGACTTCCACTAATGTTCCATAAAGGCATCTGTTATTTGTCAGGTCAAGGACCTGGCTCCTTTGGATCTTGTGCCCTACCATCTGTGTTGGTGCCGCCTTCCCTTGTAGCCAGCACAAAGATGCCACCTTTCCCAGTGCTGTTTCTTCATATGGCAGGATACAAAGTAGGAAGCAAGAGATCAGTAGATGCAAAAGGAATTTTTCTAAGTGTGTCTTCCCTTTTTAGGGAGGGATATTTTCCTAAAAAGTCCCAGCAGCTATCTCTATACATCTTTAAAGTGAGAACTGGCTCTCATGTCAGTCACTGGCAAAGGGGAATAGCTCTGTCATGATTAGCTTAGACCAGTCATGATTTCTGAATAGAAATTAAAAGGAGAGAATGGTTGTTGGGTAGACCGCCATCAGTGTTTGACTACAAGCACTAGTATTCTGTGTCCTGTTTCTCTCTCCATCTTAACCAGGGTAGCTTTATGTCAAATTTGGAACTTGTGGGTTTAGAAGAGGAAAGGGGGAAGAGACTTTGAGAAAGAGGAGCATTTCTTCTACTGAAATCTGTCCCGTTACATCACTATGACCTCGGGACTTGTTTCATTACTTTCCTAAACCCAGATTCTCAAGTCCTTCCCCACTGCCCTCCACTTCACTCTTCCATAGAAGAAAAACCAGCTTTCTTCTTTTTTCTTCCTCCCTCTCTGTTGCTTTGCTCCCTCCCTATTCGCAAGGCTCAGAACTTACTCCTATTACTCAGCTACATGTGAATTACATAGTTACCTGGAGGGTCAACTATAGGAAGTAACCGGCATTTATAACTTAATTGGAAGAGGCCTTAAAGGTGAATTTGTTCAGGGGTGCCTGAGTGGTTGAGTTAGTTGAGCATTCAGCTCTTGGTTTCAGCTCAGGTCATGATCTCAGGGTCAAGGGATGGCGCCCCTCATCAGTCTCTGTGCTCAGCACAGAGTCCACTAAAGATTCCCTCCCTCTTCCTCTGCCTTTCCCTGCTTGCATAAGTGCATACTTGAACACGCACAGAAATAAAAAAAATCTTAAAGGTAAATTTGTCCACCTTTCCAACTCATATAGAAATGATCTCCAAAGGCCTCCTGACCTTGGTGCCTAAACATGTGCATGAAAGGAGCTCAGTGTTTTGGGCAGGCAGAGAAGTCTTGGTGGCCCTCTGGCCCCACTTAAGTCCTGGGAAGCTCTGGCCATGGGAAGGCCATAACTGAGTCTCACTTGGGAAGCAGTGTCCCCTGAGCTTTTCAGGTGAGTCCTGTTAATGAGAAGAGGGCTTAGACTCCTAAAATTAAGACAGCCTTTAGACAACAATGCTGGGAGTTGGCTTCTGATAGAAGAACTCTGTAAGTACATCTGACTCTTGAACAACATGAGGGTTAGTGGTGTCAACTCCCCTCATAGTCAAAAACCCATGTATAACTTTTAACTCCCCCAGAACTTTACTAATAGGATACTGTGAACCAGAAGCCTTATTATATTAAATACTCTATTCTTATAATAAAGTAAGCTAGAGAAAAGAAAATGTTAAGAAAATCATAAAAGATACATTTACAGTACTGTGTTTATCCAAAAAAATCTGCATATAAGCAGACCTATACAGTTCAAACCCGTGTTGTCAAAGGCTCAGCTGGAGTGTACATGGGGGCCCTTTTGCATTTATTATCATGTCTTTGAGGTAACATACACTTTAGTTTGGTGACGAGCAGACCAGTATCTCTGTGATATATTTCATGTGGGATTTGTGCAAGGTCAAAAGAGCTGTCAGAACAGAGTTGAAAAGGACATAGAGATTATTTGAAATCGGTCATCATTTTGAAGAAGAGCTTGGGGCTCAAGGACACAGAGTGGCATAGCTGGATGTAGAACTGATTTTCTATCTTTCAGTGTTCTCTAAAACCTAGAGATTGTAATTCTCTGAGACTTCTGTTAAAACTGTCAAAGAATCCTTAACAGATCTCCTGACAGAACAAAATAATTGGAAGTATTTTGTTCCTTAGATAATTTTATTGTGCTGTTGTTGGTGTGTTTTTTCCATCCAGTGTTTGTTCTCTTTGCTTTTCCTGGATTCTTTTCGTGTACCTAGTTCAGAGATTCTTTCGTCAGCCATGCCAGTCTACTAATGAGCTCATCAAAGGCATTCATCATTTCTCTTACAGTGTTTTTTTTTTTTTTTAATCTCTAGTATATCTTTTGGTTCTTTTCTTTCCTTCTTTCTTTCTGTCTGTCTTTCTGTCTTGTTCTTTCCTGGGGTTTCCATCGCTGCTTAATTACCTCTCTGTTCTTTGTCTTTGTTCTTACATGTGGTCTACTTTATCCATTAGAGCCCTTACCATATTAATCATAGTTGTTTTAAATTTCAGGTCCGATAATTCAAATATCCTTTCTCTGTCTGGTTTTGATGCTTGCTTTGTGTCTTCAAATTGTATTTTTTGTATGTTTTATAATTTTTTTCTTTTCTTTTTTTTTTCTGATAATTTTTTCTTGATAGCTGGACATGATGTACCAGGTAAAAAGAACTGCTATAAATAGGTCTTTACTAATGTGGTGAGGTGTGGGGAGGGGAAGTGCTCTACTATTCTATGATTAGGTTTCAGTCTTTCAGTGAGCCTATGCCTCTGGGCTGTGAACTTCACAAGTATTTCTCATTTTTTTTCAACCCCCTTAGATGGGACAGGATCCCTAGAATGGGCTTGAGTTGGGTATTTCCCTTACCCCAGGTCAGTTAGGCCTTGGTAATACTTAGCAGGTTAGGCTCTAATTAACTAGTTTCCCCTGAGGGTAGGCCAGACAGAGTGCTCTGGCCTATTTCAAAATGATTCCTTTTCCTCTCCCCTTGCCAGAAGCACAAAGGGATTTTTCTCCAGTATTTACTGTAGGAACCTGGTAAAGCTCCTGGAAGAAAACCTTATAGTATTGTGGGGGCTCCATTATGACTGGGTTCCCTTGGGTTTTTAACTCTGAGAGTTGTCAGTACTGAGCTTCTTATAATTCATTGATTACAGATCAGATTTTCATACACCAGCACTGGGAAGACTCTGCTCCCTATATTTGTCTTTCTCCCTCACCAGTCTTGGAGGCAGCAGTTTGCCAAGTGTCTTCCCTCTCTTAGAAACTCAAGAGTTGTTGATTTTTCAGTCTGTTCAGCTTTGTACTTGTTAGTATGGAGTGGTGCCCATCATGCAGTCCACATGCAGGATCAGAAACTGGAAGTCTCTTTAGATAATTTTAGATGATGCAGTCAAGAAATGTTTAGCTTTTTGTTTTACTGTCAGCCTCGGTCAATATACAGAATGTTGCCAAGTTCTATTTTGTTCCTTAAAATAACATGTAGAGTTTTTTTCTCATCTCCTTTAGCAGACTTATTGGATGATCTCCTTGTCTTGTTCCAGATCACGGTCATCTTCCTGAAAGAGGAGCGTTATTTGCCTGTCTTCGTTATCATTATTATAAGCAGTGGTTGTGGCCTTCTGGCTTTGACTCTGATTATAATCATCCTATTCCAGGTCAGTTCTACTCATGTGAAATATCAGAGTACAGAGAGATTTTCCTAAAACAGATATGATGATCATTACCCTATTTAAATCCTTTACTTTCCTTCCCCTGTTTTAACGTTCAAACTTTTTTGCTGCTTTCATGACCCTCACTCTGTGGCCTCTGCCCCTCTCCACCCTGAAGTCTCACTTTTTCCTCTGAACACATGGAACTAAGTAAGTTTGTGTTTCTGTGCTTGCTGTCTATACTGCTATCCCTCCACACCAATGCCTTTCCCCACTTTTCCACCTTGTTCACACTCCTCCCTTAAATCTCAGCCCAGAGATTCCTCCGTCTCTAAGCTGAGTTATATGCTTTTCCGGTGAACAAGCTGTTTTCTGGAAACCCTTCCAAGTGGCAAGCATCACACTGTATTGTAATTATTTTTGTTCCTACTAGGTTGTGAGTTTTTTTTTTTTAAGACTTTTTTATTTTTAAGCAATCTTTACACCCAGCATGAGGCTCAAACTTACAGCCCTGAGATCGAGAGTCACTAAGCCAGCCAAGTGCTCCTAGACTGTGAGTTTCTTGATGTAGGAGGCCATACTATCCATAGTAGGCTGCATATTTTTACATAAATAAGATGCATTACAGCCAAAACTATAATACTTTGCAGAGTTAGTTAAGTTAAAAAGGTTAAGGAGTTTGGGGACTTAAGAGGAAGGTGTTTTTTCACCTCTGACTGGAGAATGGGCACCAGAAAAGGCTTGTGGAAAGGCAGCATTTAAGATGGATCTTGTACAGATGTAGTGAAAAGAAGGGGTACATGTATCCCAATGTTCATAGCAGCAAGGTCCTCAATAGCTAAACTGTGGAAGGAGCCAAGATGTCCTTCAGCAGATGAATGGATAAAGAGGATGTGGTCCATATATACATTGGAATATTATTCAGCCATCAGAAAGGATGAATACCTATCATTTACATCAACGTGGATGGAACTGAAGGGTGTCATGCTAGGTAAAATAAGTCAGTCAGAGAAACGTAGTTATTGTATGGTTGCACTCATATGTGGAACAAGGAATAGTGAAGAGGACCATAGGGGAAGGGAGGGGAAAGTGAATGGGAAGAAATCAGAGAGGGAGACAGATGACGAGAGACTCTTGACTCCAGGAAACAAACTGAAGGTCACAGAAGGGAGGAGGTGGGGGGTGGGGTAACTGGGTGATGGGCATTAAGGAGGGGACCTGCTGTGATGAGCCCTGGGTATTATATGCCCCTAATGAATCACGGAACACTACATCAAAAACTAATGATGTACTATATGTTAGTTAACTGAATTTAAATGAAAAAAATTTAAAGAAATACAATAGTTCCTGATTAAAAAAAAAAAAAAAAAAACAGATCCTGAAGGATCACGTAATCAGGGAGAGATTCAGAGGGGGCATGAAAAGCAGAGGAGTATAGGAGCTATTTTGGCAACAACTAGATAATGGTTTTCTGAAACAAGTGGGTATCTTAGGTCTGTAATGGGACTTCCCCTTGTTTGTTTTAGTGTGGCTTTTTTAAAAGAAAATACCAAAACCTGAACTTGGAGAACATAAGGAAGACTCAGCTGAAATCAGAAAATCTGCTCACAGAAGATGATTAGGACCAGCTTCCTCATCTTTGGGGAAAGAACATCAACCAGTCTTCGTGTCATTTTTTTTTTTTTTTTTTTTAAGGATGATCTAGAGTAGGATCTAACAAATTGTTTGAGGAATATTGTTTTTTAACCATACATTGTACCAAAAGTGCTTGTATGTTTTGCAGAAAATAAACTTGGGAAATATCTAATATTAAATAAAATTAAACTGTTTTTCTTTACAGACGTGCCTTTAATACAGAAATATACTTTGTGATATTTTTTCCCCAAGAGAAGGTATAGCAATTTCCAACCTTATTTGCCTAAGAATGCTTTTTCTTGGCATTTCTATTAATGTTTCCCAATGTGGTCTTCTACAAAGTACATCTTGGGGGACAGTGGTCAGAAGCTTTTCCTAGTCTAGCATTTTCAAGATCCTAAGATGTTGTCTATTATTTCAAATCAGGCCATCAAAAGCACCACCTGTAACAAATGTAAAAAGTAGAAAAACAGAAGTCACCAAAACAGGAACTAGGGAGCTGAAGAGAAAACCAAGACTTTGTTCTGTAGTTTCATTTCTGTTATATGTATGAGTATATCTATTTAAATAATGCACTGTGCTAATCCTTACCCAGCTTGCTGCTTAGCAAATTGCTTAGGAGACTTTTGTTGCTCAGTAAATACTGTCACTAGGAGAGAGCACTCTTCCACAGGAGGAGAAGGAACTGGCCTGGGAGTTGGGAGCACAGATTAGGGCCTTGTTACAGGCTGACTTTGTTCTTAGTATCTTATTTTATCTTTATGCCCTATGTTAAAACTTGACTCATCTCCGTACTCCTAACCCTACAGTGGAGAAATCTTTCTTTTCATGTATCATAAAAGTTATTGCATAAAAATTAAATGGTGTATCAGTATATAATGTACAAAGTGATCCTTATCTTTAATTCAGATGCTTTCATTATTTCTTTTAAATTTTATTTTTTTTCTGAAATGTATATGTGTATAAGGTATGAATTAGGGACTGGATTTTGTTTTTTCATTTTTCATTTTGTTTGTTTTCTCCCAGAAGCATAACTAACTTTCCACCTCCTTTGCTTTTCTACACTCCTATATCACAGGGGTTAAAAGACTAAACATTTCCTCCCTTGCAGGTGGGTTTCTAGTTTAGGTTTTGGCAGTGAGAGGCACTTGCATAAGACTGGAAGGTAGAAAGATAGAGAAGTCTTTCTTTTGGCTGTGGCCTCCAGCAGTGGTGGCAGCTTCCTGCAACTCCTGACCTCTGGGTCATACCAACTCTCCTGTTTTTATTTTCTAGCCCTCCTGACAAATTTGAAACATAACTCTCTCTATTAAATCCCTTTCTGCTTGAAATATCTAGAGTGGTTTCTGTTTTGTTGTTGACCTTGAGTCTCATTATAAGATTTCCAATGAATAATAGTTGTCCCTATGTCATTTATTGAAATGGTCATTAATAATGTGAAATTCTGCTGTTACTCCTTGTGAAATTCATATACATACATATAAATTTTGGAAACTTAATTTTGTTTCACTGATCTATTTGTTCTTGTACCAGTACCACAATTGAAGGAACATTTTCTAGCATTTTGCAAATGATAAATTCAAAAGAGCACATAGGTGTCTAAAAAAGGAAAAGTAAGTCTCCCTTTCCTCTCCACCCCCAATTTCTTTCCAACTGCAACCACTGTTAATAAGTTTTTAGCTGTTCTTTTAAAAATACTCCTATGAAGGCGCCTGGGTGGCTCAATGGGTTAAAGCCTCTGCCTTCGGCTCAGGTCATGATCCCAGAGTCCTGGCATCGAGCCCTGCATTGGGCTCTCTGCTCAGCAGGGAGCCTTGTTCCCCCTGTCTCTCTCTGCCTGATTGTGATCTCTGTCTGTCAAATAAAGAAATAAAATCTTTAAAAAAAAATTCCTATGAATATACCAACATAAACTTACTTCCTCTCTTCTCTAGATATATATATCTAATATATCTAAATATAACTAAATATATCTATATATATCTCTCTAGACATATATATATATATATATATATATATGTTTAGAAATCTAAATATATAAATGGAATTACATTGTATGTAGTGTGTAGTGTCCCACCTCCTGCTTTTTCATCTAGTAGATTCTAGGTACCTTTTAATAGCAATATCTGCAGATATATCCCAATCTTTTTGTTTTGTTTTGTTTGTGTTTGTTTTTGTTTTTAATTTTATTTATTTATTTGACAGGCAGCGATCACAAGTGGGCAGAGAGGCAGGCAGAGAGAGAGGGGGAAGCAGGCTTCCTGCTGAGCAGAGAGCCCGATGCGGGGCTTGATCCCAGGACCCTGGGATCATGACCTGAGCCAAAGGCAGAGGCTTTAACCCACTGAGCCACCCAGGCGCCCCCTTCCTTATATTTCTTGAGTTATTTCAGAGGATATGCCTTTGAAGGCAAAAAAAGAGGTAAGTTTGCTTCAATATTTCTCTGTTGTTGGGCTTAGAAGTTTCATCCCAATTTTCTGCATTATAGGTGACTTAGAGCCCTTGCTTTTATACTTTTTTATTACAAATAAGACCCTACTCTCATTATAACAGTCAAGCTCGATATTGTGTACCTATGATCTAGTGACTGACAGCTGTGCTGATCTGATTGGAGTTAAGCCAATGCAAGTGTAGTTAAGAGACTACATAAGGAACCAGTCTGAGAAGGGAAGAGACTTATAAGGAGACATGATTAGATTTTATAGATTCATGTACTACAGCTTGGGCCAAGGCCTTGTCTTTATTCTAAAAGATGCCTTTCTAGGGCCAGGCATTTTCCATTTCCTGTTCACCCTCCTCTGCCTGGGAATAGGAAGTGCCAAAACTTGTATAGATCTAAGGACAGTGGGTCATGACCACTGTCCTGACCAGATAAGGACCAACATGAGGTCAGCTTGACACCAGCATGGGGAAAATTCCCTTTGTGATTTCTCTGTTTTCATTTCCCCTATTATAGTCTTAATGAGTACAGATTCAAATAACCTTTTTCTCTTGTGATAACATCGGAACTTTGGATCTGGTTGTTGGAGGGATGACATCAAGCAGATGTGAAAACCTAAATCTGCCAACTGTTTAGGCCTAATTAAGTTTTGAGAAAGGGATGCTTCTTTTTTTTTTATAATTTTTTTTATTTTTTATAAACATATAATATATTTTTATCCCCAGGGGTACAGGTCTGTAAATCGCCAGGTTTACACACTTCACAGCACTCACCATAGCACATACCCTCCCCAAAGTCCATAACCCCACCCCCCTTCTCCCAACCCCCCTCCCCCCAGCAACCCTCAGTTTGTTTTGTGAGATTAAGAGTCACTTATGGTTTGTCTCCCTCCCAATCCCATCTTGTTTCATTTATTCTTCTCCTACCCCCTTAACTCCCCATGTTGCATCTCCACTTCCTCATATCAGGGAGAGCATATGATAGTTGTCTTTCTCCGATTGACTTATTTCGCTAAGCATGATACCCTCTAGTTACATCCACGTCGTCGCAAACAGCAAGATTTCATTTCTTTTGATGGCTGTGTAGTATTCCATTGTGTATATACACCACAACTTCTTTATCCATTCATCTGTTGATGGACATCTAGATTCTTTCCATAGTTTGGCTATTGTAGATATTGCTGCTATAAACATTCGGGTGCACATGCCCTTTCAGATCACTACGTTTGTATCTTTAGGGTAAATACCCAGTAGTGCAATTGCTGGGTCATAGGGTAGCTCTATTTTCAACATTTTGAGGAACCTCCATGCTGTTTTCCAGAGTGGTTGCACCAGTTTGCATTCCCACCAATAGTGTAGGAGGGCTCCCCTTTGAGAAAGGGATGCTTCTTATGGCCAACCCCAGCAGCCTTATGTTATCCACAAATGGCATATGCTCTGTGTACATCTCTTCCCCTGCAAGTAGGGATATTCATTTAAGATCAGGATCTAGGTATTTTGGGGTCTCCTAGCTATAATTAGTAATGAGAAATCTTGTAATAGTGCCAGAAGTCTACCATTAATTTTTTTTAAGATTTTATTTTTAAGTAATCTCTATACCTAGCATGGAGCCCAAACCACAACACTGAGAACAAGAGTTGCATGCTCTACCAACTGAGCCAGCCAGCCCTGTCATTACTTTAAGAACGGATTTAGTAAATGGAATCAAGGGAAACATTGAATCAGTTTAGGAAGAGTAGTTCCAATATCAGAGTTCAGGAAGTAGCTGGATAATTGTCTTAATAGACAATTCCCAACCTTAGTTTTTGGTTGATTAATAGAAGGATATTTTGAAAAGTACATAAATAATAAGACTGTGATAGTAAGATCAGAATAAAAAGTGAAAAATTGGGGCACCTGGGTGGCACAGTCTGTTAAGCGTCAGACTCTTGATTTCAGCTCAGGTCGTGATCTCAGGGTTGTGAAGCCCCCCTTGGACTCTGCTCTCAGCAGTGGAATCTGCTGGAGATTTTCTCTCCGTTTCCCTCTGCTCCTCCTGCGCATGCTTCCTCTTTCTCAAATAGATAAATCTTAAAAAAAAAAAAGGTGAAAAATTGCCTTTGTCACACATGGCCCCATCCAAGCCCCTCCTCAGAAGCTGGGATGAACTGGTTTAGCATACATCCCTCCAGGCTTTATTCTGTGCATTTGTAAATATTCATGTATATACAGATAGTATATAGTTTTGGGGTTTTGTTTTCTTTTACATAAATAGAATAATATATTCTGCCATTTGTGACCATTTTCAAGGAACCAGTGTCAGAAAAAGTGCTGCTGCTAAATGTGGGTGAAGTGGATAGGGAGAGGTGACACCTTCAGATAATGTGTCTTTGGGGGAATTAATAACTTAAATCTGCATAGCTCTTTACAGCTTTTAAAGAGGCTCTTTCAACTTCTTCCAAAAGTGCAATTAAAGACATTTTTGTAATTGCTATACGGTGCCAAAGAGATTTCCAAAAGAACTGAGCTATGTTACATGTTTAGCAGCATGGACATGTTCTGGGATCTCTTTTCATTTAACTTCTTTGGTCGATGGGTGTATAATCACAGCTTTAGTTTACTTTCTTTGCTGGCAAGACCATGTATTTTCCCATGAACTAAGATGACTTCTTCCCCTACTCTCTGCTTTACTTTTTCTTCCTTGTCTAGTTAAAATGTGGCCCTGGTAGTTTCTCATTAGCTCTTCTGAACTGCACCATCTTCTGGGATAGAAGTAAAAGATGTATTTCTCCCTCTGAACTCAGAAGCCTCTGGGCGAGTAAGGGTGATTTGACTCAGAATTGGAGCAATGTGACTTCCAGAATGGGGGAACTGAGTGATACAAATTTGCTGGTGGGCGTTAGGAAGCAGTAGTCCTTACTGGTGGTCTGTCCAAAAGAGAAATTCTTCCTAAGAACCACAAAGAAGCCAAGACCATGGTGCCAACCTCCAGGAGAGCCCGCTGGAGGCTCTGCTCCTCCCTCTACCTCTATCCTTAAAAGAGGATTCTGGGGCCCTATAGCCAGTCGAAGTCCTCAGGGCAGAGCTGGGAGGGAGGTGATTGAAGATGTGCTCCCTGGAGATGTCTCCTCTCCTGTCCAGGGCCTGGGAAAGGGGCCTGGACTCACCCTGCCTAGAGTGCTGGCAGATGTTCTCGGGCTCTTTGCCTTGGTTTCTGGGTTTGACTAGTGTCCTACTCTGGGGTAACCTTTTTTCTCTTTAGAGCTGTGAGGTCAGAGATTAAGGTTGGAGCACTGGGGTGGGAGAAAACACTGCTGAACCACTTTGGTCCTGCAAACGTTGGAGATATCGTAGTCTAGGAAGAAGCTACCAGCCTAACTCCTGGCACTTTACACTGGGACTTGAGGGACTTTGCCCAGTGATGATCTCGCCCTGTGGATCAGCTAGCTATTGAAGGACACTAATACCTCTAAGTCAGGGGTTTCTAACTTTTTTCTGTGTCATAGACCCCTCTGGTGAAACACAGGGACCACTTTTCAGACTTTTTCCCAACATCATACTATGAAGAGTTGAATCTAGTTTCTTCCATTAACATTTTACACTAGGCTCGCCTTATCACATATTTTCCCATCTATCCATCCATCAGCTTGTTTTTGAATATGTACAATAAAAGTTTACACATAACCAATTATATTGAAATATAATACTCAGACTATTTAAAAATTCTTACGGAGATACATGTGTTTCTTTATTAAAGTGTCAAAGCATCAGGTCTAATATCTACCCTTCTTTCAAAGTAGTGATGAGCTTACAATGTATTTTGAGATATCTGCAATAATTGTAATGTGGAAAGGTAGCTGTAATTTCTATTGGTGCCAAGATACAGATATTGCTAACATTGCTATGGTTTGTTGCCTACATTCATAATTAAAGGAAATGTTAAATTTCAGTTAAAGAGCAGGAACAAAATATGTAACATTTTTCATCCAACTTCATAGACCTCCTACGTTATATGTTTTGGTCCATTTAAGAAAAGCAGTGTTTTGGGCTTTGTACATGTGCAGCTAATTTTAACGATCACTCTGTTTTAGCTCTGTTTTATGGAGGAAGAAACAACCCCACAGGTCTGGTATATAGCAGAGCTGTTGGAACAGCAGCAGATCTCCAAATCTAATGACTTTTCCCAGAATATCTTCCTGACGGACTTGGCAAGGCTACGGTGAAAGCCCTGGGTGGAGTGGTGGTTTTCAGGCTTCGCTGGGCACAAGAGGTACAGGTGGAGCTCAGCATTTCAGGTTCCTTTGCCTTGTCCACTAAAGGCTCTTGATGATCTGGTCCAGCTCGGGCCCAAAAAATCTGCTTTTTTGGCAAGCAGTCTAGATGATTTTCATGCAAGAGTCACCCCCTGGAAGATACTAGTTGTGAGAACAGAGCTTGTTCATCTGATTATACTTTGTCCATGGATAGGCCTTAAGACAGACTTGGAATCTTGATGACGAAGAAGTTGTCAGGAGACAAATTTAACTTAATGCTCTGGCAGAATTATCTCTGAAATCTTCTATGAATACGCACACAAAAATAAAAGCTGAGTCACTCTGTCCTCAGACACTTCAAATATTCAGGCTAATGGCCAGAGGCAGGGTGATCAGGAATCAGTCCTTCCTTCCTTCTTTCCCTCCTTCTTGTCCCCCACCCCCTCTCTTATCACTCCACAAGTCTCCATGACCACCTACTTCATGAAGCCTGTGGTATAAAGAGTGCTAAAGCCTCTTCCTCCACTCAGAATCCTATATGACAGATATATACCCAATGGTAACTCCCTAAATTGTGCAGATCCTGTCCTTCGGGAATTTAGAGAACTTGAGGGATTGATTCTGGAAGACTTCATGAAGGAGACAGACCCCTTGAAGCCATGGAGGACTGAGGGGAGACCAGCCGTGGGCAAAAGCTTGGAGGCTGGAAAATGAAGGATGCGGTAAAGCATGCGAGCCAATTCGGCTGAAGCAGAGTGTGTCTAATGGAGCTTGTGAGGCTGGAGAGCAGGTTGGGATGGTAATTGCAATAAAGAATAACTTAAGGAAGAGTTGTGTATAAGGAACTGTGGGAAGACACAACTACTCACAGTACGATTTTTATGCGAGGATTTCCTGCTCATTTTCATTTCGCTACTACTTTAGTTCTGTGAATTTGAGAACGGAGCAGAGTGGAGCGGATGGATATGAGGAATTTCATGAAGGTCTGTGGGAGAAAGCACTGTAGGGAGCAGGAGGAAGAACAAGATGAGCTTGCCCTAAGACATACCGTGGTAGAGTTGGTTGACTTGAGTTCGAATCTTTATCCTTTTCGGTGCTCAGTGGACCAACATTTGAGTCTACTCTTTTTTTTTTTCTTTTTTAAAGATTTTATTTATTTGACAGAGAGAGAGAGAGATCACAAGTAGGCAGAGAGGCAGGCAGAGAGAGAGAGAGGAGGAAGCAGGCTCCTTGCCAAGCAGAGAGCCTGATGCGGGACTCGATCCCAGGACCTTGAGATCATGACCTGAGTCGAAGGCAGAGGCTTTATTTTTTTTTTCAAAGATTTTATTTATTTATTTGACAGACAGCGATGACAAGTAGGCAGAGAGAGAGAGAGAGAGAGGAGGAAGCAGGCTCGCCGCCAAGCAGAGAGCCCGACGTGGGGCTCGATCCCAGGACCCTGGGATCACGACCTGAGTCGAAGGCAGAGACTTTAACCCACTAAGCAACCCAGGCGCCCCAAGTCTATTCTTTTAAGCACTTGATATCTGTACAGAGTTTTCCCCCAGGTTGCATTTTGAAAACTAAGTAATGAATAACAACGCATCAATTAAGATGGGTCATGGGAGCCACTGATGGACTCAAAAATGCTTCCCACAGAGAGGATCTTCCTTTTCCTGTTGACCATATTGAAATGACATTAATAATGCATCTGCTACTTCTTAAATGGACCAGTAATGTCTATTAACGGAATGTGTTTTTCATAGCAGGATTATCAGAGCAAAAGAAAAAATTAAAGGAGAAATTTGTGGGACCTTTTCTTTTTTAAAGATTTATTTATTTATTTTATTTGACAGACAGAGGTCACAAGTAGGCAGAGAGGCAGGCAGGGGTCGGGATGGGGGAAAGCAGACTTGCTGCTGAGCAGAGAGCTCAATGCCAGGGCTTGATCCCAGGACCCTGGGATCATGACCTGAGCTGAAGGCAGAGGCCTTAACCCACTGAGCCACCCAGGCACCCCGTGGTTTGTGCGACCTTTTGTAAAACCCTTTCCACACCATGCCTTTCCCACTCCTGTCCCTTCTGTGCCATCCAGGAGACTTGGGACTCTGAAGAAAGGCCAGGTCTGCAGATGGTCCTCAAAGGCCTTTCTTACATTGCTGTGATCTCCTTTTGTGCTCCAGCATAGACTCAAATCTTCTACCTCTAGGCCCTGCATGAACCCTCCTCTCCTTGGGGGTGGGAAGCAGAAACACATTCATTATGTGTAAGTAATATCTGAACCTCCAAGAACCATATTATTTTATGGAATTTGTGAGGTTTTAAATTTCTCTTTGTCTTCCTTTAATTTTGGGGAGAACATTTTCTGGGTTTGTTAGTCTCCTCAAACTAAAGGAAAAGCTCTAATACCGGGAGAAGCCTTACTAGGGCTCGAGAGACAAGGAGGAAACCATGTGTCTTTGGAGGCCGCAGGGTGACCGAGTGATACCTCCAGGCCTCTGATGGAAACGCAGTAGTGCCACCCACCTGCAGCCAGCCCATGGTTTCCCTCCTAGAAACTCCTTCTCATCGCCTACAGAATGGGTTTTTCTTGATTAAAGGGGTGATTTCCTTGCAATTCTCCTGCCTCTAAGGCTCACTCTATTGCACTATGCTTCCTCCCTTATAATCTCTACAATTCACAGGAGAAGGAAGAGAGAATGGTATGGGGAAAAGGTTGGAATCAGAGTCAGGAGGGCCTGAATTTCGCTAACTAAAGAGTCTAACACATTTCTTTGGGGGGACACGTGGAGGCTCTGCCTGTTTCAATTTTAACACCTGAGAATCTGCCATTTCTTTTTAAAGATTTACTTATTTATTCTAGAGAGAGAGAACATAAGTTGGGGGGTGGGTAGGAATAGAGGGAGAGGGAGAGAATCCTCAAGACTTCCCACTCAGCACAGAGCCTAACAGGGCTGGATCCCAGGACCTGGAGATCATGACCTGAGCCAAAATCAAGTCAGATACTCATCCAACTGAGCCACCCAAGCACCCTGAGGATCCATCATATTTTTAACTAGAGATTATCTCAGGACACAGACCAAGATGGCCACAGAAATGGGTTCAAACCACACAGAACAATAGGTTTAAAATGTTGGCAGGTCTTAGGAGTAAGTGAGATGAAAGACAAAGGAAAAAGGCCCTTTAGAAATTCATTTTCTAATTCCCCATCACTTTATTGCTGGTACCTTAGGTCGCTGAGCTAGACAAAGTCTTGTGTACAAGATGAGAATAGACAAATTCACTCACTGCCAAGCCTTCTTTCAAGTGGACAACACTTACAATGGAGCATCATGTAGACACCTTGGGGAGAGGAGAGGGAAGGTACGTGGTGCTGAGGCAGGGAGGGGTTGTGGCTACTCTGAAGACAGGCCATTCATCCCTAACCCCTGACAGGAAGTGAAGTTTCAAGGCACTCAGGCAGTTCTTGGCATGCCAGAGTGCTCTCTGCCCCAGCAGCAGTGGGAGCTCCCAAAGAGGATGCCCATTCTCTTGAATGGCCCCTCACTCTGGTATGGCATCATGAAAGAGTCCGTTGTCCTTTGAGGAGCCCTCTATGGCTGGGCCTCAGTAGTGACCTCCCTCCACAGTAGCAGGGCAAATGTGTGAGCTCCACACTGTCATTCAGAAAAGCCCCGGGTTCTAGAAGACTGAGCCTTGAGTGGATGGCTGGGAGACCCAGGACTGACCACAGCTTCTCAGGTGACCTAGGACCTTGTTCCATCAAATGCATAATAGGACTGAGAGTTACCTCTCTGGCTGGGTTCACAGAGTGAGTCACATGAGTTGATGTGGAAACTGTAAAGCACTGTGCTTACGGTGACAGTGGACATCATTGCTTGGGCTGCAGAACCAGATCACCTGGATTCAAATTCTGGCTCAGATGCTTACTAGGAGACACTTCTAGCCTCTTAGGGAAATGTAAAGATAATGATTGTACCAACCCTGTAGGCGTTATGGTTGTGATGATTAAATAAGCCAACAAACGGAATGCATCCAGAAGAAGGCTGAGCAAGCAGTGGGTGCTGAGACACCCTTGCTGGGGAAGATCAGTGGAACAGGGACCTTGGGGGCTCTTAAGACTGTGGCCATGGGGTTAGGTAGAAACTGGAGAACCTGTCACTCAAAAGCAACAGGCAACTTTCTTTCAAGTGGAGAATACGTCTTAGTTTTGGAAACATCCCTGACTTAGAATTTTATAAGGGAAATGTAAAAAGCCTAGGCCCCTTCTCCCACTTCAGGTGTATCGAGTGTCGAGCTGAACTTGTAGGGGTGGTGAGCCTTGAGTTTGCAGCGTTCCAGAAGCATTTCACACAGTGTTTTGACCATGACCCCAGGAAGAAATACATTCCAAGTCATATGCACACACACTCATACTCCAAACAACAGTTTCATGAAACTGTGCCTACACTTGCTTCTTTAATAAGCACACGGATACTTCTCGCTCTCTCTCTTTCCCTTTCACTCTTCCTCTTTTGAGCAGGGGATATGCTGTTTGTGAGCCAGTAAGTGGGTATCATGACCCACTGATGGGTCTGGACCTCGTAGTCCGAGAAGCTGTGCTATGAGGGAACCCACAGGAGGGGTCTGGCCTGACCCCAAGAGTGGCCCTTTCCCTTCCAGTTCTACCGCATGTGGCCCCTAAAGCTTTATGACCGTTCTATCAGAAACTGCAGCCTGGTCTTCGCTGAGTCATGGGGGGTTCAGGAAGGGCTGCCCATACTGCAAATAAGAGCAGAGCCCCTTCTCTAAAGCCAGAGCGGCAGTCGGGACAAACGACATACAGAGGACGGGGGGCTTTGCATTTCAGCCTTAGCAGCAGCACACAGTACGTACGTACTCAGGGAGAGGCTGAGCAAGCAAGAACAGGGGTGAGTGCCCTGCACTGGGGCTAGCTGTGAGCTCTGACCAATGACCTGGGTCCTCAGTTACCCAACCCGAGAAATGAAGGCCTGTGTCTCTGGGGGTCTCACAGCAGAATAAATAGTCCAGGCCACAAAGCCTGGAAATCAGTTCGGGGAGTGGAGAGACCCATTGTGGCACCATCTTATATGCAGCTTATGCAAGGATAAGGGGCCCTGTGGGGGTGTTTTTCAGCCTCAAGCTCTTCTTCAAGCCAGATCTTGAGACCCTGAAAGGCGACTTTCCTCGTGGACTCAGGTCGATAGAATCTTCACAGGTGTGATGTCACTCCATTGAGGCTGCCTCTCCCCTGAGTCCTGGAGAGCCACGTGAAAGGAGCGCTGAGGAAGAGGCTGGTGGGAGAGTGAGGAACTGAGGTCGGTGACAATTCCCAAACCTTCCCCCCAGGACGATACCAGCTTCTAAAATCCCCAGTCATGACTGGGACAGGACGGCAGCTCCAAATCCCTCCCTGTCTAAAAAATCGGAGCTGAGTTTGTTCACACACTTGACAAATATGTATTGAGTTAATATATGGCAGATACAGCAGAGGACATCAGACACAGATGTCCAAAGGCAAGGTCCCCATGCTCCAAGAGCTTATGGTCTTAGCAGTGGACACAGTCAATAAGTAAACAAGATCCTAGGCAAGAATGACAAGTGTTTTCAGGGAATAAGAAGGGGAAACGGGGTGCCTGGGTGGCTCAGTGGGTTAAGCATCTGCCTTTTGGCTCAGGTCATGGTCCCGGGGTCCTGGGATCGAGCCCCACATCATGCTCTCTGCTCAGCGGGGAGCCTGCTTCCTCCTCTCTCTCTGCCTGCCTCTCTGCCTACTTGTGATCTCTGCCTGTCAAATAAATAAATAAAATCTTAAAAAAAAAAAAAAAAGAAGGGGAAACGGGGTAGAAAGTGACTGGGGTAGGGGACCACTTTTGGTGGGATGGTAATAAGAATACACCTTTTGAGGAAACGGTGTTTGAATTTGAAGAAAAGGTTTAAAGATCTGTGCTTCCCAAACGACAGTTTGAGAGCAAAATACAGATCCCCAGGCCCCATCCTAGACTTAGGGAATGAAAATATCAGAGGCAGGACACAGGGATTTGCATTTTGCCTCCAAATGATTCCCATGCACACTAAAGCTGGACACCCACTGCCCTGTAGCCTTTACTTTTAGAGAGAGTCACCTTGGTGAACTTTCGGGACCCTTCCAAGCCCTGGAGACTGTGGTTCAGGGAAGGGAAGGTGTGTGAAGGGCCAGCGCAGAGAGGAGCAGGACTGCTTCTGCCTTTCTGTGGCTGTCCTATGTTCTAAAACCGATCTAAAACTCCATCCCAGTGCCCACTCCCTCTTAATTTCACCTGTTGTGAGGAGGGGTGTGGTCTTAGCACCCGAGACTAGGCCCATCTCTTGCTCTGGGAAGGTTTCAGACAGTTGGTTTGAACTCTCTCCAAGCATACTTTGTGATTCTGCCTGCATCTTGGCACCCCCAGCCCATCTGTCTGTTCTAGGTACCCTGTGAGTTCTTCACGCTGTGGGTGCTGGGACCTGCTTGGCAACTGACTCCCTGGGAGCGTCTGGTTTTAAGTAACAGCAGCTGTTCCCGGAGCAACACCCACTTAATCACAGAGGACACAGGAGCCATGGGTCAGGCAAGTCTTCAGACTCCCTCAGCCTGTGTGGTGAGAATCAGGGTCCCCCCAGAGAGCAGGAAAAATCAAACCCAGGGTGACTGCCTGCAAATTCTCTTTACCCCCCTTCACTTCCTACGCCGTAAGTCCTTCTTCCCCTGGCCTCAGTTTCCCCATCTATTCAATCTATCCAACACCCACCCCAGGATTGCTTTGGGAGGAGAAAAAGCGGGGTTGCTGGAGAAGCAGCCCCTCCTACTCTCCTCTCCTCGCCCCTGCTCCTCCAGCGCTCGGTTGGGGGGCCTCACCGGCGGTCCTGTGCCTCAAGAATGCCCTCGTAGGCGTGTGTCATCGTCACGGGAGGAGGAAGAGGGAGAGGCGGCGGCAAGGTCGCCACCCTCCACCCCCCGGTCCCCGGCCCCCGGCCCTCCGCGGCGTCTTCCGCAGCGTCGCCAGCAGCGGCCCGCGCCCCCGCGCGCTCCCCGCCCTGCCCGCCTCCGGCCCCGCGCGCCCGCCCCGGCGACCCTGCCGCTTGGAGCCGCGCCCCCGGGAGCCGCAGTGCCCAGCCGCCCGGGGCCGGCGCGGAGCAGGCGGCGAGAGGCGGCTCCCATGCGGCACCCGCGTGGCGGCGCGGGCGGCGGGCGCAGGTGACAAGGCGCCATGGGGCAGGCGGGCTTCAAGGGGCTGTCCCAGTCGCTGTTCGACTACAAGACCGAGAAGTATGTCATCGCCAAGAACAAGAAGGTGGGCCTGCTCTACCGGCTGCTGCAGGTCTCCATCCTGACCTACCTGGTGGTGTGAGTTCTCCGGGGGCTTTCAGGGAGGCTCTGGGCCCGGGAACTGGATGCGCGGTCCCTGTGCTTGGGAAGGGACTCTTGGGTGTAAGAGGGGCAGGTGAAGAGGGAGCCCACTGTTTACCCCACTGGTTCTGGAGGAGATGAGATGCGGGCAGGGACTTCAGCATTCCTTCATTTATGAGGCTCTCCGCGGGCTGCTCCTTCTGGCTGGAACTCTGGGGGTTGGGGGAGGGGGGCAAAGATGCAGGGGGCTGCGCTCCAGCTGTTGCCCAGAGAGCCTCCCCGGTGTGTTGGCCTGGTGCAGGCCCGGGGCACCGGGTGGGTTATTTATAATCACCGAGCTCATGTGTTAAGCTCCTGGCTGGGGCAACTCAGCAGCCTGGCATGTCCCGGCACTCGCTTCTGTCAACTCACCCCACCCCTGGCTGGCCTTTCTCGTGTCCGGCTAGGAGTCCTGCCCAGAGGCCCTCTACCCCCTTTACCCCCTCTCACCATGAGGGGAGGGGGCAACTCCTGGGATTTGCTCGGCCAGGCACTGTTCTGAGCCCTCCGCCAGAAGGGAGGGAACAGGTGGAGGGAGGAAATGGCACCTCTTTTACTGCCTTAGTGAATTCGGTTGAGTCCCTCCTATTTCCTGACTGGGGGAGGAGCAGATGGTGCTCCTGAGAGGGCCACCCTGACCCCACAAGGAGGCCAAGTGCCCATGGAGCTTCCTCCCTCAGGCACCCGAATGTCTCCCACCTGAGGACCTTTGTACATGCCGGTCCACAGCCAGGCACACCTTTACTTCTCTACTTGGCTAAAGCCCACTTGTCCTTCAGACCCAGGTTCTTGAATCATTCCCCTGATATATTCCATAGGGATCGTTTGCTTGTCTGACTCCCATCCAGTTTGGGGATGCCACGAAGGCAGGCATAGCCTGGCATCATCTAACCACTTAGAAAGTAGGTGTGAAATGAATGAATGAATGAATGCATGTTGTTCCTTGGGCATTTGCAGAATGTTTCTGTCCAGGCTGGGTCCAGTGTGTCCCTACTAAAATGGCTGGTTGGCACAGCCCTTTCAGGTTTCCCGGGGGACAGGAGAGTCTAGGGCCTAGGATGTAGCAGGTCTGCCCCAGAGATGAAGAGGGTGAGCACATCCTGGTTGGCACCATAGAACCCTTACTGGCACTCAGAGGTGAAGGACAAACCCCGCCCCCACACTTGCCACTCCTGCATGACCTCAGGCAGGCTACTTCCTGCCCTTCCCTGGCCTCCGTTTCCCCAACTTTTTCTAAAGGATTAACCTGGACAATCTCTAACCTTAACAGTATACGTCAACACTAGGTTGGTTAGATCCCATTTTGAGCTCTTCCATGGCTCAGGTGCTAAGCAATTTATATGTGCCATCTCATTAACAACAACAAAAAAATTTTTTCTTTGTATTTTGACATTTTAGACTTACAGAAAAGTTACAGAAGTAGTGCAAACTTTTAAAAAAATCCTTCACCTAGATTCCCCAGATGTTAACAATTTACTACATTTGTGTTGTCCTCTCCCCTTTTTTTCTCCACATACACATGTTGTGTGTGTATATATGCAGTTTTTGCTGTTGAGTAAGTTGCAGGGGTGTCCATGTGGCTCAGCTGGTCGAGCACCTGGCTCCTGATTTGGACTCCGGTCATGGTCAGCGGGTGTAAGATGGGATCATCAGGGAATCTGCTTCTCTCTCTCTCTCTCTCTGCCCTCACTTGCATGCTCTCTCTCTAATAAATAAGTGAATAAATAACTTTTTTAAAAAAGAGTAAGTTGTAGACATTATGCCACTTTACTACTAAAGACTTCAGTGCATTTTTCTTTTTTTTTTTTAAGATTTTGTTTGTTTGTTTGACACGTAGGCAGAGAGGCAGGCAGAGAGAGGAGGGGAAGCAGACTCCCTGCTGGGCTCAATCCCAGGACCCTGAGATCAGGACCTGAGCTGAGGCAGAGGCTTAACCGACTGAGCCACTCAGGCGCCCCTTGAGTGCGTATTTCTTAAAACCAAGGAATTCTCTTACTTAACCAAGTACACCTATGAAAATTAGATCATTAACACTGAAACAATATTATTTTCTAATCTATGTATCTCTTGTAAATTGCTCTTATAATTATCTGTAATAGCAAAAAAAAAAAATTCTGAAAGCTTGCCTTGCATCCATTCATTTTGTCTTCTTAGTCTCCTTTAATCTGGAATTATACCTGAGACTGTCTTGTATTTCATGACATTGATGTTTTTTGAAAAGTAGAGGATTTTTATTTTTTATTTATTTTTTATTTTTTTATTTTTTTAAAGATTTTATTTATTTATTTGACAGAGAGAAATCACAAGTAGATGGAGAGGCAGGCAGAGAGAGAGAGAGAGGGAAGCAGGCTCCCTGCTGAGCAGAGAGCCCAATGCGGCACTCGATCCCAGGACCCTGAGATCATGACCTGAGCCGAAGGCAGCGGCTTAACCCACTGAGCCACCCAGGCGCCCCTAGAGGATTTTTATTTTATTACAACTTTTTAGTTGAAGTAAAATTCACCTAACATGTAATTCATGATTTTAACTATTTAAAATTATACGATTCAGTGGTTTTTAGTACATTCACAATGTTGTACAACTCTCAACCACTGTCTTATTTCAGAACATTTCCAACACCCCAAAAAGGAACCCACATCTATTAGCAGTCAGTAGGAATTTCCCCTTACCCCCAGCCCCTGGCAACCACCAATGTACTTTCTGTCTCTATAGATTTACCTCTTCTGGACATTTTATATAAATGAAATCATACGACATGTGGTCTTTTTTTGGTCTGGCTTCTTCACTTAACATAGTGTTTTCCATGTTTATCCATGGGATAGCATGAATTAGTACTTCATTCCATTTATAGCTAAAAAATACCCACATTTTGTTTGGACTGTTTCTGCTTTTTGACTCTCACGAATAACATTATGAAGGACATTCATGTGCAAGTTTGGGTGTGGATATATGTTTTCAGTTCTCTTGGATATATATTTTTGTTAGTAAGTTGCTGGGTCAACTACCAAGCTGTTTTCCACAGCAGCTGCACCAGCTATCAGCGAGTCCCAATTTTTCTGCATCCTCACCAACACTTGTTATTTTCCTTTTTTTTTTTTTTTAATTACAGCTATCTTATTTGGTGTAAAGTAGTATCTCATTGTGGTTCTGATTTTCATTTTCTTGATGACTAACGATGATGAGCATCTTATCATGGGCTTATTGGCTGTCTCTATATCTTCTGTGAAGAAATGTCTACTCAAATCCTCGGCCCATTTTTAAATTGGGTTGTTTGTCTTTTTCATGGCTGAGTTGTAAGTGTTCTTTATATATTCTGGTTACTAGATCTTGACTCTATGATTTGCAAATATTTTCTCCCATTCTGTGCGTTATCTTTTCACTTTCTTGATCGTGTCCTTTGATGTACAAAAGTTTTTAATTTGGATGAAGCTCCACTTATCTATCTTTTCCTTTATTGTGTGTGTTTTGGTTGTCAAAGAATGTAGGATGTGTACTCTCATTTTGTAGAATGCCCCTTAGTTTGGATTTGTCCGTCTCTCCGTGAACAGTTTCAGGTTATGTATCATCTTCTTTAACTGTCCTCACACCCCTGGAGGGAGGCACTGTTACCCTGTGTTAACTCCCAGAATTCATTGGCTCTCCTGAGGTCACATCACCACTGCACAGGTGAGCAGGTTTTAGCCCAGCCTTCACCATCTTCAGGGCCTCAGCCCCTGAGAGCAGCCATCTCCCTCTTCTGGGATTGCTTGCCACCTCTGCTGCTTGCAGAACCAGCTTTAAGGCAGCATTGGAAATGTGCCCCCTGCCCAGGAGCTGGTGGGAAAGGTGAAGCCCCTGTGGAAAATTCTGAGGACAGCAATGAGGCTGATGTCCACCTGTTGACCCTTTCCCTACAGTTGGGTGTTCCTGGTGAAGAAGGGTTACCAAGACACTGACACTTCCCTGCAGAGCAGCATTGTCACCAAAGTCAAGGGCGTGACCTTCACCAACACATCTGAGCTTGGGGAGCGGCTTTGGGATGTTGCTGACTACGTCATCCCACCCCAGGTCTGAGTCCCATGCAGCACTGGGGCCTGGGCTGGCAGGGCCTGGCTCGGGGTGGGTCACATAGGAACGTGCTCAGCTATCTAGGGACTCCCTTGGCCCAGGATAGCTGCCAGGGTTCCGACAGTGACCCTGCCCAGCTCCTTCCCCCTGATGCCGACCCCTGTCCTCCCAGACTGTGTCTATGGGACCACTCCCTTCCCAATAAACCCTGAGCCCGTAGAAACCAAAGGAGGCCCCAAGAATGCTCAGATCAGTGTGAGTCAGGTGGCCTGGCAACAGAGAACCGCTTCCTTGTATTAGCCACTGACTGCCCTTGGGAATGGCTCCCTGGCCTTTTCCCAATCGGCCTGGGCCAGGGCCTTGGCCACCCTGCCTGGGCCTCTTCTCCCAGATCTGGGCTTGGATCCCAGGGACTGAGCTCAGCATAGGAATTCATGGAGGGGACAGTTTGGGATTGTGGGCCTGAAAGGCACCTATCCAAGGATGTCTACTCAGAGACTTCAAAGTCAGTGGGCAAAATCTGCTGATTTTGTGGCCCTATTGTCCTCAACACCTATGCAGACACCCAACCCCTGCCAGGAAGCCTGGGAATGAGGGTCCCCAAGAGGGAAGGAGGATGTCCCTCAACTCCTCTTTGGTTCCTCAGGGAGAGAACGTCTTCTTCGTAGTCACCAACTTGATTGTGACTCCCAACCAGCGGCAGGAAACCTGTGCCGAGGTTTGATGGGCTGCAGAAAGCTGGGGAGGGGGTAGGAGAGCTTCCAGCAGTGGTTGGGGTCCACCCATCTCCTGAAGCAGGGGTTTCTATCTCCTCCCAGTGCCCCAGGGGATACGTGTGCCAGCGCATGTACCTGCATTGCTTGGGGGAGAAGCAGGTTCTCAAAGGGTGTGTAGCCCCACTCAGGGGAGGAACCCCTGTCCTAATTCCTGGGGTGGGACCTGGTTCTGAACTGGGGCCCCTTCAGGGAAACCCCTCCACCCAGTTGTCCTCTCTTTCTGGCAGAGTGAAAGCATTCCAGATGCCTGGTGCTACGCAGACAGTGACTGTCCTCCTGGGGAGCCTGTTGTGGCTGGAAATGGTGAGGCCTGGAATAGCTAGGGCTGGGAGCAAAGTGGGGAACGGAGCCAGGAGGCTTCGAGCATTGTCTCTGTCCCAATCCTGCAGGAGTGAAGACTGGACGCTGCCTGCGGGTGGGGAACATGCAAAGGGGCACCTGTGAGATCTTCGCCTGGTGCCCAGTGGAGACGAAGCCCAGGCCAGTGTGAGTGGCTCTAGCCTCGGGACCCTGAAGAGCATCTGGGCAGGGACTGGTTCTCAGCCTGGTGGTGGAGATACGTCTACTCTGGATCCCCTTTCTGAGGACACCCGACAAAGCCCCAGGTCCATGCCAACATGATCAAATTAATGGCCTGGCAAAGGCTCCAGGGGATCCAGGGGGCAGGCAGGCCTCGGCCCTGTCACAGGCCTGGGGGATGTACAGAGGGAACAGGGGCAGGGCCTCCTGGACAGGCTGTCCTGGCTTGGTTTTCAGGAAGCCACTCCTGGGCAAGGCTGAAGACTTCACCGTTTATATAAAGAACTTCATCCGTTTCCCCAAGTTCAACTTCTCCAAGTACGTGGGACTTGGTTACTGGGGATCTGGGGCCTGCCTCCTTGTCACTGTGCATGGAGCTGTGTGCCTGGTGTATGGGTGTATGTGACATTCCTGTGTGGGTGAACCACTGAGTGAGGCTGGAGCACCCTTTCCCCTTGTTGTAGGAATGGGGTTCTGTCCTTGAATGCAGTAGGTTTTGGGGGGGCTGCTGAGGGGGTAGTAGTCAGGATTTGAGGCTAAAATCAGGGACTCAGCCTGGGCCAGGGAAAGGCCCAGTGATGCCTGCATCAGGCTGTCTCTGGCCTGGGAAAGGCCCATTTCAGCCTCATGTCACTATATGTTCATGGCCTCTAGGACCAATGTGCTGGACACCAAAGACAGAGCCTTCCTGAAGTCCTGTCAGTTTGGCCCCAAGAACCCCTACTGCCCCATCTTCCGACTGGGGTCTGTGGTCAGCTGGACGGGGAGCAACTTCCAGGAGATAGCCCTGCAGGTAGGTGCTGTGCACCGAGGGAGCCGTGTCTGGGGGGCCCGGGGGCCCAAGAGCTCTGGGTCTGGGCTCTGTCATGAAGACGGAGACTCCTGGAGTGGGATGGACAAAGTCCATCAGAATAATTCTTCAGAAGACTAAGTCTTCAGAATTGTCTTCAGAATTAGTAGGACACACAGCCTGGCAGAACTCAGGCACTCAGTGGCAGGCACACTGAGCACCTGCTGTTTGGTTCTCAGTCCTTGGGGCATCCGTGGAAACTGAGCCAGAAGAAGCCTCACTGGCACATCCTGGCTCTTGGGTGAGGTTCCCCTCCCATTGTAGGTTCTCACTCATGGAAGCACGAGACAGGAGAGATCTGGGGGTGGGCGCTCTAGGCAGTGTGCTTTTCTCGGCCGCTCCAAAAGTGGGGCTAGGACCCTGGAACTTCCACGTCCTTCCTGGAAGGATGCTCCAGTGGGCCTGACCCTTGGCCCGAGTACTTTCCCGGTCTTGTCCAGCTCCCTGTAAGGAGCTGGTCGGTGTCTTCTGTCCGCTTCCATAAAGTTCTGTGCACTGATTCTTGTCTCTTCTTTGTCAGGGTGGTGTGATAGGAATTCAGATCGAATGGGACTGTGATCTTGATAAAGCGCCTTCTGAGTGCAACCCTCACTATTCTTTTAGCCGTCTGGACAACAAATTCTCAGAAAACTCAATCTCCTCCGGCTACAACTTCAGGTAAGTGGGGCAGAATTGTTGTCTTGTTACCCTGTTCACATTTTGTCCTCTTCTGGATGTCAGCACTCTGACACCCCTTACTGGGCATGGGTTTTTGAGTGGGAAGTAGAGGGAGGAAGAGCTGAGGAGAGATGAGGGATGGCAGGCAGGGGCATCACTGGGAGAGGAGAGAAGTTTCTGTCCCCCTCTGGGCTCACTGGGAAGCTGAGGCTTGGCTTCTTAGCTGGGTCACCTTCCTCAGTGCTTTGGTGGCCCTGGGTTGGCCCAGCATGTAATGGGAAAGCCCTTGCCTCTTAGAGAATGTTTGTAAGGATTTCAAGTGTCTGGGTGTATCGTTACCACAGTTTTAGCACGAGGATCCATAACCTCCCCCATGGCTGCTAAGAGCAGGGGCTTGGGGGTGCTTATAAATCTCCAAAGCAGCCAAGTACGCATTGCCAAGCAGGGAAGGTCTCCGCTAGGTTCGCCAAATACTACCGAGATGGAGCTGGAGTGGAGTTCCGCACGCTGATGAAAGCCTATGGGATCCGCTTTGATGTGATGGTGAATGGCAAGGTGTGTGCGGTGATCTCCCATCCTGAGGCTGGGCAGGTCTGGAGTGGGGCATCCTGGAGTCCCTAGGGAGCCTACTGTCTCCCCTCCATGCTCCCGCCCCATGTTCAGCCTGCTTTGTTTCTCTGTGCTCCAGGCAGGGAAGTTCAGCATCATCCCTACGATCATCAACATCGGCTCCGGGGTGGCGCTCATGGGTGCGGTGAGTACTCCCCCTCTTCACCTGAACCCTCTGAGCACTGGCCGGGGAGGGGGGAAGCTGCTCCAGAGGTGCCGTGCTGATGCTTTAGAAGAATGAGAGCAGGCATCGTAGGTGGGATGCAGGTGAGGCTTTCTGGGACCCGACACCTGTCAGCAGCCCCCAGGTGGCAGTGACTGTCGGAGTTTCTACTTCAAGAGCCAGAGAAGCACCTGCCTGTGGCTCGAGCTCAGGGCGGGGCTAGGCTCCTCTGGGATCCTGGGTCAGTCCCTGAACTTCCGAAGCCTCATCTCCACTGCTGCTAATAAGAGGCAGGACCCAGCTATATATAGGGCTTCTCAGCTGTGGCCCTGCTGACATTTTGGGCCAGATAATTCTTTTTTGTGGAGGGCCCTCTGTGCACTGGAGGATGGTTAACAACATTGCACTAGATACCTCTACTGGCTAGATGCCAGCAGTGCTTTCTTCCCCACCAAAAACGTCTCCAGAAATTGCTTGCCTCTTGGGGAGCAAAATCCACCCCCCCCCCCGCCCCGTTGAACATCACAGGACTGAAAGGGGAGCAGCAGGGAAGTCAGGCTGTAGTCCTTCCTCAGATCCGTTCCTTCAGCCAGGCCCCAGAGGGGCTCACAGGAGAGGAAGCAGTGGCTGGGGAGTAGGCAAAGGTTTCCTCCGAATCTCTTGTCATGCCCCCATGTTGTTCTGGAAGTTTTTTTAAAAGACATGGGAGCTGTCCGTGAGTGACTCGTGCCTGTCCCAGCTCCAAGCTCCTTGCCAGCGTTCTGCCCTCTCTGCCCTGTTAGAGAGGCTTCGGGCAGGACTGAGGATGGACTTTTTATTAAGACTGGGGAACTGTGTAACGGTATCAACGAGTAACAGGCTTCAACGAGGCCATTCCCCTGAGATGTGGTCGATGAAAGTGAGCCCCAAATGATTCCTCTTTACTGCAAAGAGCCACTGTTGGGAGTCTTGCGTGTTTGCTTATGTGACTTTCTTAAGCCGGGCCGCTGTCAGTGATTACTTCCCTATGTTGTGGGTAAGTCACAACACAAGGGCATGGGGTACGTACCTGTGAAATAAAGGTAACAGGGAAAGGGGGGTGCCTGGGTGGCTCAGTGGGTTAAAGCCTCTGCCTTCAGCTCAGGTCATGATCCCAGGGTCCTGGGATCGAGCCCTGCATCAGGCTCTCTGCTCAGCAGGGAGCCTGCTTCCTCCCCTCTCTGCCTGCCTCTCTGCCTACTTGTGATCTCTGTGAAATAAATAAATAAAGTCTTAAAAAAAAAAAAAAAAGGTAACAGGGAAAGGGGGATAGATGCCAGGTCAGGTGGAAGAGTGTTCTCTGTGGAACAAGTGATAACATTTTGGACATCTCGGTAGGGCAGGGTTGGAGGAGAGTCATGCAGTACCCAGAGTCAGAGGCCGGGGTCACCTGTGAGCCCATCTCTCAGCCCCCAATCCCCCTCACCCTCTCCTCAGCCCTGCAGGACACACCCCTTCCCCTGAGTGGCCCTCTGTGGCATTTACACCATGCACTCTGCTCCGAGGCCCCTGTGAACACTGTGGGTGGGTTCCCGCTGAATGAGCCCTGTTCTCTTCCATCTTTCCTTGACCACCCCTTTTGGCCTTGCTCTTCAGATCCCCTCTGACCCACCTCTCACAGAGAGAGATGGCTACCGAAGGGACCAACCTAAATTTCTAAAATGCCACAATTCTGACTGCTTTGAGCCCCTGTTCAAGGCTCTTTATTTGTCTTCCCCTAAGGGATGAGGACCCAAGTTTCAAAGGCATTGTAAGAAAATTGACCAGCTCTTCCCCATCCCACCTCTCCAGAAGTGTCTCTCACTTTTGCAACACAGGCCCTTTGCTACCTGTGCAGTGGAATTTCCTTTGCTACCTGTGCAGTGCCCTTCCTGGGTGGGCTTTTTTTTTTTCTTTTTCCTTTTTTCTTTTTCTCTTTTCCTTCTTTCTTTCTTTTTTCTTTTTTTTGCCTTGTATAAACTCCATTCAACCCTCAAGATTCAGCCCAGGTAACCGTCCCCAGGCTGAGTAAAGTCCTGTCTTCTGCTTCCTTGCTCGGGTCCTTATCATAGGCTATATCACTGTCATCATTTACATACTTGTCTCCTGCACCCAAGGGACGGTCCCCACAGGGTCTCATTGTCTTAATCCTCCTGCATTCCAGCGCAGCGCCAGTCTCCTGGTGACTGCCCAGCAGACGTTCACTGAAGACATGATTGAATGGGGTCAGGGCAGTGCAGGGGGTGCCTGCCCTGATAGAACAGGCTTCCGCTCTACCATGGACCGGATTTGTGGCTTTTGACAAAGGTGCCTCTTGCTGAGCCCTGTTTTCCTCATCTGTTAACTGGGGACAATGATGTCTATTAGGGGTTGGTGCAAGATCAGATGGGATGTACTATGTGTCATGTGCAGGGCACTTTCTGGAAGTCTAGGATTCTGAGTCAGGACCCTCAACTCTTTTGCTGCAGGGAGCTTTCTTCTGTGACCTGGTACTTATCTACTTCATCAAGAAGAGCCATTTTTACCGGGACAAGAAGTACGAGGAAGTGAGGTCAGTGACGCTTCCTCCCCAGCAGTGTGAGGGGACCCTTGTGGAGCCCCCTTGATCAGCCTCCCCCTCCCCAGCCTAGAGACTTTACACTGGTTGGATGGTGGCACTTGGGGTGTGGAAGGAGGCAGGGCTGAACTTCTGGGAGGGAGCTCCCCTGGAAGGGCCGCAGAAGGTGGGATGTTTTGAGAACATGCTTTCCAGAACCTGGTGCTGCCTGCGAGCGGCTAGTAGGAAAACAAACAGGCCATGGGCAGGTGATCTGCCACTGTCTACCATGTGGTTTCAGACAAGTCCCAGCCTTTCTTGGGCCTCAGGTTCTCTCTCTGAGAGCCTTCTAGCACTTAAATTTTAGTATTCTTGGACATGGTTGTCCTGGTGGGCAGGGATTAAGGGAAGCTGGAGTGGTAAGGGAAGAAAAAGATGGATTTCCTGTTTTGTACTTTGGAGGTCTATTTCCAGGCTCTCTGGGGCCCCGAGCTTGGTGGTGTGTATTCATAGCTGCAGAACATAGTATAAGTGGGAAATTCTGATGTCTGTGGGAAGATTGGAAGGAGAAAGGGACTCTGGCCCAGCCATTCTGGAGGAGTTGGGATCGAAAGAGGAATTGCAGATGGTGGGCTCCAGATAGGCACCTGGGCACCCCCTGTACCCCACCACGTGTCATTCCCCGGACTGAACCAGCCCTGAGTCAGGCTGAGCCCTTGGCCCGGACCCTGACAGAACCCTCACAGCTCTGCCACCATCCGCCCCCACCCCACTGCTGTGAGCTGCTGGAGGAAGAGGGGTGCCTCCCAACCCCCGCTGGGCTGTGCAGGCCAGGTTTAACTGGGTCCTGTCCCGCCCAGAATCCTACGGGTCGCCCCGGGGCTTGCAGAGTCCTCGCAGCAGGGCGGGACCCCAGAGGCAGAGGAGGCCGAGCAGCCTGAGGTGCACCACGGAGGCGGCAGCCAGAAGGGGAATGGCTGCCCATGCCAGCAGCTCCTTGAGCCCGTCAGGTGAGGGGCTGCGGGGCAGAGGCCCCGAGAATGAGCCTTGCAGAGTTGGCTGGGCCCTTTCCTCTGCTCCCTGCTCCCAGGAGAGCCCATCCACGCTGGACTTTGTGGGGAGGTGGTGCTTTAGCTCGTTTTTTGCCCGTTATTTCCTCTATGCCCTTAAGTCCCCACAGAGCAGCCTGCTTGCTGTGCTCTCCCAGCATTAGGATCATAGCAGTACCACCGTCTACTCGGCTCACTCTGCCACTTCTCTGAGCTCTTCGTATGTATGAACTCGTTTCAGCACCTTAGGGAGGTGGACACCTATAGTCCCTATTCTCCTAATGAGGAAATGGAAGCAAGAAAGGTTAAGTAACTTGCTTAAGTCACACAGCTGATAAATGGCAGAGCTGGGATTTGAAACGGCCAGTACATCTCTAGAATCCAGTTCTTCTCCATCAGGTCTTTCTGCCTTATCAAGCCCTCCATTCCCCTGCTCCTCATCAGATGCCTTCCTTGCCTGTCGCTGTGGGAGGCTCTGGGTGCCCCCACGTACCAGCATGGTGGCTGCTGCTCATTTTGCCGGTACAGCTCCGGAGACTCCGAGCACCTGCGTGTGTCTGGGCGGTGGCCAGGGACTCGCTCTGTCTGCTGGGCTGCCCGTGAGAGGCTGCTGCGGGTGGGGTCTGCCTTTAGGGTGGCCGTCCCCATTCACAGGGTCCCCAATTGTCCTCTGTGTGCTCCCTCACCCATCCACACACAGGTCTAGCCACCTGGGGAACGGAAAGGTCAACGCGGAGCAGCTACAGAACCTGCAGACAGCGGAGGCCTAGCCAGAGGTATCCGCTGAGAGCAGATTTGCTGAAGATGTTGGGGCCAAGGCACCTGCAGCCCTGAACTGAAAATTGTCTTTGTGTCTGCATGGGACAGGTGCAGGTGCTTCCAGGCACGGCCATCTCTTCTGCTCTTTGGGATCTTGCTATGGAGCTTTTTGTTATGTGTGTTGGGTGTGTGGCAGGGGTGAGGCAGCCTCCTAGTGGCCAGAGTGGCTCAGATCTACAAAAGGAGGCCTGGAAGAAGCAAGTGGGGGAAGGTCAGGGGCCTGGGTGGTACTAGAGTTCTTTTATTTTTCTGAAATGAAAAATGTTCATGCATTCATTCATGCATTCGTCTGACACATATTATTTGCTATGGGCTGTGCCCTATCCAAGAGATGCTTAAATGAGATGCTGACCTGGCCCTCAGGGAGGGGAGCACACATGTAATTCCCTCCAGAGCCAGCAGACCTCACAGCCAGCCTCAGCCACCCTGGCCTTCCTCCAGCCTCTGGTTGAGACTTTCACAAATCGCTGTTGAGAATGGTGGCTCCTTTCTCCTTGGAGAAAGACTCTGGCTAACATCCAAGGGGACAATTGGCCTTGCCCTCAGGGAAAAAATTTAAAGGTGGCCAAGGAAGCAACCAGGAAAGGACTGGACATGTGTAAGGAGGCAACTGGCCCTTGGGGGAGAGGCAGCCTCTGAGGGTTTCCAGCTAAGGTGGGGAAGCGGAGGCAGGGAGGCCTCTGCTCCAGTCTACCCACCCAGTCTCTGGAAGCTTTCGGCATTGTGTCTCACCCAAATAGGAAAGCATCTGTCTGTCTCTTGCAGTTCTGTGCAGCTGGGTGTCCCGACCTAGCCTCCCTCCGTTTCTCCTCCAAGGCTGGGTCTGAAGGGGTAAGGAGATACAATAGGTGGAGCTCACTTGGCCTGGAAGCAACTGTTAATAGGGCGGCCCTAACCCTTCACCCCAGCCTCTCCTTCCCGACCCTGCTCCATCCCGCCTAAACCCTGCAGACCCAAGCTGCTTCCCCCCTAGTGGCTGTAGAGCCTCACTACTTCAAGTGTGGCCTGTAGACCAGCAGCATCAGCCTCCCCTAGGAGGCTGTTGGAGATGGCAGTCGCTGGCCCCTCCCTTGTCCTCCATCAGAACCTGTGTTTCAGCAAGATTCCTAGGTGATTCGTGTGAACATTATTGGTTGAGAGCACTGGTTAAAGAGATATGCCAAGACAGGGTCCAAGGCAGGAAAAGGCTGGCTTTGACAGGTGCTGCCTATTTCTAGGTCAGACTGATACACGTTGTACTTGGAGAGCAATAGGATTCCACCCCACCCCAGGAAAGTGGCAAGCTCCGTGTATTTCAATTAAAATATTTTGACTAGATAATACTTACATGATTCAAAAACTAAAAGGTACAAAAGATTATAGAGAATGAAAAGCTTCCCTCCCACGACGCAACCTGTGTTACCCATTCCAAGAGGCTCTCCTGTTTTGTGGAGTATCTACTCAGTGGCTCCTTGTGCCCTCACACAGGAAATGAACTTTGCCTGATGCTTGCAAGATCAGACCAAGTCTCCTCTGTCAGAAAGGGACACAATGGAGGACACTTTAAGTACTGGGCTGGGGAGTCTGCTAGCTCATTTCTCCCTCTTCCAGTGTCTGAGGAGTCCCTGTGTAAACCCCAAGGGAGAGACCCAGAACTCATCGCTCACTGTTGTCTGATGGCTCAGGAGCAGAGGCCTATGGTGCTGCCTCTGGCCGGGCAAGCTCCAGGGCTTTGTTTGCACAGTTACCCGGACGGACGCTCGGCAGTGTCCTCTTTGGAAGTGCTCTCTCTGGGCCTCCCTCAAGTCACCAGGGTTTGGTTTTTCCCTGCACACAGAGGAGGACGGAAGCATCCTTCCACTGGGGGCCTTTGGAGAAGGTCAGAGGGAACTGCAAGAAGGCTATGCCCCTGGGGCAAAGAAGCATGGTCCCCCAAACAGCTCCGTTCTCTACAAGGAGCAAGCAGGTCTTTCGTTCTGGGCTGGTAACCTGTCAACAAGGCCACTTGCTCTCTGAATCGAAAGTGAATAATCCGGGTGATCCACTGTGGTGTTCAATTCCTAAGGCAAACCCTAGGATTTGATAATCTAGCATGTTACTTTTATGTTTGGGAGGAAGTAAAAAAGGCAGGCATCATGGCTGCTTAGGAGTTAGTCTAGTTTCTTTGAACCTATTGTTAGAATTGCTTTGCAGCAGCCACATAACTTGGGGACAAGTTGTACTATTTGTCTTACATGGAAGGAAGTGGCTCCCTACAGTATTCATTCAATTAGTAAATATTTATTGGATACCTGTTGACAGGTGTGGGACTAAATCTGAAAACACAGTTGTGAGAAACACTAAAACCGTCCCTGAACAAGTGCTTACAGTCTGGGTGGAAGTGAGCCTTCATCAGTGGTCACGCCAGTGATCACAAACTGAATTTTCAGTAAGCAATAGCCAGAGGTTTCCCCAAGGATCGTACATATAAGCTGAAAAATGAAAGCAGTCTAACTAGGTGATGGGGAAGCATTCCAGATAAGGGAACCACACGTGTATAAACACCTCGACATGAAAAGGAGTAACTGAGGAACTGGATGGAGACAGTGTGACTGAATCTGGTTTTATGAGGCTATCTTAACATTTTCTGACTGATTTTAAGGGTCGCCCCATTAAACTTCACTGTCACAGAGGACTTAGCTTCCAGTCCAGCCAAGCTTTCCAGGTGACCTCCCCTACACTTCATGGTTCTGTGGTCAGAAAAGCCAGTGACCCCATTCCAGCTTCTGGATGGTATTGCCCACTGCGTTTCCTTGCTTTTGCACAGCAACCCTCCCCCACCTTTTTATGTAATCTTGGTACATGAGTGGAAAGTTCATGAATCTTACAGAAACTGGCTTTGAAATGGGAAGTGAAGTGGGAACCTAAGCCCCACTGGGAAAGCCCCTTTCCTTCAGGGCATCAGTTGCTCTCAGGAAGATGAGCATGCCAGAGCTCCCTTCCATGCTGACATTACAGGCTCACCCGAACCATCTATGCTACCTTCAGGCCCTGGCCTAAAGCCATTAACCTGGTATTTTCCTAATGATTAATATCATGCTTTGGGAGTGTCATCCTGCTGGCCAATGGGATTTGTAAATTGGGTGCTACTATCAAGGGGACCAGCCATTAGAGTGTAATGTCCTCTACTCCTGATATAGGGGTCACTAGGACTGACCAGCCATGGCTGCCTTTTTGCCCCCACCACCCCATCAGTTCTTCCTTTCTTAGAGCTGTAAAGGGGAACGTGACTTCCTCCAGGAATCAGAGCACCCCAGCTAAAGACTACGGTGTCCTGCAGAGTCCCTAGATCATCCCACTTGGAATGGCATCTTGCATGTCTGAAAAAAGAGTTCTACTTGACTGTGATCCACCCTCCCCCACCCAAGTAATGCAGCTTTCCTCAGAGCACTCTCCAGTGGACCCTAGAGTACTGTCTGTTTAAAAGGTGCACTTTTCTTCTGGCTGTTTGTTTTCCCATAGGCCAGTGCACAGAATTAAAGGAGGAATGATGGCAACCATTGTCTGGGACCTGCCTGGTAAATGTATTCTGATATTTTTATTTGGTTATAAAACAATAAAAGGTTTTAACTTTAAATGTATCTTGATTTTTTCCCCTTTCATATCTTTTTGGTCACTCTGTGTTTTAGAAGAAAATTTAAGGAGAAAGTGACACCAACAGGCAGACACAGGAACAATCAATGAGCAACAGATTATGTCCCTATTACTTGCAAAGAAATTCAAATGGAAGGAAGAAAACTCTTTCAATGAGAAAACATTAAAAGGCTAGGAAGGGACCATAAAACTGGTACTTTTTCATTCAATGAGTGTAATCTGATAAAACTCTAGAAAGCATTTGTAATCAAGCTTTTAATCTTGTTTTAGTTTATTAAGTTCCTCAAAATGATATAAAGACATTCTCTGCAATAGTTTTTTATAATAGTGAACATTTCAAACAACTTTACTGCCTAGTGATAGAGAAATGGTTAAATCAGTTTATTCCACTGCCCCCTGCCCCCCACCACCCCAACCTCCCAATCTAGTAGGACTGCCTCTTTACTCCCTATCAGGAATGAACTTTCCCTTTCCATGCAGAGAAAAGCCCTGAGAGGACAGGGAGGTTGAGAAGGGTGAGTACGTGTGTGAGTCTCTTCAGTGGTGTTCTGAGACAGGGTTCAGAGGTCACTGGGTGAGGGAGGCAAAGCGGTGGCCTCATCTGATTCTTTCCTTCGTGTGCAAGGATGTGGTCCAGAACCCCAAAGGATTCATGAGGCCTGGGTCCCAGATCAATCTCTGTTATTGGCCACGGGACACACAACTGTCTATAAAAGGGGACTTGGATTCAAGTCCAGATCCTCTTCTGATTCTTTTGAAAAAATCCAAATGTGATCACATCATTTCTGGCTAAAACTTCCAAAGGCTTCCTCCAATTGCTCTAAGGATCAAGGCCAAAATCTCCACTGTAGCCTTCCATGATCTGGTCCAAGTCCTGGTCCTAGCCTCTTAACTCTCCAGATACAGGCCAAACTCCTTCCTGCCCAGTGGTCCTCACATGTGTACTTTCTTTTGAAAGTAGCCCCTTTTTCATACTTATTATTCAACTTTGAGGTCTCAAATATAATTTCCTCAAAGAAGACTTTTTTTTAAAGATTTATGTATTTTGAGAGAGAGACAGACAGCATGAGCACAATGTGCAAGGGAGGGGAGCAGGGAGAGGAGAGAAGCAGACTCCCTGTCGAGCTCCTAGCCTGAATGTCCATCCAGCGACCCCTGAGATCATGACCTGAGCCAAATCAAGAGTCACTTAACAGACTGAGCCACCCAGGCACCCCTCAAAGACTTTATTGATCCCCACTCCCCAACCTGGGCTCAGTTTGGGATGATGTTCTGTCTTCCCAGCTTACCATAATTTAAATATTTGTGAAATTAGGTAACACTGGTCTTCCCAGTTAGACTACAAATTCCACAAGCAACAAGTTTACTACTGTAACTGTAATACAGTATGTATTTCTCAAATGTCTGTACTTTATTCTAGGATACTCCCGACAAGAAGAGATCACGGGTTAGCATATAGACAGAAGCATTACACTACAGTCTAAACATGCCCAAAGTTTAGCTTAAATGTCTTCTATTTAATCTCCATTAGACATATTCTAGAAAAGAGCTTGACCGTATTTAAAATGGAAATAACAGTTAACTGTAACTAGATGAAATGGAACTGTAATTCATAGCTGAAAGCAGCGGTTACTGAGGACAGCTTGGATCTGAAAACGTACACTGAGCAAGGACAGCGAGAGCAATGAAAAGGCCTGTATTTCAAACTTGGCTCTCTTTCTAGCTGTGCCTCTTATGGCAGAGGTATAGTTAACCTGAGCCTCTGATTCATCAATGAGGGATAATAATTATATCTACCCCACAGGATATTGCTAGAATTAAATGAGATACTGGGAGTAAAAGGTACAAGGCACAATGCTTGGCATATAAGAAACTCTTAATATTAACTGTTACTAGTTCTTGGGATGTTAACAGTAACTTCTCTTTCCTTGGGCCATAGTGGCCCTCTCTGGATGTCCTATGTGTAAATGCGAGGAAATTACAGAAGGCTAAGACCCAGCCCAACCTCTCTAGGAGTCAAAACTCAGCCTTCTGCACCCACGCCAGACATGGGGTATGAGTTAAGCGAGGAAAATACTCCACGGAGGTCTCACGCTTCATTTAATCTGAAGAATATTACAGGCTCTTCGTCTTCAGATATAAATTACAACGTTACAGAACAAGCAGCGAATTCAACAACTTAAAAACTAAGTTTACACGGTGTTAATTTCTGGCGACAGTCCTCCCAATCTGTGTTCTTTTTTTTTTTTTTTTTTTAAAAAGTCATCCCTGCCCCCATTCAGTAGACGTGCACCATGCCATAGAGGAACGTCCAGAACAGGACGTAGGTGAAGAGGCCTCCGATGAGACCTCCTGTAAAGAGGGGTCTTCGTGATTTAAAGTATTTGTTCCACCTCCTTCCCGCTTTGAGAATTAAGAGCAGGGAGAGCAGGATGGAGGCAAGCAAGTAGAAGATGAAGCCGTAGAGGCCGGTGAGGCCGAGGATGCCGGCCGTGGCCCCCGACAGCGCTGACACTGAGGTCCGGCAGTAATCCAGGACGGCGGCGTTGCCTCGCACAGCTGCCTCGCTGATGAACGGCGGCCCTTCCCGCTTGGCCACCACAGCGGCCATCGCATTCGCCGGGTCTCAGCCTGTTTTTTCGCGGAGCTGCGGAGGAAGCCAAGTTACAAGTGAACCCCCAGAGCCTGGCGAGTTACGTTCACGGCGCCCCTCCCCCCGGGACTGCCAAGACCTCACATGACTCCTGGATCTCGGACCTTCAAAAGACCCAGAGAAGATTTGAGGGCTCGGGCCGGCCCACCCAGGCTCACAAGTTACCTGCAACGCGACGGCGGATACAGACACTTGGCGTTCCTTCAGACGGCCAGCGGCAGAGAATCGGTCAGCGCCATCTTGCGCTGGAGGTTGCTGGGAGGATCTACGCTGCGCATGCGCCAAAGCCTCGCTCTCGCCCCCTGACGCGTACGCCGCCGGTGCCCACCCCTCCCCCGCCTTTCTACGCTCCCTCCCCTCCCCGCCTTTCTACGCACGCACTGGGACTTCCGAAAGCCGAACAGCGCTCCGACCCGTGACTGGCTGGGGCTTTGTTAACTATTCATGAAGGGGCGGCCCGAATCGGGGTGCCTTTGTTAACCGGGGAGGGCGCGGCTGCTGGGATTTTCGCTGCGGGCTTCACTGAGTTGGGCTTGGTCTCCAGATTGGGGTCGAGATGTCCTACGTCCCGGGCCAGCCGGTCACCGCCGTGGTGGTGAGTGCGCTCGCGGGCTTCTCTTGGTCTTGGCTTGCCCCCACTTTCCAGTTAGGAAAACTGACATCCCAAACAGGTTGACAAAGCGTTGAACCCAGAGCTGTTGCAAACCTGCGGCCAGGGTTCCGGTCCCGGCTCTGTCCCAGCGGGACCGCGGTCTTCCCCAGCCAGGCAACAGAAATGGCTGGAACCCAAGCGCCCCGAACACCCTGAATCGCGATGAGATCCCGCGCACTACCGCCACCTCGTTGGACTTCATCCAGCCCGCAGGGGCGGGAAGGACTGGGGAGAAAGTCCCCAACTGTGGGAGTATCGGGAGAGCGCCCCCTTCCCGGCCCGAGTCCCCAGCTGGGTAGCTGCGGGGGGCGGGCGCCAGCCGCGACATCCGTGAGTCGAAGCCTCTGGAATGAGGAAATGCTTCCTCCCCTGTAGGAGACACCGCCGCCGCCGCCGCCCAGAGGGAGATTTGTGGGGTGGAGGTGGCCGGCGCCTGACTAGCAGTCCCTTATCCCTCCTGTCCAGCCTTGCTTGCTTGGACCCCGCGCCGCCCGCCCCAGAGTGGAGGCGCCGCAACTGGCTCGCTCCTGCTCCAAACTTTCCCTGCCTCCCCAGCCCCTGGGACAATGTCCAGGTTCCCCGCCTGGCACTGAGACCACCAGACCCTTTGGGGGCTAGCTCAGGCCCCTGGCTCTCCCCACTGGCTTGTCTCGGGTGCCAAATGCTATTAGAAAAGGTAAGGGGAAAAAGAGACTGGGACATTAGATTCAGACACCAGTGCCAAAGCTGAATGGGGCCGGGAGGCAAACTCCGAGGCAGAGGTGGGGAAACTGAGTTCCGGAAAGAGGTCTGTTCACGTTCAGCCCTAAAGGAAGCCCTCAGGAAGAACCCAGATCTCTCTGAGAAGAGATGCCTGCTGGGTAGGCACTGTGTCAGATGGAAGTCCCAGTCCTGAAGCCACGGGACAGACTGCAGTATCTCAGATGGGTGTGCAGGGTAGTCAGGCGGTGACAGGGTGTGAAGCCACTGATTAAAGTGTCCTGTGAGGCTGACCTTAGAGAACCAGCTCTAGCCTTAGCTAGTAAGAAATATTTCTGCACCTGCAGACAGCTGTCCTACGCTTCACCCTGACTGCACCAACCTTGCTTTTCAAGATCCGTAGCTGCCTCTAAGAGGTTCAGGTTTGCTTCTTAGATTGGGGGTGGGTGGGCGTGGGGGAGATGGGGCGTGGGAAAGGCAGTGTAGGGGAAGCACAAGAAAGGGGCAGTTACCTGCCTGATAATCACCTTAGTCTGGGAGAGAGCCTTGTCTTCCAGCCTAAGGGCCTGTACTCCCCTCTAATCTTGAGGGTGGGGCAAAGGTGTGCAAAGGTGTGTGTTGGAGGAGGTGGAGCAGTCCTGGAGGAGTTCACACTTGGGCAAATGGACCTAAATCTAGTGGGCTTCCGGAGTCACACTTCCTGCTGCCCCTCTCTCCTGTCCTGGCAGGTCATTTGGCCTTCCTCAGAACTCTAAGACCATGCCCTCCCAATTCTTGTTAACACTAGGAATATTTCTGAAAGTGGTGGGTGGGGTCTGGCCTCTCTCTCTGGTGTTTTGGATTGGGGATGGGGTAGGGGTGGCCTCCTCCCTAGTCCCTGCCTAATCCCATGTGATAAAAGGTGATACCCACATTTTGAGAATGTTAAAAGCATTTTGGCTTCTCTGAACTGTGGCTTCATAGGTCCATTTGCCTTCTGCACACTTGCCTGGGTAGCTCCTGGCACTCCAAAATGCTTCTCCTTGTGTCCGCAGCTGAGAGTTGTGTTCAGCCAGGCCACTTGGCTGGGTGCTCCCCTTGACTCCTGTCCACCACAAGCAGTCCTCAAGTTTGTTGATCTCACTTTCCAAGTAATCATGTCCCATGTCCTCCACATCCCAAGGCTGGAAGATATCCATTTCCTCCTGAGTGCCCAACTGGTCAATTGTTCTAGCATCAAACCTGACCATGACCAACCTTATCCCGGGACTCCTGAGAGCCCTAGTAGGCCCAGAATCAAAGTTAGGTGTCCAAACTCTTGTCATTCCTTTCAATGTCTGGTTGGTACAGGTCAAGTCACTTCGGGTATTTTTTTTCTTCCTGTTAAAACTCAACTTTTGGGGTGGGGTGATCTGGTCTAGCTCCTACACTCTGGTGATTGGAGGGCTTCTGCTGAGGGCTTTGAAAGGAGCCTAGCAGTTTGGGGACCACAGCTGCAGAGTATGGTGGGAGAGCTCTAGAACCCTTTTCTGCCTCCTACATGCGTTAAGAGCAGGGTCTGGGCTTACAGAGAAACCCCCTCCCTCTTGCGTGTGTATTCCACAGCCTTTCTAATCCGGCCTCAGCCTCACCTCACCTCCCAGTTCTAGTCCTGTAGGGTACACTCATCTCATGGACATGTATCCATAGCACCTTCAAGCCTCTGCTCTTGTCCCTTGGCCAGGACTGCACTTCCTCTTCTTTCTGTGCAGGTTTGAACTTCTATGCTTTTCTGGAGCATCTTTAGTCTTGCCCTTGACAGGGTTGGCTCAGCAATGAGCTGCCTCAACAAGGAGTACCTGCATTTTTTTTTTTCAGGGCCTGACCCCTTCTGCCCTGTGTGGTCCCTCCCCTGGGACACAGGCCCCCATCTATAGCAGCCACAGCCTCCTGGCTCTTGGACCAGGAGCTTAGAGTATAGGTTGACTGAAGCTGGTGCCTGAGACTAACAGGAAGGTCACAGAGGCTAGGACAGAAGGTTACGTAGGTCGGTTGTTGTGGCTGAGTTCTGAGTCTTAACCTTACTCCGCCCCAGTCTCCCAGTGTGGTGACCAGCTGGAATTCTGTAGAGGGCTTTGGGCTCCACCCCATTGGCATGACTCTGAGCTCGGCCAGCAGCCTGAGGCTGCTGCTGGACATAGACCAGATTCATTGTCCACATATCCACCTGCCCCCACCCTGTTTTTTCCTTTGCCAGCAAAGAGTTGAAATTCACAAGCTGCGTCAAGGTGAGAACTTAATACTGGGCTTCAGCATTGGAGGTGGAATTGACCAGGATCCCTCCCAGAATCCGTTCTCAGAAGACAAGACAGACAAGGTGAGGGGGACCAGGGTCCGCTGGGGACAAAGGCTTGAGATGGTGGGTCTCTGCTTCCTGGGCCTTCATGGAAGGAGCAGAGCTCTGTCTTTCAAACGGTCCTAAGAAGGTTTAAGAAATGATAAGCAGGGATGGGGGTGGGAAATGGACCTCCCAGCCCAGGAGGAACAGCAGCAGGGGCCAGAGCATGGTGGGGTAGCCTTGTCTTGGCACAGCCTGTGCTGGGGGCAGACTTGGTGCTGAATCATTTGGATGGCTGGGAGTCTGCCATGCTGGGCTTTGCTCTCTGGACTGGGGCTGGACCGGGGCTGCTTTTTTCCAGGGCATTTACGTCACACGAGTATCTGAAGGAGGCCCTGCTGAAATTGCTGGGCTGCAGATTGGAGACAAGATTATGCAGGTAACACATGTTCCAGAGGAGGAAACCAAGGCTTGGGCCAGAGGCTCTGGGGTGCCAGAAGCACTAGGGGTCAGGGGCTACCTTTGCCTCCTGGGGAACTTGGGAAGCTCACTGAAGCACTTTGGAGCACATGCTGGAGTTGCCCCCAGAAGGGAGCAGTCTCTCTCCTCTGTGTGCCTCCATTGTGGCACTTGGGATCCCCCAGCCCAGAGACATCAGCTTGGGAGACTGGGTGGGCCAGGACCCCAAAGCCCATCCTGCTTCCAGATCCCAGAGGGCAGAGAGCTGAGGTAGGCTGTCTTTTCTCCTTGGGCCAGGTGAATGGCTGGGACATGACCATGGTCACGCACGACCAAGCCCGGAAGCGGCTCACCAAGCGCTCGGAGGAGGTGGTGCGCCTGCTGGTGACACGGCAGTCGCTGCAGAAGGCAGTGCAGCAGTCCATGCTGTCCTAGCAGCCCGGCGTGGTCCCGGACTTGGGCCTGCCTGCCTACAGTGACACATGTCCACGCTCTGTCAGCACCTCGTCCTGGCTTCTGCTAAGTACTGGCCCCTGGCTTGGAAGGGCCAGAGCTGGTCCCAGAGGCCTGTCCCTGGGACCTGACCCAGCCTGCCTTCCCCACCTCCCACCACTGGCCCCAGGCTCTGGGACCAGCTCTCATCCTCAGAACTATCAGGCTGTTGGCCTCCCCAGACCCTGGGGCTGTCTGGCCTTAGCAGTGCCCAGATGGGCAGGAGGCTGGGGAATGCTGGGTGAGGCCAGCCTTTCCCACACTGAGCCCTGGCTCCAGGGCTTGACCTTGCCCCCAAGTCTCAGCTCTGCAATGACTATACCCCATGTTTTTTTCCTGCTTTCCCCAGCAGGGACTTGACACACAGCCAGAGACACTACAGAAGTTCGTCTGAACGGAAGCCAGGCAGGCTCACAGTTTACCCCATGGCTTCCCCAGGGTTCACCTGCTTCAAAGATTTAGATGAAGTCCAAGGCTGACATTTCAGGGCAGTTCTCAGGACTGCCAGTTCTTTCTATACCTGTGGGTTTAACTTTATATTTTTTTAATCACAACTTTGATACAGAAGCATTTTTACCTTACTATTTGGAGATGCCAATTCTACTTTTGAATTTAGCTTACTAAATCACATATGGGAACAGCGTTGCTTTGGTTCCTGTGGAAATGGGGTAGTATGGAATTGCCCCTGCCTGACATCTCGGGCCCAAATAAACAGTGCTGGAATTTACAAGAGGTTTTTGCTGAGGCATGGGGTAGGGACGTCTGGGGGTGGATGGCAGCTACTCCAAGTAGTCCAGTACTCCAAGCTTTGGTGGTAGGGCTGACCAGCCTGGCCCCCAACCACTTCTGAGATGAAACCCAGCTGATGCCAGGCCTGCCCGTTGCTGTGTGGCCAGGGCCACATCTGTAGGAACATCTGGGAGCCGCTGCACTGGAAGTGGGGTGGGGAACTCTTCACTTCCCCTAGCTTGTGCTCCATTTGGGGCACTAAGGGGTTCATGGGAGAAAATACCTATCCTCAACGACTCTTGAGAGCATACAGGTTATCACAGACAGGAGTGCAGCTGCACATTTCCAGAGGCTGTGATCAGATGAGATGTGGGTAAGTTGGGAGATTACCAGGGCCTCTGCCTGGCCCAGCACAAATGCCACCCCCCCGCCCCCGCCGGCACCCATCCAACCCATGCACAACCCAGCACAAATGCCACCCCCCCGCCCCCGCCGTAACCCATCCAACCCATGCTCACAACCCCAGCTTGAGCAACATGTCCTGTACAGACGTGGTACCCACACGACCTACCTGGCCCTGAGCAGGCATCTTGCACTACCCGAGAGGCTTCTCCGATGAAGTGCCCCATCAGCATGCAGCCAGCTCGCCATCACTGTGTAACCCATGTGTTTCCTTACCCGAATTCTCCCCAAGTCCCAAGGATTGGTTCTTAAGCCAACACACCTGCCTCCCACATCTGGTAAATGCTCAGTGTGCAGAAAGGAAACAAATCAGGTTTTAATTAAGGATACAGGCACCTCATGTTAATCTTGCAGTAGAAAGTCTGAGAGTGAAGTGACAAGGCACATCCTGGGACCCTCCCCTCCTGCCACAGGAAGGACAGATGCCTGGGAGAAGAGGGAAGGAGGTTTGGAATAAGGGCTGGGCCCATGAGGTGTGTGTGAAGTGGTGTCAAATTCTTAAGGGAGGCTCCTGAGTAGCCAAAAAATTGGTGAGTCTCAGGTAGGTGTCTGGGGTAAGTGAAGGAAGGGTCCAGCCCCTCCCCGACATGGGAACTACTCTCACCATTTGGCAGGTCTTACTGGCCTCTAAGGCACAGACTGGTATGTGTGTGCACGCACAGACGTGTCCTATACTCAAGACACAAGATAAGGAGCAATTGAAGGGGTTTACATAGGGTCCCTGACTCTGGGGAAGTAGAGGTAGGCAGAAGGTGAAGAAATTTAGCCACTCACTTCAAAACGTCCCTCCAAAAAATCCAAAAGGGGGTAGTATGGTAAAGATCCAGAGGGTCTGGGCATAAGCCTAGCTCAGAACCAATCTGTTGGGCACCTCAAGGCTCCGAAATCCAGTTTCTTTACCAGACCCTAACCTGGGCCGCCTGTGATGTGGTTGTGCATGTTGAATTATGTAGAATGATGTCAGGAAGGTGGATGCTCAGAACATGTGGCCTTCAGAGAAGGGACACCCCCCCCCCCCAAGGCCTAATCCCAAAAGTCCTGTCCCTCTGTCACCAGCACCAGCACCTCTGAGTCCATTGGCCACACCACCTGGCTGCTTGGGTCTCTGTGAATACACCAGTGGCAGCAAAGCACCCTTGGCTCACAACTGCGGGATCAGTCCTTCAAGCTGCTCCCAGAAACACTGGTCACTTAGGTCAAGGCCTTCGGCTCCAAGCTCAGCACCCAATCCTGCCTGGGACGGCTGTCAGAACCCGTGTGTGCTGCCTGAAGCCTTAAAGAAAATAGAGACGGTGGCATCAAGATGCAGGAGGGCCAGACGCCTGGCCGGCAAGGCCTGGGAGGGACCGTCAGTGGTGTGGTTTTCCATCTCAAAGCAGAGTCAGCCATCTGTCTCAGAGGGAGGCTCCTCCCAGCCTGGCCTGGGACAGTTCTGGCTGAGGGCAGGCTGGTTTGTGTGTCAGGTGTTTGGCCTTGAGGAAGAGAGCACTTGCAACACTGTCAGCACACTGAGCCAGCCCTGTGCTCCAGGCTCTGCCCCAACCTTCCTGGTGGGCACAGGACCTGGGGCCATTTATGCTGGGGTCCCTGGGTGCTAGTTCAGTTGGTCATACCCTGGTTTATTTCTGTATAAGCAGAAGTGCTGAATGAAGAAGACCACGTCGAAGAAGATGGAGAAGATGCCAAGTCCAAACTTGGTTGGGTCTCCGAAGATCAGTGTCCACTGGTCTGTTAACAGCCACAGGGGACAGAATTTGGTTTTAAGTTGGCAGCTCCCAAAGCAGCTGGAGGATGTGGGGGCTGCGGGGTGATGGCATGGGGTGGGGGGAGGAAGGTGTCCTCTTCTGCCCAGGAAACCACAAATCCTCCCACTGTAAAGCCCCTTAGGTGAGTCTCACCTTGAGTGCTGGGATTGGATCAGATTCCTAGGCTGAAGGGCTGGGGGTGGATGGGATGGAGAGATATCCCAGGAAGCCTGGCCCCACCCTGTGCATTCAGCCCACCAGATGGGAAGGCAGTCTGCTGGCTGACTCACCATTGTTGTAGGACTGCAGGAACATCTGGAGGAGGCTGAAGCTGCCCCCAGTGAAGTCCAGAAGCACGTTACCAATGCTCCAGCCCTCGGTGCTTTTGTAGTAAAAGTTCATGTAGGCCTGGGTCAGACAGAGGACGGCAGTGAGGGGGCTGGGTGGCCGCCTCTTAGACCTTGTGACCACCACTCCAAACAAGAACAGCTCTAATTCCTCCCACTCAAGTGCTCAGGCCTCAGCATCAAGGAACACAGTGACCTTTGGGCTCTGACAAGTCCGCCAGCAGACGGAACAGTATGGGCGGGTCCCTGTGTCTCATGTTGGCACATAGCAAACAGCTCTCCTCCTCTCACCCCTGCACCTCACAACTGCAAAGGAGGGGGAGATGTTGCTTCTCCATCTTTATCCTTCCCTGTTCTGGGATGAGACCCTATCCTGGTTTTCTAGCAACTGATTTTTCTTCTCATTTCCAGTGAAGGTGAAACCCAGCCTGGACTTCATGTTGTGCTTATGAATATGGGCTGGGGGTCAACTGCCTGGTCTGGGATCCCGGCTCCACCACTGGAGGGAGGTTATCTTGGGAGTGTTATGTTGGGAAGTTGTAACCTCAGTTTTTTTCCATCTGTAGAGTGGACTTGACTGCCACCTCAGCTCTGGCTGGGCTCTGGAGACTGCATCTCAGGCTTCCTAGGTCTAGTTGGGGAGGTCCACTTGGACATCCGCCCACTTTCTACTGCCACTGCCCCACATCCTTCCTCCAATGCCAGAACCCTCTGGATTTCTTGGACGGGGGCAACTTCCCTATCACACAAGAGGTGCAGCCTCCGTAGTGGGTCTTCTCCCAGGTTTTCTCTACGTATTAAGTCCCCTTCTTCATCCTCTTCCACCCTCTTTCATGCTTGTGGCCACCTCTCCAGTCTTGAGACAATTCCAGACATCTCCAAATGGGGCTCCTGCCTCCTGGGTTGACCAGGCCCAAGCCTTCCCACACTCAGGGACTGTGGCCCTACTTCCCTCAAGACCTCCCCCCCCCCACCCCAACCATTCTGAAGCCTTCTTCCCTAGCCCCCTAAGGCCTGGCCTTACCTTTTTTATATTTTAGAATACATTTTTTCTGGCCCTACCTTTTCAGCTTCAACAGTGCTTCTTGCTGCCTCCCGTACTTCTCTGCCTATGCTGCTGTGCAGGTTGCCCCTGGCCTAGAATCCCCCTCCTCTCTTGCCCACAAAATTAAGTCCTGCTCATCCTTCAGAGCCTGGATCTGTTTCCATGCCCTCCAAGAGTCATGCCTTGGCTCCTGGAGGGCGTGGATGGATGCTCTCTTTCCTGAACCCACGACATACAAGGTTCTCTGTACTGGGGAAACTCAGAAGGAGGCTCCTCCATGGGTAATGGGGTGAGTTACAGGAGGCCCTAGATTCAGGGGTGGAGCCCGCCACTGGCAGCTACTTCACACCTCCCCCTGTCCTGGGCCTTTTGGGCTAAGGGGGAAATCATGTTGGACTCTTAGATCTCCAAATCTGAATAGGACCCAGTACTTGAGGGAGCATGCTGAGGGTCCCTAAGGTGTATCCTGGATGGGACCCCTAAGGAAAACCTCTCTGGATAGGATGCTGGGCTGCCTCCTCTCACTGGCTCTTTCCCAAGTCTCCTGCCGCTGCTTGTCAGGGTTATCAGTTATAGCAACGGCGGGCAAGGGTGGTGGTGGGGGGGAGAACTGATGTCCTTAGGAAAGATGGGGATGGAGAGACAAGGGACCTGAACAACCTGACTCTCAGAGCTGTGCAGGGGCTCAGAGAAGTCTCTAATGACCCTCAGGTGACTGCTGGCCCCAGGGAAAGGAGCAGTGCTTACTGCCAGCTTTCTGCTAGGCCCTGCTCTGGCTGGGCTCAGGACTTCCACTGCAACTTTCCATTCACATCCCCACACCCCAGCTACAAGCTGCTCCATGGGAGCAGAACCTGCACCCTGTCGTGCCTCCCACACTAATGGCCACGTGAAAAGTAAGGAAGGCCCCGGAAGCACCTGCGGAAAATACTTGACCAGCGTCACTGCGAGCTTGATGTAGGAGAAGCAGAAGAGAAACTGCAGCCATGTGATTACCCCAACTGCAGCCAAAATCACGGTGATGAGCACGAAGACCCATGAGAGCACCAGGAAGCTGATGGTAGGCCAGGACACATGCTGGTTGCCTTGCTGAGGATGACAGAGAGAAGCAAAGGGAGTAGATGGTAGGGGCTGGGGTGGGGGCGTAGAGAGCCCAGTACCAGTCACACCCTTGTCACTCTCAGGGTCCATTTCAGTCCTTTTTAGATTTTCCAGAGCTCATTTTCTTCTTGTTCCCACACTGCAGAGCTGGGTGCCTCTCGGAGGCCACCAGGAGCTGGGAATGTGGCCTGCAACACACGAGAGGCCTGTGCCTTATTCCATGATCCAGGTGGAGCCTGATCACTTCTGGAACCCATCCCTCACCCTATCTTGCCCCAAATCAGGCCTTCACCCAGCTTCACAGCCAAGGGTAAGAAAACCTAGAAAGTTCGTGAAGGCAAGAGCCAAGCAGTCCCTAGCTGACCTTGCAGGTGCAGAAGGAGCTCCCCGAAGGAAGCAGTGTATCCACAGGCAAGTGAGACAAAACGTACCTATTGGTGATCCCCTGAAAATTGCCCTAATGGTGCCTTTCCCTGCTGAGTCACCTTCCAGCAATACAGCCCTCCAGCAATACAGCTGAGGCCAAAGTTTCTTCAGCATGGCAAGCAGACCCCTCAGGAGCCTGCTCCCCTCTCTGGAACCCCGAGCCCCAGCCATACCCATTTGCTCATAGTGGCTCTCATTGCCCCTTGGCCTTCACAGTTTCGCCCTCCAGCTGGGGCTGCCCCACCCTGGCCTCTTCCCCATCACCATGGCAACATCACTTAAATACTATGGACCACAACTCCACCCCACTTCCATGCTGCCCTCCTTCCCTGCTCCTCCCTGGCCCTGTCAGGGCCTCCAGGAGCCGCCTGTGTCCTCCCCTCCTGCTCAGTTCTCCATCTGATAGGTCATGACCGCCTCTGTCCCTCACCCCAGACCTGGGGTCCTGAGGGCTCAGGTTCATGGGTGTCCCTGGTACACAGCACAAGGCCAGCTCTATTATCTCCATCTCAGTGAGTAGACACTGAGTTTCTACATCTTCTGTAAAACGGGAGGAGTGGGGAGCAGGTGGTGGGGGGGTGTTGGCCTAGGCAGCCCAAGGTGGGGTGGGCACCGGATTCATCTCTCACCTCATAGAGAAAACACTGCACCATTACAACCAGGGTCAGGGCGACTGCGTGCAGACTGAAGAAGACATCATTACTGTCCACAGGGTTCACTCCATTGGGATATTTGAGGAAAAACTGCTCCTGGTTGAGGGGTTGGGAGAAGCTTGGGGGTGAGGTGCAGCCCGGCTACCCACCAGCTTGGGCCGGGCTGCAGTGGGCAGGCAGTGCCATACCTTAATGGAGGGTACCCAGAGGAGACCAATGTTGAACACGCTGTAGGCCACGAAGCCTGTCAGGTTCAGGGCCACGAAGTCAAAGCTTAGACCAACGACACTGTGGCATGGGAGCAATGAAGAGAAATCAGGGCAAAGGGGGAAGAGAGCGGACAGAGCTTCTAGCACAAGGGGAGGAGGGCCCAGGTCTCCCAAGGACAGCACCGCCCTCAGGTCCCTCTGCATACCCCAGTCAGTGCCACCCAATCTTGCCCTCTTGGGAAGCAGTTTCCTTCCTCCCTCCCTCGTCTCCTGCCTCTTCAAGTCCTGGCCCCACAGGGAAAGTCTTGGAGGCCTCCTCCGGAGAGGAAGCATCTTCTTTCCTGGCTCCCAGCTCAGCAGCGCCCCCTACGAGGCCCATCTGGTAGAGGTGACTCAAGAGCGCTTGGGTCCTTCCTGCGCAGAGACACAACTCTAGGCCCACTGTGTCTTTAAAGTCAGGGTGGGGTGGCTTCACCTCCAAGGCTGAAGGACCCAGCCTGGTCCTGCTGCAGGACTTGACACTAATTCCTCCAGGGCTGGGTGGACCAAGAACAGAGCAGATGTGGTGGACTCCCCCCAACCCTGCCCATTATCCCCTTCCTGAAAAGCCCCATTTTGTTGCTTTCATACAGAGGAGCTGAACTGGGTCACAGACCAAATGCCCAGAGCTTCAAGTCCTGCCACAGGCTCTTAGAGCTTTCACACTGGACACTTTCTAGAAAGGGCAAGAAGAGAGAAGAGCAGAGGAGGAAGTCTGAGCCCATGCCGCCTACAGCCTCTCTGGAATGCCTCCCACCTTACTAGCCTCTAGTGACTTCACATCAAGCTTAGCAGGTTACCTTTTCCGCCTCCAGTTGGTGATCACCTGCGGGTAGAAGGAGATGGACCAGGCCACAAAGTAAATCCAGCCAATCACCTGGTTTATGGTGCTAATGATGTCACTGTGGATGACCAGGAAGCGGATCCTCGGGCTAGAAAGAGTTTGGGGACTGAGATGAGCTGAGGCTGGGCTTGAAGGAAACACCCCTGTTCTTAACACTGTCAGCCTCCCGTCTCATTGCTTAAGGCCCACTTGGGCTAAGGTCAGCCTACCCAGTCTGGTTGGAATGATTTCCGTGTAGATAAACAGTAACTTGTCCAACATTTTGAGATGTCACTTGAAAAGAGGTATTTGTCACTCCAGGAGGCACCACAACCTGTTAAGAAAACTGAATTCAATCTGGTGCTACAGTTATTAGGACTTCAATGTCCAGCTCTAGGAATGATGAGACAGACCACACACAGTCCCTGCCTTCTAAGAGCTTACCAGTAAGAGGGAGAAACACTGGACCAATTACCTGCATGTTCCCCCCACCAATACCTGTGTGTTAGAGGGCCCTCAGGCCTTCCCCTGCCCCAACTACCAGAGAAGGTAGGACAGCTCTTCTCTTCCTAATCATGAGATCTCAGGCAAGTTATTCAAGCTCTGACCTCAGTTTGCTCACCTGTACATGGGGATGAAGTGTCTACCTTACAAGGCTGCTATGAATGGCAGAATGTCCATAAATACTATGACTGCTATTACTTCCACTTCTTTTATAATGGAAGGCTCCTCAATGCCCACAAACGATGTCTGCCCCATGCCCAGTGCAGCTGCCAAGTGATAAAACAGAAGAGGTGCACACAGTAGACCCCCTTCAGGGAGAGAGAACATTTTCCCTTCCTTTCTGACCAATACTTATCAAAAGCTCTCCTCTGAGAAACAGTACTTGGAGGCCTGCTTTCAATATCTGATCTCCCAGTCACCACCACCAACCCCTGACATTCTCAAATCTCTCAAGTGTGGCAGGGAGCAGAATGATATACCTTCCCTGAACCTTCTCCCCAACTTTGTTCCCTGGATATTGCTCTGGGCCCCAACCTCCACCCATACCACAGGCACTGTGAAGATGCAGCCATTAGAATTCAGTGGCTTCTTTATTAGGATCCTGGAAGGTGTTTTTAGTACTGGAAACCAGGGGGCTTTGGCAGAACAAGTGAAATGGTTTAAGTGGCTGCCACAAAGCCCAGAGTCCGATTCGTGGCCTGTCTCGTGCAAGCTACATCCTCATGCCGTGTACTACTCTTGGCTACTTTTTCTTATTTTTAACAAGTTTTTTTGGTAATGTTGTTTGTGTATTTGTTAAGTGGCCACTAAGTCCCTTTAGGAACCAGGCGGGAAGAAATCGGTCAACTGGAAATCAACGGATACAAGGCAGAAGGAAATAGTAACTATCACTATCTTTTTTTTTTTTTAATTACTAAGCTTTATTTTTAATTAATTTTTTTAGAGACAGCGAGAGAGAGCATGTGCGTGCCAAGTGGGGAGAGGCAGAGGGAGAAGGAGAGAAAGAATCTTAAGCAGGCTCCACACTCAGCATGGAGCTTGACACAGGGCTTGATCTTAAGACCTTGCGATCATGACCTGAGCTGAAATCAAGAGTCAGGCACTTAGCCGACTGAGCCACCCAGGCACCTCAAGAAACTTTATTTTAAGAACAGTTTTAGGTCTACAGCAAAATTTATCACTATTTTTTACTGAGTGCTTTCTTTCTACATGCCAGATACAAGTCTAGAAATTTTATACTTGCTTTTACTCCTCACAACCCAGTCAAGTAGACATGACTAATGTTACAATTAGGTCTACAAATGAGGACTTGGCGCTGTATTGGGTGGACTACCTTATCTGAGATTCCTAGACTGCCTGACCCCCAAATTCTATCTAGTGGTTTCCAAAGGCACAGGGAGTAGATAGGAGTGCTTGAACTGGATGGGGGGTGGGGGGCGTACAGGTTGGCCCCTGGAAAGTGGGTTGGCGCCCATACAGATCATTCTATAACTGGATTTGATTCCCACTATATAATTTTTAAAAAAAATTATAGTTGACATACAATGTTATCCACCATTAAAGTTACATAAAAATGAATCATAACGTATGTGCAGAAAAGTACACACATCACAGCTTGATAAAGTGACAACCACAAACCAAGATCAAACACGCAGGTCAAGAAATGGACACTTTCAGCACTCCAGAAGCTCTCTTCTACTCCTTTCCAGACTCACCTGATCCGCAGGGGCAACTGCTGTGCTGACCAACACTACGGATTGGTCTTGGCTGTGTGTGCACTTTAGGCACAAGGAAGCACACAGTGTGTGCTTCTCTGTGCCAGGCTTTCCTTGCTTAAGATTACGTTTGACTTTTACTGGCCCTAAACTAGGTGATTGCATCATTCCTCAGACTCTAAATTTGATCTGTGGATTAAACCAGACCTCAGCTGGGTGCCACAATCTGCTGTGAGAACCAATGGCTTTTCTTACCCTACGGCAGGCTTCGTGCCCCACGGCAGGGGAAAGTTGAGAGAAATGGCTCTAATGAGGTGTGCTGTTCACTAGAGGGTGAGACAGAACTGCCCTCCCACACAAGTCCCTTCTGGGTTGACGCCCTTTATTTGACCACATACTTCAGTGTTTTCATCCTAAGGGCCTCAGAGCCAACCCGTAGCCCATCTCTGCAACCACACAGGTCCTCATGACGAGCTACGTAGTTATCCCTGCATCTATCTTGTCTATTTTTTTTTTAAACTCTTGTTTTTTCTCTACATTGCTGCCTTCCCTACTGATATTTTTAATCTAGTCAGTTAGTAATTGGCTCAAATGTTGGTAAGGTAGGAGCAATGTGTATATTAACAGATGAAAACATAAGGGCTATGAAAGTTATCGTTAGCATTTGGCCTCAGTTTTTGGAAATAACTTTCAACCAGTAGAATCTCAGAAGAGTGCTCTGCGAACTTCAGTGTGGGCCTAAATCATCTGGAGATCTTGCTTATACGCAGGTTTTGAATTAGCAGGTTTGGGATGGGGCCCACAATTCTGCATTTCTCATAGATTTTCAGGTAGGGATAGTACTGCTCTTCTGCCAATGCCCTCTAAGCAGCCAAGTTTTAGAAAGCCATCTTATTAAGAATTTCTTCTACATTCCCAGAACCATTTTTGCCTCAAATTTCTTGCTACCACCCTCCTCATTCCAACTACATGGCATAAAATGCCCATGCTCAAAGACAAACAAAGCCCAAATCAGAGATTTTTAGAATTATGGAACAGGAGCAGCCCACGGCATAAAAACAAAGTGGCCTATTTTGAAAAGCACTTACTTAAAAACTATTTTGTTACCCAGCAGTTAAAATTCATTACTTACTTCATCGGGGAGCTCAAGGATAGTAACATTTTTTGAACGAAATGTGATTTGAAAAGTGATCACCAAGGTTGCATTTAATGGATGCCTGTGGAGGATAAAAGGCTGATTACTGCTGAGAAGTTGGACACTGTGAGATCTCAACCAATCCTCTGAACTTCACATCGGGCGTGTCACTGCTCAAGCAAGTAGGGATTTTGGGTATGTCCCTTCTCAAGCAATTAGTTAAGTGCTCTGTGCTAGGCCCTGAGTGGTCGTGGTGGGGTCCTTGCTCCTAGGAGCTTTCCATCGCTATCAGGAGACAAGAGGCCCACAGGGACCAGAAGAGAGCATGAGAAGGTGGGGAGCGGGTTGTGACTGCCAAATGAAGTGTCCAGAGGCCAACAGGACCATGCCATCTGTTCTGATAGAGAAGGCTTTCAAGGGCTTGGGTCTGAACAGAGACCAGTGTGTCCCCAGAAAGCCAGGAGACATGTATGATGGGAGTAGCTGGTGGTGTCCTCAAGTGTGAATGTACAGACCTGGGGTTCATTTGGAAGGCTACGGAAAGCCACCTGAGGATTCTGGAGAGGGGTGATGTGGTGAGGGGATGGCTTTTCAGATTTATAAGGTGTCCATGTAGAGGGGAGGCAGGAGCTGGGACGGAATCCAGGTTCCTATCAAAGCTTTGGCTGGAGATCAGACTTCCCAGGAGAGGTGGAAAAAAGGGCAGAAGGGTAAAGAGAAAAGGACAGGATTCTAGATCTCGGGGAATCCTCATGGCTGGGAGGCAAGAGAAGGGTGTAGCAGTGAAGGACAGGGAGGAGACAGGTTCTCTAGCAGGAGACTAGGTCGATACCTCACAACTGAACCAGCAGATGTTAGCCAGTAAGACTCTCAGACAAGGCCAAGTGGGAGTGTTGCCATGAATGGGGTCACTTTGGGGTCACCCAAAAAGGTCACTTCTGCTTTTGGAAGCGATCTTCCAAAAAGCTTCCAAGCTCAGCTCCTTGACCTCTGACCTTCAGGGCTCTCAGCAAATACTTAGAGCCTTGGAAGGGACCACTCTGAAGCATCAAATGCTGATCACTCAAAGTCACCTCAGCCAAGGAAAAGGTTCCTGAAACAAGGATTCATTGGCCAGGAGTGGAGAGACTCTAGGACACGAGTCTGCAGATCACCTGCTATCATGCTATCACCTTCCTCTGGCTTTTTTTTTTTTTTTTAAAAAGCTTATTTTAGTTTTCTCAGGACAGAAGGGACTTGATGATCCCATACAGAATATCCACTGGCCCTCGGGTTCTCTGGCTTGTCTTAAAGTGAAGGGGCAAAGGTATCACACTTAAAATATGAACAGAGCCAGGGGTCAGCCTTGACCCGGCCATGGGGTGAATGAACTGGCTGATGACAAGAGTTGGGCCCAGGGACTTACTGAAGGGTGATGCTGATGTTGGCTGAGCTTCCATTTTCCAGCTTCACAGTGGGAGGAACAGTGAGGTCGACTGTCGACTCTAGAAGGACTCAAACCAATGACAAATCATTAGGTCAGAGAACTTAGGCTCACAAGGAAGAACTGGGATGAGGATCCCCAATATCTGAACTCATGAGCTCTGACCCGGGACAACCCCCATCTTCTAGGAGAAGACATGGAGGTCCTGAGAGGGTGGGTGCTGGGCCTGGAAACCTGAGCCTTCGTTATGCTCTTTCTCCTTCTGCTGCCAGAGAGAGGCAGACATAGGCCCAAGCAGGAAACACTGTAGCTTCTTCTTCCCCACACTGAGAAGCTCTGAGGCTGAGTGACCCAGAGTTTTAGAATACTGGAGCCCAAAAATTGTCACACAGGAATTCAAGCATCAATCTGGGACTGAAAAATGTAGACTTGAACCCCCTCTTCAGATGGGAAAGCACTGGGATTTCCTCTGTTCATGGAGCTAAAATGGCCCTTTAGAACTGGTCCAGCCCTTTTCTGTACTCTCAGAGATACACAGGGCCCAGCTACCTTGTTTCCAAAGAACCCCTTTGGACTCCGTACTAACTTAGCCTAAGCCATTCACTGATCCCCTTCCTGAGGCTGACTATACTGGGGAGTGGGGGGGAAATGGTGACTACCACGGTCTCACTATCAGTGATTTCTTTTTGGCACTAATTTGGCACTGTTAATGCAGGATAAGGTAGACAAACAGGACTTGGGAGTGACGGAGAAAGCAGGTTTAGGAGGCCAAATACCCTAGAGCAAATTGGCCATAGAGCCCGAGTGATTTAGCCTCTCCCTGACCTCTTCCTGTGTTCTTTGGGCAGCCCACACTCCCACCCCACCTTACTCCCAGGTGTACTCAAAGCCCCAGTCACCTGTCCACCTCACCTCCCTTACCTAAGGGCCTTCAGGGTTACACAAGGAATAAGGAGTGGTCATGAAGCTAGACTGGGCAGGAAGGGAGCCCATGGGAAAGGAGCTCAACTTGATTAAGATACTCCTTGTAGGGGGAACAGCTGTAGGCAGGGCCCAGGTTTCTCTCCTCCTGGTTCCCTCCAGACAGGAGATCAAGAACTGATATCAGAAGTTTTAGGTGTTCAGGTTGGAAGGGAACTTAAAAGTTCCGGATAAAACCTCCACTGTCTGATCCCCCTTTTTCATTATTCCTACCTGGAAGTTGCTCTTCCTCTGCCTGAACATTTCTAAGAACGGTAACCTCATCTCCTGCCAAGGAATCGGCCAGCCTGGAACTTTGTACTTCTGGGCCTGGCTCTGCTACCTGGGGCCTTGGAGGGCCCCCTTCCCCACGACAACCCTGCACCACGAATGTGGACAGACGCAGGCTCTGTCATGTGCACTTGCAAGTCTCCAACAGGGAGAATCCCACAGTCTGAGGTCTCTAGTCTCGGCACTCTCCTCACATCTGCCTGGCTGGGCCCTACTGAGTGGGTATGTTCCCATGCTGGTCCTGGCAGAGGCCAAGCCTCTCAGAGCTGAGTGGGACAACCCCTCCCTCATGTGTAGCCTCAGGGCCTGGAGGCAGCTTTGGCAAGTCTGTCCCTTCTTTTTCACACTCTTGATAGTAATGTTGAGGCTTTCTTCTGGGCTTGCACAGCTGGGAGGTGGTAGGACTTAAGGTCCCTGTTCAGTTATTTTCTACCTAGAGTTGAGGACGACATCAGATAAGCAAAACCACTGACAAGACAGTGCCCAGGAAAGATAGTGATGCCAGGCAGCCCCCACATCTCTGGGGTAACCCATAACGGGCCCAAAGGTTCTACTGGGCTGTGGTCATGGCACGCTAGAGATCTGCGTGGCCTTTGCTCTTCCATATTCTTAGCATTTTACAAGAAGAGGCTGTGAGCTTCTGAGAACCAGATCATGGACTCTTTGCTTTCCCCTCACTGAGAGTCCCTGGAGACAGCGGCACTCAGCAGCTGAGAGACTGGGCTCTGAAGTCACACAGTCTATCCGCCTTTGTCACTCCCCTGCTTCCTTCCTTCCTTGTTTATAACCTCTATGTGGGCCTCTTTCTTCACCTATAAGGCGGAGGGAACTGCACTACGTACTTCACATGGCGGTGTGAAGATACAGTGTGATAGAGTTTGTGACACATTTCTTATGTGGCCTGAGGCCAAATAATTGCTTGCGACTGTTCTCATCAGGTCAACACACCAGGACATTTTCAAGCTCAAGATGGCAGGCGGTTAAGAAAACAGGCATCGTATCCAGGGAAAGTGCATTCTAAAGTTTGCCCTGGGGCAACAGGCTCTGAAAACCATAAGAATTACCAAACAAGTCTTCATGAAATCACCCAAAGTTTCCCCTGAGGCAGGGTATTTTTAAAATTTTTTCTGAAGGAATACTTATTGGCACCTCGCACTGTGCTTCCCATCACACCCACTCTGCCACACTGCTAACCCATTCTCTAATTATTGTAACAGTGAGAGATGGGTATTATCATTCCCAATTTGGATATAAGGAAACAGAAACCCCAGAGGGAAAGTGTCTTGCTCACAGAGCTCAGAAATGGAGAGGCAGGATTCAAACCCAGGCCTGTTGGGCCTGAGGCGAGCTTCTGGCCACTAGGTGGCAGTGCCTCAAGATTCCACCCAGACAAGTCAGAGACTCCTCTGCAGTCCTTGATGACCAACCCTCAGAGCAAAGAGAAAACAAGCAGAGTAAGATTAGAACCCCAATTCTAGTCACTTCATTTTATGGTGTTTACATCATTCTTTTTCATGACATTCAGGAAGGATGCAAAGAAATAAAACGGAGCAAGGATCCTGTGCACGTCCCACCTTTGGGGATGACTTTTACCCTCTCCTGGGCCGAAGTTTCCCCTCTGTATAACTCAGGTGGTGGTGGCCAGATGCGCTCTTCCTTCCTGGGCTTTATGTAAAGCCTGACAGTGCAGGTGTGACACACACCTGAGCCTCAGGCCCAGAGAATATGAACCAGCAGGTCTGGAGTGGGGCTCTGGAATTCATGCTGAGAAACACCAGGCTTCATGGTACTACCTTTCCTTTCTTGGAAATTGTTTATCCACAAGGTGTGACTGCAAAGTAACATGGCTGACTATTTAACAAATCTGGAAAAGCCATCAAGAGGCCACATGACTGTTACGGTATCGCCACTGTGCACGGCTCTCGGGAAGCTTCTGCAGGATTTGTATTGTGTGTACAAGGGTCATTTGAAATCTTTAGTCAGGGATTTTAAGATATATTTGATTTTTTAAAAAAGATTTTATTCACTCGATAGAGAGGGAGAGAGGGCCCAAGCAGAGGGAGTGGAGAGGGAGAAGGAGGCTTCCAGGCACTCTGAGATATATTTTATTTTTGACAATAGCTAGCTGATGATCAAAATAACTGGCCTGCCATCCTAGGAGTGTAAATACTTTCCATCCTTTTCATTGTTTTTCAGCAATGTTTTCAGCAGTGGGAGAACTGACAGAATGATACAGGCCTCTAATCTAAGGGCCCTGCTGCTCTCACAAACCTCATAAGGATGCCCAAACCCCAAGGTATTTTTTGACAACCAGCCTGTGTTATGTGAGGCCCTTGTTGCACTTGGGCTGCTGCACCCTGTTTCTTGGTTTCTCACTAAGAGAAGGTTTTTTCATCTTACAAGAGGATGCTGGGAAGACTCCTCATGTATCTGAGCCTGACAGAAGAACCAGGTGCAACAAGGTGGTGACTTCGTTTGCTTCTGCAGCATCTCCTAGGACCTAGAATTCCTTCTGTGAGGTCCACGGAGTACAGAGTTGTTGGAGCACCTCAGTTTGACTTTGGTGGTACGGGAATGGTAACAGGGACCTCATGGAAAAAGGCCAATTATTTGCAGAATCATCTGGATCCTTCTGAAAGTCCTGAACCCCATACCTGCATCTGTTCCACCACCCAGTGTCATTTGGCCAAGGAGCCGCAGACACATGCAGGCCAGACAATCCTAAACCCTTGGCTATGAACAGGTCTGGCGACTTACTCTGTTGCACCATCTCCCTCTTTACGAAGCTGATGACCCATTTCTAAACTCACCACACTTCTCTATGAGCTTCAGGGGAAGAAGGATAAAAATAATCAGCCAACTCCTTATCATGTTCCTCAATTTCAAAGAACTAGGAAGAAAAACAAACAGCAAGAGTTCAGGTTGAATTTGGAGCAACTCAGCAACAAATGGACAATATGCCAGCTGGAATCAAGGCACATAAAGGACATTCACCTCACGCTTGTGACCTCATCATGCGCTTTGCATCCCCAGCTCAGAGGTGACTGGGGGGAACAGGGGTGTGGAACACAGCTTTCTTTGATATATGGAGGCATGGGCTCAGAAAGGCTAAGTGTGTTGTGTAAGGTACCACTCTGAGGAAATAGACAACTACTGATTTTTTCCCTCTTCACCTGCTTCTTGTAACTAGTTAACAAAAAGAAAGAATGCAGTTTCATTGCCTGTTTTTTTTTTTTTTTTTAATGTTTGTTTGTTTTCAAAAAGTTATCCAAACTGTGGTCAGATATTTGACTTGGTGAACCTACGAACCCTAAGGAAAGGAATTGCATTCCTTGTCCCGGGACAAATGCTACCCAAGGATACCAGGTTAAGACTTTTTCGTTTAACAAATGTCACCTCGCCAGTACTGGCAGGGGTCACACATGATAGGAACCCAGGGGAAACTCATTGGTTAAGTGAGGGAGATGCACTACGTAACACCTATAGCCCAGTGTACAGCAGATGAACCACAGGTCAAGATGGGGCAAGTCAGCATGGATGTCTCTAAGTTGTCTGTACCTGCTGCCTTAGCATGTAGAGCCTAGACCCTCTCACCTGACAGCCTCTGGGGATTCCCGCGGGCACAGCTAGGAGAGGGCTGTGTGGAAACACCTCTCTAGTTTCAGTTTTCCCAAAAGGCCTCAAGGTACCTCTTGATACACCCCTCCCTTCAAAGACGTCTTCCCAAGGGCTCCAGCCTGCCTGATCTCTGCCTGTCCCTGTCTCCTCCAGGGGTCTGTCTTGTCTGAGCAGCTCCCTTTGATCTGTTAGGTCTTTATCTCAGGAGCTTTCACACCTGCTGGCACAGACCTCCTCTGTCTCTGGCCTCCTCTGGAGTCCTTGCCTTTGATGCTGTATCTCTATGTTCTCTACCACCCTCTTTTTCTTTCTTTCTTTCTCTCTCTTTCTTTCTTTTTATTTCTTTTCAGCGTAACAGTATTCATTGTTTTTGCACCACACCCAGTGCTCCATGCAATCCATGCCCTCTCCAATACCCACCACCTGGTTCTCCCAACCTCCCACCCCCAGCCCCTTCAAACCCCTCAGATTGTTTTTCAGAGTCCATAGTCTCTCATGATTCACCTCCCCTTCCAATTTCCTTCAACTCCCTTCTCCTCTCCATCTCCCCTTGTCCTCCATGCTATTTGTTATGCTCCCCAAATAAGTGAAACCATATGATAATTGACTCTCTCTGCTTGACTTATTTCACTCAGCATAATCTCTTCCAGTCCCATCCATGTTGCTACAAAAGTTGGGTATTCATCCTTTCTGATGGAGGCACAAGACTCCATAGTGTATATGGACCACATCTTACCACCCACTTTCTGTACCCTGACCTGCAGGGAATTGCTCTCCTGTGTCTGTGGAATGACCACAGGTCTGCCATTCACTTTTGCCACTCTCTGCTCCTCACACCTCCCTGTGTCCCTGTCCCATAAGTTCAGGATTCAGAATGTCCCCCAGGGTAAAGTCTGGGTTTTCCTCCGGAAATCAGGTATGAATCAAGCCTAACCAGCTCCTCTCTCATCCTGCAGGAGTGGAATGTGGACTGGGAAGCTTCAATATTTGGTTAGGAAAAGGCCCCCAGCCCCAGGGGCTGAGATACCTTGGAGGAAAGACACCAGGACAGATAGACATTGAGAGGTAAGTTGATTAAAATGTCAGAAAAAGGTCAGAGTGATATGTATACACTAAAACTATGTCTTGTGAATGCTCCAAGGTAGAAATGGGAGAATTTCATGACCATGGGCTCTGTCAGCATGGCCCTCTTCCTGTGTAAGTTCTATCTTCCAGGCTTTACTCAGATACCATTTTAAGAAGTCTCCCATTCTCAAACCACAAGTCCCAGGAGCAACGTGGGGTCAGGGGTTTCCAGCTGCTGTCAAGTATCTGACTTAATCATGTCAACTATTTTACAACCTGCAAGTCCTTGAGTCTCCTTCTCTTGTGAAACACAGAAAGTGGCAAGAATGTGTGCCCTGCAGACAGACTGCATAGGTTTGAATCTGGGCTCCCCAAATGTTAATTAGGGGTGCTACTTAACCTTCTCAATCTTCAATTTCCTACTGTGAAAACAAGGGCAGTGAGACTACATCATGGGACTTAAGTGAAATGAAATGCAAAACATGGCTTGTGGTTCTCTAAAGGGGGACAGTACATAAACGGATTAAATCAATGTTATTAAAATTTCACGATGGTGGGAAGGAGTTCATTAGAAAAAAAAAGTTGAGAAGCAATGTTGTAAAATGATCATTACCGTTGCCTCGGGCACCTAGCAAGCTCTCATAAAGCACAGGTAATTATTTTTCTCAATTCTTTGAAAAGGTTAGGGCCCAGGCAGTTGTCCTCCCTTTCCCAAGCCTGAAAGCCCCTGAATGCAGGGCGGAGTCTCATTCTACCCAGTTCCCCAGAACGCAGACCGCCGCTCAGCACACCAGCGCGGGTTCGTGGAATGGGCTTTCCAGCATCTTCTCCCTCCAAAGTAATCGCAAACTCTGCGACCCATATTCAGGTCGCAACTAACCCAAAGGCGGTAGGGGGCTTCGGACTTGCACTAGGGTAGAGCCACCCACACCACCAGGGCAGCCCCGTGTCCCTTGCCTCCGCTCACCACCACGCGGGCCTTTCAATCTGGAGGCTGTATGGTGTCTCGAGGCCGGGATTCCTGGTGGGTGATGGAACCCTGGCGCGGCTGGAGGGGGAATTTGCGCGGCTGGAGGGGGATTAGACACGCCGCAAGATCCTCAACCGACTTGCAGTGCCAGTCTTTAACCCTCTGGGGTTCGGCCGCGTAAATGGAGGGAGGCTGTTGGGGCCGCGCCGACTCTCACCTGAGATCCTCTAGGATCAGGGAACCGACCACACCGGACGCTGGATCCGTTTCGGACTGTACCCGCTACCCCCGGCAGTCTGACTTTGGGTGAGGGCGGGGCAGAAGTCACCTGACTCCAGCCACCTGATTCTCGGCGATGCACTCTGGGAACTGTAGTTTAGTCTTAGCTCGACAACTGGGCAGGATTGGGGCTCAGCAGAGGGGCCTAGGCGCCTTGGCAGGGATGGGGGCTCGGGTGAGTGGGTAGCTTAAACCACTTTTGGGGACACAGAGGCTCTCGGAGCCCGGAGTGCCTGTCGGAGAACCCTGCGCCACTGCGATGAGCGAGGCCGGCAAGCGAGGCCACTGTTCTAGAACGGCTGTCCTGGGGAACTGGGCCCTCTAGATCCTGCCTTCCGCCGCCTCTCCGCCTATGGCCGGGTCTCCCCGCGAGGGTAGGCGGGGCTGCGCCTTCTTCGACCAATGGGAAGGTGAGAAGCCTCAATGTTGGGTGTGGCTGAAGGCTTGGCCCCGCCTCGGCGCCTAGAACCAGTGCGGAGCGCGCAGGAGGGGGCGCCAGTATCCCATACGTCAGCTGCGCGACACCCTGAGGCAATGGCTACGCGGGTGGTCACTCTGGGTATCGACCTAGGTACTACGTCTGTGAAGGCGGCCTTGGTGGAGGCCGTGCCCCGCGACCCGTCCGGGTTTGTGGTACTGGCGAGCTGTGCCCGGGCTACGCGAGCTGAGGCGGCGGCCCAGAGTACGGCGGCAGGGCACCAGGTGAGGCAGCGTCCTGGAGCTGCGCCGCCTCGGGGAGCCACTCTCGCTCCTCAAAGGAGGCCTCCTCGACACCCCTCTTCTTCAAAGAAGTCTCCCTGATTTTTCCAGCCTGTCCGACCTCTTCCTGCCTGCTGCAGCTCCCTGTGATCCGTTACTCTTCCTCCCAGGAGCTTTTCCCACCTGCTGACACCGTCTGGCTCTCTGGCCTCTGGGAGTATTGCTCATGGCGCTCTATCCCGGTGCTCTCTGCCCTCCACTTTCTGTACTTTGATCCGGGGGAATTGCGCTCCCCGTGTAACCTCAGGCCTCGCTCTTGTTCTTGACCACCTGACACCTGCCGGCATCCGGTATCTTCAAGTTCAGGATTCATTTTGTTCCCCAGGGCAGAATACAGGTTTTCCTCAGGAACTGAGATTGTAGAAACAGGGCGTAAGTGGCTCTTCGCATTCCTCAGGGATGGAATGTGGACTGGGAAATTGAAACACTTGGTCAGCAAAAGACACCAGGATCCAAAGGCTGAGACACGTGGAGGAAGGACTGTGCAGACACAGACAGGAGAGAGAAGCTGATTTAAATGTCAGGAAAAGATCGGATGGATCATTATATATTAAAACTAGTGTTTTGTGAAAGCTACGGGGTAGAAATGGAGAATTTCACCAGAGTGGGATCTGTTTGGAGATGTGGGTTCAGAAAGATCATCAGTTCTTAGAGCTGGATTCCATTAATTCCCTGAAGAAGGTAGCTCTATGTTCAGTTAATTGACAATAGAAATTAATATCCAGGAACTTTCTGTGAAACCTTAGGACTTTTTTTTTTTTCTTCTTTCTGGATCTTTGCTTGTTCTCCCAGTTGAAATAGGTGGCCTCTAAGGCCCTTTCCAGCCACGAACAAGCCTCATTCCCTAGAGCTTGTTTTTCACAATCTTTTGGCACTTACCTAAGTTCTTTAGGGTTCAGAGTCCATCTTGCTCAGAAACATTTCAGAGGATAGAGAGTTCAGGAGCACTTTGCATTTTCATAGACTCCAAATTACTTTGGTTGGGGCATCAGGGTATTTTAAAATGCTTATTTCACTACATGGACTATGAAATAGAGCCATCTTCAGCTCTTACCCTGTGGGGGTGAGCAGCAGAGTTGGGATTACAGGGAGTGGAGTTAGGTACTGCCCTTTTCTCTTGAAATAGATCCAGTCTTTTTTTTTTTTTTTCTTTTTTCCCAAGTAGGCTTCCCACCCAGCATGGGAAAGCTGAACTCACAACCCTGAGATCAAGACCTGGTCTGAGATGAAGAATTGGACGCTTAACCAGCTGAGCCACCCAGGGGCCCTGAAATAGGGTCATTTCTTGAAAACTGCTTTCTAGGCTTACCACAGCATGCAGCAGGCTGTTCTGTGTTTACAGGCACACAGCGTGCCACACCTGCCTAATAGTTTTAGGAGAGGCCAGGAATAGCCCCCTTGCATCCTCCACGTCTGTGTTGTGCTCTGGGACAAACAGTATTGCTGTAATTTCATCTACAGAATTTCTCAACCTTGGCACTGTTGATACTTTGGATTAGATGATTCTTTTTGTGGGGAGCTGTCCTGTGCATTGTAGGATATTCAGCAGTATCCCTGGCCTTAAGTACTACATGCCAGTAGATCCTTCTACCCAGTTGTGGCACCCCAAAATGTCCCCATCCTGACAAATATATCCTTGGGGACAAACATTACCCCTGAGGTGAGGACCACTGAGCTACAGAAATGCCTGATGACTCTGTCCTTTCCTTATGTCCGTACTTTTTACTCTTAGTAAGTATTGTATACACCAAGGTCAAGCTTGGCAGCTTTTAAGTATTTGTGACTTTAAAATACCAGGATGTTTGCGGGAATCTCTGTCACCCTTTCTGAGTTACTACTTTCCCCTTTCTGGGCCTCAGTTTCCTCATTTGTAAAGAGGGGTTGGTGGGTAGGAGGGTTGAATGAGTTTCTGCGTTCTTCCTCAGATCTGAAGTTTTCCGATTTGATTTGATTGTAGAGCGATGGATATTTTGAACCAAGGAAAGGGGGCAGCACCAATCCTGTTACATTGTGGGTATGCCCATTGTCAAAGAGCTACTCACTGATCACACTCACTATTGAAACTCGAACTAATTGCTGAGCACTGACTCCCCCCTTGTCTTCACTGCCGCCTGGCCCATTTCCCTCCTCCACCATCCCCACCCACAGGACTCACCCACCCTGGGCCCGTTTTAAACAGTGGCTCCTCTGTCTTGGGTTGATACACCTTCCAAGGTCCTGTGGGAACTTTTAGCACTATCCAAAAGAAATTCTAACCACAAATGTGATGCACACCTGTACTTTTCAGTTTTCTAGTACTAAAAGTAAAAAGTAACATGTGAAATTAATTTTAATTGCATATTTAATTTAGTCCAATGTATCCAATGTACTATCATTTCAATATATAATAATTAATATAAAATTATTAATAAGATAAATTGTGTGTTTTTTCATATTAAATCTGAAGTCTGGTATGTATTTTTATACTCCCAGCACATCTCAGTTCAGGTGCACAGCCATGCATCTCCTCTCTGTTGGTCTCTCACTGCCTAGTCAGTTCTACCATAGAGTCTTGTTAAAATCTGGGGCTGCAGCCTCAGGGAAATGATTTGTGCTCGCTTGGCACTCCTTCCCCCATCCCACCCAACCTCACCTTCCTTTTCTTCTGCTTCTTTGTTCAGGCTTGTTTGGATTCTTAGAACTGCCCCTGCCCAAGGCCAGCAGGCTGATGGGCAAGTGAGGGGTTTGTCTTTTTTTTTTTTTTTTTAAAGATTTTATTTATTTATTTGACAGAGACAGATCACAAGTAGATGGAGAGAGAGGCAGGCAGAGAGAGAGAGAGAGAAGCAGGCTCCCCGCTGAGCAGAGAGCCCGATGCGGGACTCGATCCCAGGACCCTGAGATCGTGACCCGAGCCAAAGGCAGCGGTTTAACCCACTGAGCCACCCAGGGGCCCCCAGGGGTTTGTCTTAAGGAGGAGAAGGCTGTGTTCTGTCCTGGGTAGGGTATCTTGGGGCTTGTGGTCTTTAGATGCTTTTCCAAGACTGTGCGCTTTTTAGTTCTCCAGAGACCAGACATTTATTAAGAGCTGAGCCACATTTCTCTTCTGAGTTTTCCATGAGTCCTTCTAGTTATTAAGTATAAATTTATTTTGTGCCTTGAGATAATTTTTGTGTGCCAGAACATTTTACTTTGGTTGAAATAAAAACAAGTATTCAACTTATTAAATTCAGAACCCTAGTTCTTAAGTTTTTAAATTTAGCTCATAAAGCTGGTTCCATTTGTAAGTCAAAAAATGTAACTATCATTTTTGAGACCTTTGAATAATAACACCATCTCAGTTAAGTACCTTAGTTATACATTTTATATAAATATATAATATGAAATATAACATTACACAATATTCTATTTAAGTATATAAGTTACTCTAGTTGCCTGACCCAAAGCTTTTCAGAATACCTAAATAATTCTTATAAATCTAATAAGTTGAATGGATAACGATGTAAACTTTAAATGTTTTATATGTTTAAAATCCTTTTATAAATATACAGTAGTGAGATTTGAAGTTACAATTGCAAATCTACATCAGTTACTCAATTACAAAGGTAACCTAGGCCAAATTTTCTTAAACATGTAAATTTATCTAAAATACCAAATACTCTTAAGTTTCCTTAAGCACAAATGTTAATCAGATAGGCATAACTCTTTTAAACATGCATGTTTAATTCTTGATGATGGGACCCCTGGGTGGCTCAGGTGGCTAAGTGTTCAGCTCTTGATCTCAGCTCAGGTCTTGATCTCAAGGTCATGAATTCAAGTCCCATACTGGGCTCCACACTGGGTGTGGAGTCTCTTAAAATCTACTTAATCATTGAGAAAACAATTACGTCATCTGGGTTGCTTTTCCAAGTGCATATTTTGTGGTGGCCTCCTTAGCTTTTTGAAACTTCTTACTGAATGGAGACATCTCCTGGGATTGGATTGGTTCTTGGAGTCTGATTTCTAGTTTTTAACAGGGACTTCATAATTTAAAAGAAGAGATGGTCATGGAACCTACCTAAATTTTTTTGGTGTGAGTCACTTACTTTTAAAGTTATATTAGTCTGTACCTCCCACCCATTTGGATACACTGCTTAATTGGTTTTGGCATTTTGGTATCTCTAAGATACATAAATGTGCTTTTGCTTCTGACTCCAGAGACCTTTAACTTTTTTCAAATCCTGCATTCTATTCACATATTTGTCGCAAAGACCATTTGCTTCATAGATATTAGTATGCTGTTTGTTTACAGCTTCTTATTTCTCATGACTTTGGTTTTCAAGGTTATTCTGCCGTGAGAAGTTCTTAAGGAGGCAGCAGATCAGAAAAAAGGCAAATCAGGAAAGGATGGTCCTGACGTTCTTGAATCTCATTTCCACCCCCCCAATCCCCAAATCTCTCTATACTACCAGTCTCTCTCTGAGTAGCTTATACCATTGCCTAATTAACCTTCTGATGATGATACTGTCCTATTCAGAAAGCCCAAGGGGAGGGCTTTAGGAGGAGCCTCTCACCCTGGGTCTTGAGGTCCCCCACTGGGCTCAGCCTCTCCTCTTTTATAGCTTCATCTCCCACCAGCCCCTCATATGGACCATCTCCCTGGGGCTCTGCCCAGGTATTCTTGGGGTTATCTCCTTGCCTACCTTGCCTAGTGGGTGTTTTGTTTCCAAGTCTAAGGTCTGGCTCTAAAGGCACTAAGGAAATGTTTGCCATGTGGATGAACTAAAGTCCACATGGAAGAAAATGGAAGAATATGCTAGAGCTTGTCCTAAAGTGCTTAAGTCCATTAGGCCTTTCCTGACTACAACTTTCCTCCAGGTTCCTCCTGGCTATATTCCATCCTTCCCTTATCCTGAACCTCTGTGTCCCTTGTGATAGACCCTTAACTTCTACTTACATTATGGTCTTTCTTGTGTTTTCCTATCCTTCCTGTGAGACTGTCCACTCTTATAGGGCAGATACAATGCTTTCCTCAGCTCAGACTCACCTACAGCGGAGGCCAGAGCCTTGGCCATTTCTGAATCTAATTCGCAGCAGTGCCTCACCTGTGCGGGGAGGGAGTAGCTTGCCCACCACATTCCTGCTCCAGGCCTTGCTGAAGGTGGTAGAGAACCCTCAGTCCCACACGTCCTCCCTGAGGTCAGTGAGCAGTCCTGGAAGTGACCCCAGTGGAATTAGCTCGGCAGATAGTACCCAGGAAATTCCTTGAGGCCTCTGCCCTCTTCTCCCTGTCTGTGTGCCCCTGCCCAATGTGTCCTGTTCTGTTTCCAGGGGCAGGAGCAGGATGTGAGCAGAATCATCCAAGCCCTAAATGAGTGCCTTGCTGCCCTTCCTCGGCAGCTGCTCCAGGAAGTTTGTGGCATTGGAGTGTCGGGACAAATGCATGGAGTCATGTTTTGGAAAACAGGCCAAGGTATGCTGGGCTCTGGGGGTGATCATGTGCTCCTAGCAATCACTGTGGGATAGCAGAGTGCTGTGGAGGGCTCTCCTCTGAAGTAACAGGTCACCCTGCAGTGTGAACAAAATGGCTTATGCTACCTCTTGCATTTTGTGTGTACCCTTTCTTGTACAAATGTGTAATGAGTAAGCGAACTCTCCACTCACACTCTGTCCATAAACAGGGCGAGGGAAGAGTGAGTTCTCTCTGATTCTCTGTAGGATTCAGCGGAGTGGATTTTCCACAGCTTTCTCTTTATTTCTGTCAGTGTCTCAGAGCATCAGCGCAGACAACTAAAGATTAGTGTAGTTGTGGGAGATGCCAAGACACAGGGGACACTTGAATTTGGGCATAATTTTTGTTGTTTGCCATAATCACGGAAGTTTGTGATTTTTAAATTTCAGGGCATCCTTTTTATGGGCTCAAGTGCTGAGTATTTAGTTGGTCCTCTTCTATCAGGTCTCCCATAGTGCAGAGGTCAGTGACCTGTTCTGTTTGGCCTCCAGGAGGAGACTTATTAAGCTAGCAAAATAAAAATGCTTCCATGCTTGGTAAGGGTGTTATCTATATGATCTCATTGAACTTTCCCAACATCTTTATGAGGTAGGTTACATTAATGGCCCCATTGTACAGATGAAAAGTGGAGGTTCAGAGAGGTTCATAGGCTCAGGGTCATATGACAGCAAGTGGTGACTCCAGCTTTTGAACCCAGGTTGGTCTGATTTTAGACACTGAGCTCTTAAAGGCCTCTAGAAGGACCAGAGTTGCAGGAGGGTACAGTTGCTCAGTGAAGAGAGGAACTTCCCAAAAGAATGTCCAACTTCCTTGAATGTTATGTGTTCCTGTTATAGCTAGCATTAAAAAGCCTTTTTTAGGGCGCCTGGGTGGCTCAGTTGGTTAAGCAACTGCTTTTGGCTTAGGTCATGATCCTAGAGTCCCGGGATTGAGTCCCACATCAGGCTCCCTGCTCAACAGGGAGTCTGCTTCTCCCTCTGACCTCTCCCTTCTCATGCTCACTCTCTCTCTCAAATAAATAAATAAAATCTTAAAAAAAAAAAAGCCTTTTTTTAAGCTATAAAAAATTCTATATAGACATAAAAGTAGGGAGAATATTATTATGAACAGACACATACCCCTCATCCAGCTTCAAAGCTGCCAACATTTTACTGCAGGTGTTTTAAGTACAGGATGGGTGGCTACTTTGGGGGCTGTAGTAAAGGGGATTTGAACATTGGTTCACCCCTTTTTGCCTGGAGAGTTAGTGATTCCGGTTCTCCTGGGCCAAGTGAGTGGTGACCTGCCTCTCAGCAATGTGACAGGTGTCTACTGAAGCATCCTTTGATCAGTCCCCAGGAGGGCCTGGGTGACTGTAGAAGCCAGTGCAGTATCTCTTGCCCCTTTCCTCCTCCTTATCTGCTTGTTGTCAGACTGTTTGGAAACACAGGAACTGCTTGGCTCTAATCAGTAGTTTGTGGAGAAGGCCGATTAGGGTGTTAGAGCTGGCCTCTCAGTGGGAATCTAGGTTGTAAAAGCTTTTTAAACTCCTTAATTTTGCATTAATGAGAATAAATGTCCTTTTAATACTAAAACCCTTCCCAAAAAGGACAACAGAGATCTAAAGATTGTGGTCTGGTCATACACCTCCCTTTCTGCCCGTTTCCTGGACTCTGTAACAACCACACAAACCATTGCCCACATTGTTGGAGAGAGCTGCTGAATATTTCATTGAGACAACCTACATGCCTCCTTGTTTTGTTTTCTGCTTCTGGGAAGGAGGGAAGCCACTCTTTGGCAATGGTAATACTTGCTTAGCAGAGTTGAGTGAATCATACTTGGGAGCAAGTCACTGTGTTTTAATGGTGGCCATAGATGAGTTTGGCTTCAGTACCTGCAATATATAAGGCTCCATGCTAGACCTCATTGGAGACATAGAAACGAGCAGACAAAGCCCTCACTCTCTAGGGCACACTCAAGGCCGTCAACACAGACAGGCACCAGTTTGCTGAGCAGAGAGCTAATTGCTTCCACAAGGGCACAGGCCAGCCAGCGGGCGGAGAGGAAAGGCAGTGAGAGTGTCTTCTGAGAGGCCTGTGGTTATTATGCCTGTAGACTCCATTTCCAGGCTCGGTAATAGCAGGAGAGAAATGGGGATCGTAAAACCAAGCTAAAAGGCAAGCAGCCGACTAGGAGAAACGTTTGCTAGTGTGAATACGGGTGCATACTAAAAAACCAAGAACAAAGAAAGGACAAATGGCTCTGTGGAAAATGGGCAAAGGATACTGAGAAGGGCAGTTCCTAGAAGAGGAAATACAAGTGGCTAATAAGCATATGAAGAGATGCTCAATGTCATTAGTACTTAGGGTAGCACAGATGAAAACAACAAGAGAAATTACTTTCCACCCACTGGATTATAAGAAATCAAAGTCTGAAAATGCAAAGAGTTGGCAAATGGAGTGGAAAATTGGTTCTTTTAAATATGACTGGTGGTAGTGTCAATTAGCATAACCATTTGAAGGGCAGTTTGGTGGGGCCTGTTAAAAATAAGGGAACTGCTATGACTCAGCAGCTCTGCTACTTGGAATCTGCTCAGGAAAATCACTTTCATATGGATGTGCATAAGTGTGGTCATTCATGGTCATTCTTTGCCTCCTTGTCACGCTAGTGGAAACTGGCATGGAGGAATAAATGTTGGCGTGCCCATGCTGCAGAAGGATATGCGGTAGTTAGCAAGAAGGAGGTACGTTCACATATCCTGACATGGAAGGAAGTCCAGAACATTTGTTGCATGATAAAAACAATGCCTAGAAAAAGAAATACAGTGTAGTGCTATTTGTTTTTAAAAAATAGACAAAAACAAAATGAAGTCAATGAAAGCAAACCAAATATGTTGTATCAGTGTAAACATTTTATTTGGATGGTTACCCACAAGGGCTAACTAGGACAGGAAGGGGACTGGGACCCAAGCCTTTGACTTTATGTGTAATATCTGAACATCTTATACTGAAAATCCTGGTTCTATCACTTAGTATCTATGTGAGCTTTGACAATTTTTTTGAACTTTTCTGTGCTTCATTTTTCTCATATAAAGGGGATAATTATCATACCTATGTGATAAGGCTACTATGTAGATTCAATGAATCAATCTTTTTGAAGTGCTTTGAACAATACCTGTACATGGTAAGAGCTCCACATTTATTTTATAATACAAACAAAATAAACAATAGTCCAAATTTGTTTTTGAAAAAGGATCAGAGTTTTGGAAGCAGATAAAGGTGTTGAAAAAAAGCTGCAGAGACTCAACTTTAGAGCTGAGATAATAATGCAGCTTGAAGTTTAAGTACAGATGTAGTATACAGTTGTGAGGGTACACTGCTTTGAGGAGCCCTTCACCCCATGTGAAACGGAGTGTGGTTTAGATGCATGGCTCTTTTGGCTACTGGCCGGGGATACCAAGCAGAGACTGACAAGATCCTCTAGATCCTTTGCTCTGACCCATCTACCTGCAGTATGTGTCCTTAGACATTCTTCTGGATCACTTCCTTACTCCATTCACATCCCTCCTCAAATGTCACCTCAGAGAGGACTTCCCTGATCACCCTCCAAATATCTGTCACTACTGTATATTTCTTGACAGCAGTTAAAAGTATCTGGTACTACATATTTGCTTGTTTATATTCTATATCCCTAGCATATAAGCTTTCTGAAGGTAGTGACTTTTCCTTGTTCTTTGCTATATTCTCAGGGACTAGAACCAGTGCCTAATACATACTAGATATTTAATATACATGTCATTCAATCATACATGTATAAGTGAATGAATGAATGGATGTTTCATGGCCTGGAACTCAGGGGGAGGGGCAGTTAGGTCTCTTTCTTTGGTTCTTAATGAACATACTTATAAGAAAATGTAATGGTTTTGGCTCCCAAATCTGGGGCCTGAAATCAGTCATGGTCACGAAACAGTCACATGTGGGGTTTTGCCCTGGTTTGCTTCATGGCAGGCATTGGTCTCACCTGGAAGCCATCTTATGTCATGTGGAGCCAGATTCTCATGTCCGTCCATTGGGTTTATAGTATTCTTGCTGCTGATAATTTTTCTCAACTGGCACTTAATATTAACATTCTTTTCCCATTCTGCTGCAATGGTTGTATTAATGTTGTATGGAAGTGAGAAATCTCCCTTGTATGAGGATAAGAGAGAACAAAAGATATGTAGGGGGGTGTGTATTCTCTTTCTATAAAGCTGTTGGAAGTCTTAGACCTTGGACAGAGTTTAGAAGGTAATGGTTCATTTTCATCATTATCATCACTAACATGAATTGAGTACTAGTTCTAAACGTGTACATGTGTTAACTCATTTAATACATACAACCCTATATATATAGTAGCACAGACAATACACCCAAACCCTAACTCTAACCCTTTCCCTTGCTACTAGTTTGACAGTAAAGTCAACATGTGGCAGGAAGAGATATCAGGACCTAAGAAATAGTTATAAGTTTCCTCCACCTCTGGACTTCCAGATACAGTTGCCACCAAGATGCTGAATTAGGTTGACTGCTGGCTCTCTGCCCCCAAGATTGGTTTCAGAAGGATCATAAGAGAAAAACACCAAAGAAAGGGGAGAACACTGTAAGAGAACCTAGGGTGATGGGACTACTTTGAGTTGGTGCGTGTGGGTTGATGGTTTGGATCTGGGACAAGAGGCAACCAGCCTTGCCTGTGGGAAGATAAATCAAGAGGAGAACTGCTGGTTCCCCTGGACTCTCGTGGCTTTAGGACAAGCAGTACCTCTCCCCATATCCATAGTAATTCAGGTATCCTTGAATAAAATCAAGGCAGTGGAGAAAAGTGGGAGTTTTCCCCCTAATCACAGGGCTGGTGACCTATAATCTAAGTATCCTCAAAACATTGTTTCATCCTGGGAGCAGACTGGAAGCCCTGACCTGAGGAGATGTTTTTCAGGATGGGATGGGTTCGCTGTGGATTCACCCCAGGTCTCATCCATCGTCCCCAGACCTTTAGAGTGGACAGTCTAAGAATTTAAAATTAGCCTGTCATACATACTAAAATATGTGAAAGGTGAATATTAGCAAAAAAACAGTAAGAAGACGACATAAAAAGAACCAAGCAGAAACATTAGGCATTAAAAATATAATGGTTGAAATAAAGAGTATAATAGTTGGGATTAATAGTGGAATGGATAGAACTTCAGAGCAAATTAGAGAGTGAAAGATGCGAATTTAGGAAGAAGAAAAGGACAAAGAAGTAGAAAATATTAAAAAAAGAGAGATATTGAAAATACAAATAGAAGTACTAGCATCTGAATACTAGGAGATATAGAAAAGGAAAAATAAAAGCGGCAGAGGAGGAGGTGTGTGGAGAATTAATGGAGAAAATTTACCATAATTGACAAAATAAGATGTAACAGTCTGGACCAAAGGGGCCCATGGAATGTCAATGGAGGGAGAGAAGGAAAACCTTACAGCTGGATATATTAGAGCAAACTTTTAAGGATTTCAAAGACAAAGAAAACTCCAAAAGCTTACAGAGTGAAAGACCAGATGCTATATAAAAGAATAGAAGCAGATTGACTAGATAGTTTTCAATAGCAACATTCTATGTAAAAATGCAATGGAATCACATTTGGGTTTTCTATTGTTGCATAACAAACTACCTCCAAAACTCAGTGACTTAGAACAGCAACCATTTTATCATATCTTGTATGAACTACTTCTGTGTATCAGATTGAGCTGCTCTATGTGGGGTTGACAGAGGTTTCTTGGGAGTATTCGTCTAGTGGACAGACTTGTCTGGAGGGCTCAAGGGTGGTTCTGGTCAATGCCTGATGCTTTGGTGGGGAAAGCTGGAAGGCTAGACTCAGCTGACGATGGCCTGCTGGATGCCTGCATGTGTCTTCTCCACCTAGTTTCTTCAGCATGGTGGCCTCAGGGTAGTGGGACTTCTTACATGGTGGCTGGCTTCCTCCAGAGTGAGTGCTCCAGGAATCTCTGGTGGGAGCTGCAAATCTTCTTATGACCTAACCTTGGCAGTCCTAGGATGTTATTCCCCCCACATTCTCTTGCTCTTACAAATCATCAAGGCCAGCCTAGATTTAAGGAGAGAGGATTTGAACGCTACCCTTTAATGGGAGTAGTAGCAAGGAAATTGTGGCAATCTATCACAAGTCTACAAAGTATTTTTAAGTATTGAAGAAAGGGAACTTAGAACCTAGACTGTTACAACTGTCCTTCAAATTGAGGGTATGAAAAAATATTCTGAGCCATATAGGCCTCTAGATGCTTTGCCACAGGATGAACTTTGCTGGAACTAATTTGGGATAAAATATTTAAATAAGAGCAGAGGGAAAAAAAATCCAGATTTCAAGAGATAAATGAGATAAATTAAGTAAAGTTGGCCAGATTCCTGAGTAAAGTTTGATGTCTAAAAATCAATTAGCTAAGACCAAAGGAAAAGAGAAAATATATCCATCATCATCCAGAATCAAGTCTAGATAATATTATCATGATAAGGGTTGGAAGGACAGAGACTAGGGGACTTGAGAGTGTGCCAGATTTGTTTTCTTACAGGGAAGGGGAGGGGTTGTGCCATCAGCTTTAAAAAATGAATTAAGGGGAACATAGAGGAAGTGGGATAAATGGAGGGAGTAGGTGACTTGGTGAGGGTCATGCAGCCATTGGTGGTGGAGCCAGGTGTTAAACCCAGGTGCTCTGATAGCAGAACCCATGTGCATACATGAAGCATTATCATGCTGTGATCTCACTAGCAGAGTGGTCTCGACATGCTGCTGCCAGTCAGTTGTTCTTTTCTCTGTTTTTGGTAATTTCCTTTGTTCCAGGCTGTGAATGGACAGAGGGAGGGCCCTCTCCTGTGTTTGAGCCCAGAGCTGTGAGTCCCCTGGTCACATGGCAGGACGGCCGGTGTAGCAGTGGGTTCCTGGCTTCTTTGCCCCAACCAGAGTCCCATCTCAATGTGGCCTCGGGGTTTGGCTGTGCAACCATCTTCTGGCTTTTGAAGAACAGGTATAGACAACTGATTTTTGAATCGGGTGCTGGATTTCCAGGGACACGAGAACGGCTAAGAGTCTGTCTCCAGCCGGTTGGTATCGTTCCACCTGCTGGAGCATCCCTCAGTGAGGTGGCCTGGCACAGGGGTGGTCACAAGACCTAGACTTCTAGAACTGCTTCATTTCTCAGAGGGCTCCTTGTTGGTTATCTGATTCTAAATCAGAGTGGGGAAGAAAAAGGCAGAGAGGGCAAGGGACTTGCCAAGGGTTGTGTGGTAAGTTCATGGTGGGGTCAGGGCTGCTGATGTGCTGCTTTCTCAAGCATGGCATATTCTCCCTTGAAACCACTCCCTGAAGGCCAGTTCCAGCCAGCGTTGCCTTGAGTGGCGGGGAGGGCCTACCCCTGGGAGGTTCGGCCATCAGGGAGCCACAGCATGTGGGATGCCTGCTGCCACCCAGCTATGCCATGTCTAGTCCGCTGCCTGCAGCTAGGTGAAGCACATGCTTTCAAGTTGCTATTAGACCATGTTGAACTGTTTTTGGTATGAAAACTAGCCCAGAGTTCCTGAAGTCCTACGATGCTGCTGGTACCATCCATGACTATGTGGTTGCCATGCTGTGTGGCTTGCCAAGATCCCTGATGTGTGACCAGAATGCTGCTAGCTGGGGCTATTTCAACACTCAGAGCCAAAGCTGGAACTTGGAGATGTGAGTATATCTATGCAAGCTGGCTCCAGGGTAAAGGCCAGAATCTCGAATGCAAGCGATTTAGTGGGGTTTCCCCATTTGGGAACAATAGTGGAGGATTCCAAGAACCCAGGAATCAGGTTCCAAAGGCCCTCAGCCTGTTCCAGTCACCAGGCAAGGGTGGGCCAGGCTGTGAGTGAACCCTTGGAGGGGGGGTACCCCATACACCATGCTGTCCTGCTCCCCCACAGTTGTCCAGACCTAGGTTGGGCTCCCTTGTTCTCTGTGACTCAGACCTAGCCTGCGGATTTCAAAGAACAACTGTCAGTGTAATAAATTCTTAAATAAGGTTAAGAAATGAAAGTAATAGTCTTGAGGGATGTCTTTCAAAAGTTCATTTTAAGGAATCATTTGCCTTTTCAGATCCAGAAATCCAGTGCCCTCTAAGTTCACTTCCTTCAGGGCCTAAATTCTGAGCTCTGTAAAAAAAACAAAAAGCACCTGGTAGTTCAGGTAAAGGACTTTCTAGCATGTTCTGTAAAATTGATAGCCCCCTGTTTACTAACCCTGAGTGATGAATGCAGTTGGTGTTTAGGAGACTCTTGGGTTTGACTTTGGTATGGCCTGTGCTAACTGATTATGACTGTGTGCTGAAATGCTGTCTCCCTTTGCAGAGTGTTTGTGTTAGGTTCAGAACACAGAAGGCTGGATGGCGATGATATTTGGCTCTTATCTAACTCTTCCTGATCACCCCTGCTTAAACTGGTTGTTTTCTCCCCTGGACGGCCAATCCCCAGACTTTTGAAAGCCAGTGTTCTTTTTTTAAAAAATGCAAGTGTATTTTTAATGGTTTATAAAAAGCTGAAAAGGCCCCCTGTGAAAACACTGGATTCTACCCTCCCTTCTTGTGTGTGTATCCTGTAGTGTTTTCCTTCATTGAGTTTCCTGGAAACAACAAAGACCAAAAATCCAGTTCCGGGTGAATACATTGTCTGCTTTTGGATTGCAGATTGAAGGCCTCAGGCTTTCCTATCCACCTTCTCCCAGACATCGCGGAGGCTGGCAGTGTGGCAGGCAGAACTTCCCGTGCCTGGTTTGAAATCCCAAAGGGGACACACGTGGGCGTGGCCTTGGGTGATTTACAGGCCTCCGTCTATTCCTGTATGGCCAAAAGGACAGATGCAGGTACGTCTTTCTTTTATTGGCTCTTTAGACTTCTTCTAATACCTCCTAAGCTCCAGCTCTGTGTGAGGGCCCAAGGGGCGCACATAACTAGCAGCCTTGGCATCCTGTCTATCGTTATGCTGTAAACATGAAAAACAGCCTCCTTCCTATAGGTGAAACCTCTCCTCTGGGAGCTTACAATCCAGCTGGCCAAGTTCTGTCCCTGACCACAGTTTGCGCTTTTCCTCTTTAGGGCCAGGTAAGGGAATTGACTCTCTCTAGTTGGCTGATTTCTGTATAACTCCATGACCAAAAAAATAGATTAGTAGGTTTTCGGGTTTTGTGTTATTATGTGTTTGTCAGTGGAAGTTCCATCCAGTCTGATTAGGAGTGCTGTCTTTCTGTATTCAGTGTAAAAGAGTCACAGTAAGGTGGAGGCCTCAGTCTAGGGCAGGGCTTGGTAAACTTTTTTGTAAAGGGACAGAAAGTAAATATTTTAGACTTTGCAGGCCATATAGTTTCTGTCCTAACAACTCAGCTGTGCTGAAGCATGGAAGCAGCTATAGCCAATACATAAATGAATAGGGGTATAGCTGTGTTTCAGTAAAACTTCATTTAAAGACACTAAAATGTGAATTTCATGGAATTTTCATGTGTCATGAAATTTTCTTCTCCTTTTGACTTCTCAGCCATTTAAAAGTATAGGAGTATGCTACTGGATAGTAAAATGCTGCAGCCCCTTTGGAAAATAGTCTGGCAGTTCCTCAAAAGTGAAATAGGGAGTTATCACACAGTTCTACTCCCAGGTACAGACCCAAGAGATCTGGAAACACATGCCCACACAAATACTTCAAACAGATGTTCTTAGCAGCATTATTCATGATAAGTCATAATTCCAAAAAGTAGAACCAATCCAAATGCCCACCAACTGATAAATGGTTTTTTTTTTTAAAGATTTTATTTATTTGACAGAGAGAGAGAAATCACAAGTATGATAAATGGGTTTTAAAAATGCGATATATCCACATAGCTTAAATGCCACACATGGGAGTGAAAGAGAGGAATGAAAGAAGCCAGTTCCAAACAGCCACATGGTGTCTGGTTCCATTCCTAAGAAAAGTCCAGAACAGGCAAATCTGTAGAGACAGAAAGCAGATGAATGGTTGCCAGGGGGTGGGCGGAGCCCCGAGTGCTAACAGGTGCAAGGTTTCTTTTTGGAGTGATGAAAATGTTCTAAAATTAGATTGTGGTGATGGCTGTACAACAGTGAATATACTAAAAACCAGTGAATTATACCCTTTAAAAGGTTGCTGTTTATGGTGAATTATGCAAATTATATCTCAATAAATCTGTTATTTCAAACAAAATGTAAATGCTGGTCTTAGCTCCTAGACCACACAAAAATACATGGTGGGGTGGCCTGTGGGCTATTGTTTGCGCCTCCCTGGACAAGGGGAGAATTGGGGCCTGCCTGCCCAAACAGGGTGGTTGCAAGATGGGGGTTTCATTTGATCTTCATCGCAGACTGGCTGAGTGAGTCCACTCTGGGAGTCCCTTCCTTGTTATCAAGGGGAATGGAGAATTCATTCATCTTACTTGAATTCTCTTTGTTACCACATCTTTTTTCTTCCATCAGTTAGAACTATTATAATTCAACCCTGAGTTTAAAAATTCTGACCAGCTTTCTGCTCTATGCAGTTTGTTCCTATTTCATGACAGTCTTAAGAAATAACATTTCAAGGACTGTTTTTATGTTGTTTTAGGTAGTAATTCCTCTTAATGCAAAATTATCTGAAAGAGAAAAGGGAAATTCTGCCAATTTTGTTTGCACGTATTTTATGGAAAAAAGTCTTCTAAAGTCAAAAGTCGTTCAAAACCTTTTCTCCCAAATTTTCAACTAAAATCAGTTCTTCAGGAAAATGTGCTAAATTTATTCTGTGACACTTAGTTTTCCCAATACACCATCTCAGAGTATAAATGTCAGGGAGCTCACATGATCTTTGGAGTCCAGCCTACTGGCCTGGGTGGGAATTTAGCCCCTCTTCTCCTTCCGGTGTCACCTTGGACAGGTTGCTTTTCTTCCTGAGCCCTTGTCACCATCCAAAATGAGGGCAATGATATGTTTCTCATGGGGCAGTTGTGACACACTGGAATGGTGCCTCTAAAGAGCCTGGCTCTTTATACACTGGTGGTTTTCTAATCAAAGGCTATTACCTTAACAAGACTATCTTGTGCCTGGATGTAAATGTGCTTTTTCTACAGTAATTGAAGGGCTAGTCAGATGGGAGGAAAGTAGGTATTAGGTTCCCTCTTCACTGAGCTGGTTGTAGTCTCTGGTTCCAGATTGGGGCTGCTGGCTGTGCTCACTTGTTCTGTGTGCTTGGTCAAAGTTGGTTGGCCTCCATCCTTGATACCTCCACTTGAAGGGACAGGTGGAGGACATGTTGTTTCTGGTAAAGGGTCATGGTGAAAGACTTGATATGGCAGAAAGTAAAGGTTATTGGCTTTCTAAGATTGTTTTCAGTCTTCTTGCTTCCAAGCTCCCAGTAGGTAGGAAGGTTACACGCTGACCTCCGTTATTTCAGATCCCAACAGACTGAGAAGAACAGGCTTTTTGGCCAGATCTTGTGAGACATGGAAGAAAAGAGATTTCTAGAATCATCCACAGGCCTTGGCCTCAATCCAGAGGAGGAAATCATCCTCTCTGTGCTTAGTCTGTGAGCTTTTCCCCTGCTGGTGGAGGGAGGTTAAGAAAAACACCGTGGATATAAGGAAGAGGTGGCACTTGTTGAAAAATGAATGAAGCCTTCACAGAGAGTCAAATACTTGGACTGAGTGAGGTCTTACTCTCTATACGTCATTGTCTATTGTTGTGTAACAAATCACCCCAGTGCTTAATAGCCTCCAGCAGCAAACATTTATTATCTCTCATAGTTTTTGAGAGTCAGGAATCTGGATGTGTCTGGATGGTCTGGTTTAAGGTTTCTCATGGAATTGCAATCAAGGTGTTGCTTAGCTGGGTCTACAGTCATCCAAAGGCTTGGCTAGGCCTGGTGGATCTACTTCTCAGCTCATTTACATAGCTTCTGGCAGGAGGCCTCAGTTTTTTGCCACATGGACCTCTCCACAGGGCTGCTTATGACATGGTGCCTGCCTTTCCCCAGAGCAAGTGATCCAAGACAGAAGCTGCAGTGCCTTTTTATGACCCTATATGACCCTTTTTATGGCACAGGATCCCTTCTGCTTATTTTCTCAATTAGAAGCCAGTCCCCCAAGTCCCACCCACACTCACAGGGTAGGGGAAATTAGGCTCTACCTTCCAAAAAGGAGGAGTCTCAAAGAATTTGAAGACATATTTTTTTAAACCAGAATACTCTCCCCTTGCCCTGTTGTGACCTGTGCCCTCTGAGTCAGCCAACAGGCCTAACTTCTGCTTTTCTTGGATCCCAGTTCTCAACATCAGCACCTCAGTTCAGTTGGCAACCTCCATGCCTTCAGGATTCCAGCCAGTGCAGACTCCAGACCCTGCGACTCCAGTCACCTACTTTCCGTACTTTGACAGGACCTACCTGGCCGTGGCAGCATCACTCAATGGGGGCAACGTGCTGGCCACATTTGTCCACATGCTGGTACAGTGGATGACGGATCTAGGTAAGGTGTTGCCCACACAGTGATGTGTTCCCTGCTTGTCCTTGTGATGTGGCAGTATCTTGGTGCTGCCTGTGTTATTTAAGCTTCTAGATTCCTGTGTCAGATCCTGCCCAGATCCAGCACATTCCTTCCTTCTTTGGGGATCTGGGCCTGCAGCCTTTTTTCTTCTCATCTTCTGAGCTGCCGTCACTTATTTTTTTCTGAGGGAGCTCTTTCTCCTCTAACACTGACTAGTCCCCTGGCTTTCCTGTGCCCCCTGGTTGCTTTGTTAGTAGGTCACTGTCCCTTTCTGATGACTGCAGACAACTGACAATAAAATGATCAAACATGGATGAGTGAAGAGTGTCTTGGTATTTTACATTATTATAAAATCCTTATAGCACTTATTCCTGGCAAGTGGTTCCTGACTCCCTTTCTTGGAAGGGATCCCTGAGAACTCTGATTCCCTCCTGCTTTCGTCAGGATAGAATAGATTGGGCCTTTCTCTGCTCTTCATTTGCAGAGAAACATGTAACCTCCTTCCAGGAGAGGTTCCCTTTCTAAGCACTTGAGGTAGAGGTGAAATTTCTGGTCAGCCATGCAGGTATAGGGAGATCACTAGTCTACCCGTTAGAGCTCTGAAACCGGTCACTCTGGGAAGCTTTCAGCATAGTAACAAGGTGGGACACAGGTAGTAGGGAGCACATGGGAAGGTCATACTGCTTGTGCAGACAGGTGTTGCTGACATGTCCTTTCCGGCTGGCTAGGGATGTCAGGATTTTAGGGGAATTCTGCCCCCTTGGCTGAGATCCCCTCAGGAATGTGTCATTAAAAGAACAGAACTCTGATTTTATTTTGCCTATGTCAGAAAAGGTTTTCAAGATGCAGAACTAGTTATCAGAATCTTTAGGCAAGCCCTATATTTAGATACTGGTTTAACTGGTTGGCTCTATGAATCGTTGACTGAGTTGACTGGTATTTTCTTTACACAGAAGTGACTTGTTATTTTTACCCCTGAAAGAGACGGTAATATTTAATTTCTCTGTAAGATCCTTTGAAAATGAAAAGTTTTTTGCATTGTCATGGTTCTTATTTTGGTGAAACTAAGGACTTTGAAGGCTAGTATTGGATGTAACTTAACCTTTTAAGAAATTTCTACAATTACATCATTTGATTAAAAAATATACAGATACAGGGGTACCTGGGTGGCTCACTTAATTAAGCATCTGACTCTTGATTTGGGCTCAGGTCATAATCTTGGGGTCCCAGGATCAAGCCCCACATAGGACTCTGCACTCCACATGGAGTCTGTTTCAGGATTCTCTCTCTCTCTCTCCCTCTGCCCCTGCTCATGTGCAGTCTCTTCCTCTTTCTAAAATAAATAAATAGGGGTGCCTGGGTGGCTCATTTAGTTGTCTGACTCTGGATTTTTGGCTCAGGTCATGCTCTCAGGGTTGTGGGATCAAGCCCAGCGTCGGGCTCTGTGCTTAGCAGGGGGTATGCTCAGGATTCTCTTTCTGTTTCCCCCTCTGCTCCTCCTCCCCTCTCTAAAATAAATAAACAAATAAATAATAAGAAATATATAGATACAAATACAGTAGGTTGTTGAGATAAGAGACATTATACTTATTAACCAGATATGGAAATATTAAAGCACAAGATATAAAAATAAAACTCTGTCTCTATTCAGAATACCCTAGATTTGCATTATCTTACAGAAGTTAAACAACACGAGTTCCACCCTCATGTGGCTTAGAGCAGGGACTCTGAAGCCAGGTGGTCTGAGTTTGAATCCGGGCCCTGCCACTTTCTTGTGCTTTAGGGAAGGTTACTAATCCCCTCTGTTCTTCACTTTCCTCATTGAAGAGGGATTATCCCAGATCTACCCTGAAGGACTGTGAGGATCCAATGAGTTCTATTGCAAAGCACTTAGAATGATGTCTAGCCCATAACAAGTGTGATATAACTGCTTGTTAAATAAGCATCGTGTGGTGGTGTGACCTAGGAGAGTGGCATCAGTTCTCTGTTCTGTCAAGTTGTTACGTGGCCTTGGCAAGTCCCTTCCCTTCTGTGTTTTTCAGCTCTGATGGTCTGTGATTCTAAGCCTTTGATGTGACTATTTGGCAACTCATAGCATTTGATCCCCTCCAGTAGATTTGAATAAGGTGGTAAGCCAAGGAATGGAGAGACAGGTCTAGAAACCAGGTCTCTTGGGCCTTCGGCTAATCTGTTCCTTCCTTCAGGTGCCTCTCATGGCCCAAATGTTTCCCAGTGAGGAAGAACACTTTATTTTAACATTTCCTTAACATTCTTCAGGGAATTTTTATTAAGGACATGCAAGCACATGGCTCATTGTTTTCTGCTTTTAACTATAGACTTTCTTTGGGTTTTGGCAATTTTCCACTAATGTCATTTTTCTGTTTCAGGATCCAATTCAAGATACCACATTGCATTTAATCATCATATCTCCTTAGTCCCTCTGCTTTCAATTTTTTGAAGTTTTTATTTATTTAAGTAATCTCTACACCCAATGTGGAGTTTGAACTTGACCTTAAGATCAAGAGTCAAAAACACTCTCCTGACTGAGCCAGCCAGGTGGAGCTTTTCTATTTGAAAGCTTTCTATTTGATTGATCTGATTTTTTTTTCTTTTTCATCTCCTTTCCCTTTTTTCCCACTAGTTTCATGGTTTTATATTATTTTTCTATTCTTTTAGAAGTTTTCAATGCACTGTGTTTCCTACGATATGGAGAGATAATCCCTCTTCTACATTCAGTAGTAGTGTAAATTGGTCCAACTTCTAAGGGAAGAATATGATGTGCATATCTTTTGAACAGATTCTCCAAGGACTCAGTCCTACAGATTTGTATACTTGTACACATGTGCTAGGTTATTCATCAAGCATATGATTTTTCTTAGATTTTAGTAGAATTTCTAGAGAGAGGTGAAAGACAGTAATATTCATTCTGGTGTTTTTTTTTTTTTTTTTTTAAGTAGGCTCCATGCCCAACATGGGACTTGAACTCACAACCCTGAGATCAAGAGTCACATACTCTACTGACCAAGTCAGCCAGGTGCCCTGATTTTGGCATGTTGAACCAGAGTTCTGCTGATCACATTTTGACTATGATATTTAAATTATTTCTCCCTCTTCCCCTCTCTGTCTCATTCCCAAGTGTATGTAGTTGAGTTTGTATGAGTTAAATGTGCTGCTGAGGAGACTTTCATGGTCACAGTGGGGTGGTGGCTTTCAGCATTGGCTGCACACTGGAAACACTTGAGGAGTTTAAAACATTGTGGAAACAATGTTGATTTCCTAGTCCTGCCTGCAGAAAGCTGATAATTTGGCCACGAGGTGGGGTGGGGTAAGCATTTTATAAAAACTCCTCAGGTGATTGTTACGCCCTTAAGTGTCAGTAAGCACTGGTCTAGAACCTTCTACCTCAAAAGTGTAGTTTTGGGGCCAGCAGCACTGGCTTCTTCTAGGAGTGGGTAACAACTGCAGAATCTTAGGGCTCCCCCAAGGCATACTGAATCAGAAACTACATTTTAATAAGATCCCTAATTGATTCATATACATATTCAAATGTGAAATGCATTGTCTAGACTGGTGGTTCTCAATCTCTGCTGAGCACTGGGCTAGACTGTGATGAGCACTGTGGTCCTGGGTTTTTTTTTTTGACACTGCTGATAAGTCTAATAGTAGCTGTGATGATGCTTTTTTGATCAGTGAATGCATTTGCCTCCCTTGGGAGCATAGTTATGGGATGCTTAGTTGTTGGATGCTTCATGTTCACAGCAACACCTACAAGATCTCTCCCTGAAGTCTCGGCTGGGGTCTGCAGTGAGAGAGCCAGCTGGTGTGTGGAGCAGAGCATAGTTAGCTAGCTGCATGAGTCACTGAGCCAGGAAACGGCCAGCCAAGTGAGGATGAACAACAAGTAGATCTACCCCTGCTCAAGTAGATTTTACCCCTGATCTACCCTTGGAATTCTATACTGTCTCAGCCTACAGCAAGGGTGCATGAACTCACACAGGTCTTTTCTGTTCTTGGAAGGTCTAGAGGTCGAAGAATCCACTGTGTATTCATGCATGATCCAGGCAGCTGCACAGCAAAGAGACACCCGCCTAACTATCACTCCAACGGTGTTGGGCGAGAGGCACCTGCCGGACCAGCTGGCCTCAGTGACCAGAATCTCCTCCTCTGACCTCTCCCTGGGGCACGTGACCCGGGCTCTGTGCCGGGGCATTGTTCAAAACCTGCACTCCATGCTTCCATTTCAACAGCTCAAGGATTGGGGTGTGAAACGGTTGATTGGCAGTGGGAGTGCACTGTCCAGGAATGAGGTGCTAAAGCAGGAGGTGCAGAGGGCTTTCCCCTTCCCAGTGTCCTTTGGGCAGGATGTGGATGCAGCTGTGGGGGCAGCGCTGGTCATGCTCCAGAGAAATCTTGACCAGAGGGAGTCTTAGTGCATTTTTTGGCCAAAAGACTGTTGCAGATTTTATCTAACTAACATTCATGACATGACCTTGTGGTCATCCTTGAACTGGACAGTTTTGTGGGCAGCTTTTAAGCAAAGCTCATTTTCGGGGAACCATCTTGACCAAGTACCTATCTTCATACTCTAATAATGCAGGCAGGACTCATCAGCTGGATCTCAAATCAGCGCTTCCCAAGAGACTCACTTGGGAATTCGTTGCAAATGTACATGTGGAAAAAAGAGGGAAAAAGAAAGAAAAGGAACAGTAGCCCAGCATCATGGTCAGCAGACTCTTCTGTGATTCACCTGTAGACAAAGAGAAAATAAATGTGAACTTCAGACACCAAAAAGTCTCCAATTAAGAAAAGAAGACCTCCCCACCCTGCCCCCAGCTCCAGCTTTTGGAATGATTGTTTTTTGGGACATGAAGGCCAGACGGGTCATATGCATTGTTGGAAAAGTCCTTTCCTACTGGATTATACCACGTGTTCCTAAGGCCCCTCTCCCATTCTTGTTCTCCCTTGGCCAGAGCTGGTTAGCTGAGGCAGGGCATGGCCCAAGATAGTAAAGCAGACTGGCCGAGATGGAGATGCATGGCACATGTGCATGTATGTGCATGGTGTGCATGGTGATGTGCTTCTCCTTCCAAGGAGAGCCTTCTGTACTGGAGCTGCTCCAGATCCTTAACACAACTCGCTTGAAGTCACAGAGCAGGGAAGTAAAGGCAGGTGGCATGACTAGCAAGGGGGACGGCTGCTGTGTGGCCCCATCATTCAGGCATATTTTTCCCAAGAGTCTGGGACCCTTTTTCAGAGTTGTGTCTGGGCAGCAGTGTGTTTTTGTCCCTGCACAATCTTGGGAATCTTTCCAAGGGAAGGGATGTGGCTGGGCATGCTCCTGTCAGAGCGGCCAATTTGATCAGAGAGAACCCCTTCATCCTGCAGGTACTAGCATTTCCTTCTCTTGGGGTAGGTCTTGGTGGGCCAGTGTGTTCCTGGCTTGCAGAAACATCCCCCTTGACTCAGCTTCCCTGCAGGGATCCCAGAGCATCTAGGAGAAAGCTGTCATTGCTGCATCTAACTCCAGACTCCCAAGAGTGATTCTAAGGCTCAGGCAGGCCTGACTCTGAGGCACCTGGGCAACTATGAGTCTGGTTAACAGTCATGTTGCCTCTTTGTAAATGTCACAGTTATGTGATTGTCTGAAGCTCTTAGATTAATCTGCCTGGCCATGCTGATTGGATTTTACATACTAAAGCTCACTCTTCCAGAGCCTTGCGCCTTTAATAAGACATACCTATCTTCTTTGGGATTATTGTAATTTATGGCACAGCTGCAGAGTTTGGTTTGGGAGGGTGGACATAGCCCTGAGGTTGTGCTGTAGAAAACCCCTGCCTGTTGCACAGTTCTACCGGGACAAGTGGCTGAAGATCACTCAGGAAAGTCATGTGAGTTTTTTCTCAGCTAGAATGAATTGACCCCATTACTTTGGAGCTCCTGTAGAAGGCCGATGAGAGAGAAGTCACCGCGGGGTAGGCCAAAGGATAACAGCCCTGTCTGCCGGGAGGAATCGGCCCTCTGGCTTCAGGAAGGCAGCCTGTCTTGCGTTCTCAGAGCGCTGTGGATGGAGTCTTTAAATGTTGGATTAGGACCTGGATGCAAGGCCCGGAAGCCCAGCCCAGTGCCCAGTATGGTGCTGGAACTTTGTTCACTTCCCACATGCCCACTCTATCTCTGAGGGCTGAGCTTTGTCCTGTCCAAGCTCGTCAGCTCAGAGCTCTGCTGCTGTTTTTATTGTACATGGCCTAGAGCCTCTGCAGGGGGTGGGTTGAGGATGGCTTTTGCTGTTATTCCCAGAAGGTACCAGGAAGTGTTTGATACCAGCATGATCCCGATATGAGCCACTGGCCTTGAGGACTGTTTGCCTGTGTCCCGATCTTATAGGCACATGGTAGGCTTGCATTCTCCCACCTGATTTGCTTTCACCAGTAAAAGGTGATGAGAAGAGTGTCCCTTGTTCTGTGCCTTCAGGCCAGTTTGTGTAGCCTTTAGGAGCCAGTGCTTGATTTGTCACATTCCCTTCCTTTTGCCACCAGTGACTGGTAATGTCCCAGAGAAAGGCTCTGTCAGCATGGGTTCCGTGTTAGGACAGTATGGCGTAGAACCCTCACCAAAGAATGAGCAACATGCAGTGTGATTGAGAAATAAACCTTTGATATGTGAAACCCCTGAGATTTGGGGGTTGTTTGTTACCACAGCATAACTAGGTGTATCCTGACCACCGCAGCCACAGTAGAGACCAGACCTAGGAAGCCTCAGCTGCACCCAGCACTGACCCAGACATTTGTTGACACCCACTACGAGCTGAGTTTACTGTCAACACAATGATGAGTTGCTGATTTTCTATCACTAGGGAATAAAATTAACACTAGCACAGATTTATGTGTGTGCAGAAGGAGCAGCAATTCATTCTTAATGTAAGTGACATTGAGCTAAACCTTGAGAGTTTCAGTCCATCAATACCAACAACAAAGAGTTAACATTTTTTGAGTACCTGCTTTGTACTAGGAGCTAATCTAAGCTCCACTTGTTTGGACCTGTTGATCTTTATGGTGATCCTAAAAGATAGGTACTATTATCTTCATTGCTCATATGAAGAAACTGAGACTCAAAAACGGTAAGTAACCTACCTAAGGTCACAGCTCTAGGATGCAACCCCAGAGCCCACTTTCTTTGGTGTTCTAGGCTGAGAGGGCAAATGTATTGACATGAAAGACTGCCATGAGCAAGCAGGCTGTGAGGAATTGTCTGGTGTAACTTGGTCATAGGGCATATGAAAGTGTATGATAGGACTTGTGACTGGAAATGTTGGCCAAACTGTGAAGGATCTTGGATGCCAGATGGAGGGGTTTGGACTTTCTCCTGTGGGCAGTGGAATGGAGGACAGGCTTCCTGGAGGCTTTAGGAGTATAACTGCCAGTGTGCAGACTCTAGATTGGAAAATGGGTGTTGCAGAAGGCAGGAGCCTAACTGGAGAGGCCTTAGAAAGCAGCCCATGAGAGAAGGTGGCCCGAACCAACCTGGAGGCAGAGACTGCCACACATACCCTTCTTTTGGCTCTTGACTGTGACTAGATCCATATTATGCTTATACGGTTTTCATGTTCTCTATTTTTCTTCTCAGCTGCACTGAAAGCTGTTTGAGGGAAGGGTTCCTTTTAAGCTGTTCTCTTCCCTGTCCTCCTCCTTCGTGTTAGGCTGATGCCTATGTTTGGAATGTCCTCTTCTAGGGCGGAACATTATACCTTGTCCAAGGCCCAGCTCAAATGCCATCTTCCTGCTACAGTCTCCCTGGCCCTATATTTGTCCCTGGATTATAATCGCAGCTGGCATCTAGGACAGCTCTCAGTGTTTGCTGATGGCATGGCCTGTTGGCCTCTGGCTTGTGCCTATTACAGGGTTCCCCACCAAGTAAAGCATCAGAGAGAGCCTAGCAGGTCTTCCTCCTCATGCATCCTGGCCTCCTTTAGGGCAGAGACCATCTTATTCACCCTACTCAATTGCTGTGGGTTTGCTAGTGCCCAGTGGTCTCAGGAAAGAGGGCAGTTTGCCTCTGACCTCTTGTCTCAGCCACAGTTAGATGGACAGATCACGTCTTTGAAATTGAGAGATTCTGGGTTTAGAAATACTCACTGTGTGAGTCATGAAACATTAAGCAAATCTTGTTCTTTTTTCATTAAAAAACAATTAGTCAGAACCTCGAGCTAATGGCCGGATATAGCTCAACAGTCAGCAGATGCGGTTCTCATTTGAAATAATGAGGATGAGAACCATAATCCCCCATGCCTGTCCAGAGCTTTACCAGCTCACAGAGACTATTGACGCCCGGTATCCTTATTAATCCTCAGAAAAGCCCTGTAAAGCAGGTAGGGCAGATGCTTTTGCCCATTTTGTGGATGGAGGAAGCAGGCCCAGAGCTTTGGCTGTCAGCCCAAATTTATGCAGTGGGCATCTAGCACAACTGGACCTCCTCTCCCGCCTCCATTTTCTGCCCATGCTGCCGACCCTCCCATCTCTTCTCCCTTTTGTTCCCAGTCCCCATCCTGGGTCCCAGCTCTGCAGAGCAGGGCACTGAGTGGATGCCTTATCCTGCCCTGGCTTAGGTGGCTGCTCCACCCACTTCTGGAGTATGCTGACACCCCTCGAAGAGCTCTGCCCTCCTCAGAAACTGACTCACATGGGTACCCAGTGATGCTAATAAACAGACCAAAGGCAGAAAGGAAAGTCATTTTCTTCCAGGCTTGCTGTTTGCCATCTGCATCTGGGATCTCTGAAGCCATTTAAAATCTGGGAGGCGGGGCGCCTGAGAGGCTCAGTGGGTTAAGCCTCTGCTTTTGGGCTCAGGTCATGATCTCAGGGTCCTGGGATTGAGCCCTGCATCAGGCTCTCTGCTCTGCTTCCCCCTCTTTCTCTACCTGCCTCTCTGCCTACTTGTGATTTCTCTGTCTCTCTCTGTCAAATAAATAAATAAAATCTTAAAAAAATAAAAATAAAATCTGAGAGGCAAGACACAAAGATCAGGGAAGTGAAATGTCAACACAAAATTTAGAAAGCTCAAGACAAGACAAGACTAGTAGAGTTGGCACTGTCCTTGGGTGGGGTATAGGTACAGGTTCCCACCTGGTTCCTCCCAGAAATGCCAGGCTGACAGTTTTGGTAATCAGGCTTTTTCAGCACAGGAGAGTGTGCTGGTCTCTAGCTGTACCAGTAAGTCTGGCTTCAAATCCAGGACCCAGATGGATGAAGAAAAGAAATGAGGATTCTCTCATCAGAGTCAAGGGCTCAGTTTAAGTCAATGTGCCCCCTGGTGGTAACTCTAGAAGAACAGCCATTGTGACGTGGGTTCCAGCCGACTTGGCCCACACACTGGCTGGTGTATCCTTTAGTACTTTCCTCGACTGCTCTATCCTCATCAGACCTGAGCTTGGAGTATGTGCCGCCTCCCAAAATGCATCATTTAGACATGATCTACTTAGAAAGAATTTTAATGGGTACATCATTACATAGATCCAAGAACACCCTTAAAGAATTATGGAGCGGGCATTGGTGGTATAGTGGTGAGCATAGCTGCCTTCCTTAAAGAATTATGGAAGCTGGGGGGAGGGGAGTGTTGTTGCCCATTATGACCCAGAAAGCTAGGCTGATGACCGCAGTGCTCACCTCTAAGGCGGTGTCTGTGCCACCATTTCATGAGTTTTACTAGAACCACTCAGTGCAGATTTTGCTCAGATCAAACAATGCCAATAAATACAGTGTGCTACCCTTGGTAAGGCATGGAACTAGGCTTAGAGAGGGAAAATTGAGGGGAAAATTGAGGGGGCTAGAGCCCTGTCATCCTGAAGCCATTAAAGTCTGTGAAATAAGACACAAACATCTGAGATGTTAAAACTCAATACAAGCTTTAGGAAACTTCAGACAAGACTGGTATGGTTGTCCCTGTCCTTGGGCAGGTTACACAGCCTGTCTGCACTTCATTTCCTGATCCATAAACGGGACAAAATCACACTTTCCTCCTGAAACTGTGAGAGTCTGATGAGTTAATGCTCAAAGTGTTTACCCCATGCACACTGCATGGGCTTAATAAGGATCTCCTGCTGTTATTGTCATTGTGATCACAAGCACCAGTTTTACAGGAAGGCATATGCTGAGATTTCTGTAAGAGTTTAGAGGTGAGTACTTAGACTGGGCCCTTGATAGGCTTTTTGGAGGATGTGGGAGTTGAATGATAGTCTCAGTAATCACAGGTCTCACCTGACACCTGAGCCTTAAAGATGTGTTAAGTGGATGCACAGTGCAAGCATATTGGGCCGAAGAAGGGCAGGGGAAGAGCATGGAGGCAGGTACAGTTGGTGTGACTAGGAAGGAGATGTGTCCGGGTGACAGGAGGGGCTGTCAGTGGGAGAGGGGACTGGGGCTGTGGGCTCAGGGTGCCAGGCTGAAGGATAAGGCCTAGTTACGTACAGTCAGGAGGATGTTCCAGGACTGGGATTGAGACGTGGTAAATCGGGGTGCTTGACCAGGGAAGGAAGGTATCTCTGGAGCCTTAGGTGAGAGGAAGTAGCTGCTAGTTACAGAGAAGGATAGATGTGAGCTATGGAAATGTAGCCCAGATAGGACAGAGAAGGAGAGGCTTGAGATGACAGAGTATATCAGGCTTGGTGACCACAAGAAAGTTGGTGTCTCTATAGGCAGGAACATTAGGAGGGGGGACTGTGAAGGGCAGAGGAGTCTGCTTGGATGTGCTGAGTAGAAGGGATCTGTGGTCTTCATCTGGAGATTCCAGGAGGTAGGGATGGAGCTCAGGGGTGAGGGGAGGGTTGGACCCCTGCATGAGGGAGTCCCTGGCTTGGGAAAGTCAGATGGGTCCTTGGAGGAGTGGAGTCTCAGAAAGGGGTAAGAAGTTAGAAGTGTCAGTCGTAAGGAGGTCCTGTGTGTTGAGAAAAAGCAGTCAGAGAAGGATGAGAAGGGCCATGATTTCCCCTGTAGCCCTCACAGTATGCAGGGTACCATGCAGACTCTGGGAGATGTTGTCAGCACCCAATGGCTCTGTTACAAGGGGACACATTTAGTGATGTATATTGTCTTCACCAGAGGCAGAAATCACCTCAGCCAAGGGGACGGTTCTGGTGGAGAAGTGCAACCTGCCCCTTTCTTGGACTTTGCCCCTGAGCTGGCCAGTTGTCTCGGTGCCTTTCTCAGATGTCTCCCACCTGTTCCCCAGGGCTGCCCATGTCTGAGACCTGGCCCTGGCGAGCCCGAGCCTGTCCCTAAGATAGCATAGGCCTGTCTCCATACCAAGGGGTTCCCCGCAGCACCTCTGGCCCACACATTTGGTTAGAAGGAACAGTGACTCAGAGAACTTGTAGGCTGAGAGGTCACTACTGGGGAGTTTTTCATATATAGATAATAGATAGTTATGTATGATGAAGAATGAATTCCATGATCCAGCAATCTCACTTCTGGAATTGAAACCTAAAAGAATTGGAGGCTGTGACTCAATGAGGTATTTGTACACCCCTGTTCACAGCAGCATAGTTCATCCTACAGTTAAAGGTTGGAAGCAACCGCAGTGTCCATTGAGAGATGAATGGCTAAATAAAATGCAGTATAAACATATGATGGATTATTATTCAGCCTTACAAAGGGAGGAGATCTGCGATTTGCTACAACAGGGATGAATCTTGAGAACGTTATGGTAAGTGAAATAAGCCAGTCACAAGAAGATAAATACGGCGTGATTCCACTTACATGACAATTTTAGAGTAATCAAATTCATACACAGAATGTAGACTGGTTTCCAGAGGCTGTGGGAGGGGAGCAGTTGGGATTTAGTGTTTAATGGGTATAGAGATTCAGCTTTGCAAGGTGAAAACAGTTTTGGAAATGGATGGTGGTAATGGCTGCCCCACATTTTGAATGTACTTCATGCTCCTGAATTGTATGCTTAAAATGGTTAAAATGATATTTTTCCTGTTCTACGGATTTGACCAAAATTTCAGAAAAGGGATGAATTCAAAGGTTCATTTTAATTGCAGCTAAAGTGGCACATATGGAAGGGCACACAGCTAAGAAGGTGTCTAAGCAGGGGGCATGGTGTGGCATGTTGAGATGGGCCTGTCTTCCATACCCAGACCAACAGCATGACCTGGGCAGTCAGCTAACTGCACGGACTTCTCACATGTGGAATGAGTCTGGCCATCTCAGCCCTGCCACTGCCCAGGGTGTTGGGGGGCCTGGGAGAATGAGTTTGCACAGCCTCTCTCTAAACTGTCCAATGGCATCCAAAGTCCTTGCAGTGTCTGCACTCTGCTCTTTTGACTCAAGGCTCAACCTTGTGAGCTACTCCAAGTAGGGCTATGATGAGGCTTTTGGCATGTGGCTGCTCATTTCAGGCTGTGTGGGGCCTATGGTTTGTGGAGGTATGTAGGGTTCCTATGGGCAGCTGCCAGGTTGGGTTCTGCAGGACATTTTGGGCTGCAGACTGAATGCATACTCAGAAGGAACTGGCAGCTTTTCTCAGCCATATTCTGGGAGGGAATTAAGCCTTACTGTATTAACTTTTCTCCTGCGCATTTAGGATCATACTTAGAGAAACAAGGAAGTAGACAAAATAATTTCCTGTGTTCTGTGGTTCCATGAGGAATCCCAGTTGAATGACTCTGGGACCTGGCAGACCCAGAAGCCTCCCACCTCAATCCCTACACCACAGTTCCATAGGGAATGAGAGGCCAGAGAGAGGCAAGGACCCATCCAAGATCACACACAGCTGGTGGCAAAGATGGCATTCCAAACCAGGTCCATAGATGTCAAGCCGGGACTGTATGATGGGTGACATGATCATTTCCATCCTCTACAGGGTGCTGGGTTTGACATTTCTGGTTGTAAAAGTGAATTCGTGTTTTTTTTTTTTTTTTTTTTCCCCCCCTGGACCATGCTGTCTGTAAGGGTAGTGGGTTTGGGAGGCCTGAGCAGTGCCCTTTTCTTCCTTGTGAGCTGAGGTCACAGCCCTGGCTGGTTCTGGGCTGTGTTGTGGCTAAGTGCACTGCAGCCCCTGGCATGGTGGGAGGCGGGGCAGCAGCTAAGTGGTTTCTGAAAAAGGGCAAAAATGATGGGAAAAGCTCTGGGATCCTCTGGGAATCAGCCACGGCAACAGCAGCTGCTGCCATTGCTGGAAACGTTTTCCTTGAGTGCCAGAGCGTGCCCACAGCTCATCCTGACCAGTGCAGAGCAACCGCGACCTGGGGAGGGGCCAAGGACCCTCACAGAATCAGGGAGGCAGCTTTCCTCCCCACACCATTCCAGCTCTCCCTTCAATTAACAATAGCCTCGGAGCTCCCTGGTACCTGCTGTGTCTGAGCTGTGCCTGCATCTAGCCGGTGAGTCCTTTTTGTTGTTTGATGGCCAGTGTCGATGTTAGTTTTTAGAATGGCATAGTGAGCTGTCAGAAGCCAGGCTTTGCCTCTGTCCAGCTATGTGATTATAAGCAGTTCAACTAGCCTCTTAGCACCTCAGTTACCCCATCTGAACATGGGATAACCACAGTGACTGCCTCAAAGGTCGTGGGGGTGCATATAGAGCATTTACTGTGGCTAATCATAAACACTTGGCAGGTGATAGGGGAGGTTGCCATGGTCAATGTGTATTATTTGTACCTGAGTCATCCTGGACCCTCATCCTGGAGCAAAGAGGCCATGGGTCCTGCAGAGGCCAGTGGTTTGTGGGTGGAGGTTTCAGCACATTGCCCTCTCTGTACTAAGGGGGTGCTGGGCTGGGAGACAGGAGCTCTGGGTTCTTGTCCAGGCTCCAGTCACTCTGTTTTGGGTAGATTTCCTCTGGCTCTTCATTCATAGGTTGGGTAGCCCCTCAGGTCTCTATTCCTCTTTAGGAAATACTCAGGTAGGCCAAGAGGGCAAGAAAGGTATGGGCTAGGTCCTGGGCCAGCTCCTAAGAGCCTGCGGGGAGGCCAGAGACAGACAGATACTTTGAGCAGAGAGGGAGCAGAAGAGCTGCACCTCAGTATGTCTCATCTGGATTGGGGAGAAAAGGGAGGCTTCTCCTAGGTGGTGGCCAGTGTCCTCCTTGGCTCTGGAGTTGAGGAAGGCCCAGAGGCCAAGTTAAGTTTTTGCTGAGCAGGGTCATTTTTTTCAAGACTGTCCTTTAGTCCAGACTGGTGTTTATGAATCTTGTAGAAATCAGAACCACTGTCTCCATCAAATACCCTAAGACATGGTTGGAAATACCCCATCATTGCAGAACGTTCAACTGTGACAGGTGCATTGCCATGGGACTCATGTACTAGACACACCCAGGCCTGGCAGTGGCAGGCTTTCCTGTCTCTGTCTACCCCACAGCCCAAAACAAATAGCTTCTTAGTCCCTGTCCTTCCCTCTGCTCTTGAAGAAGCTTGGCTTCTGGTAGGGAATCAGGTGTGGGGCATGTGGGGCAGACTTGGGGTTTCTTGACCTACTGAATGATGTTACTGTGTAGGCTGCTTCATGTTTCTTGGGTTTGATTAGATTTGGGCCAGTAAGAGGAAGAGGCAAAAAGGAACATCGCAGAAGGATTTTGTGGACGCTCCTGCTAATGGGTGCTCTTATTGGAGTGTTAAGAGCTGTGAGTCAGGAAGTAGGTTTATTCTTGGTTTTGTGGCCAGGCCTATCCAAGGGGATAGCCCTCGGAGAGCCACACCTGGCATATGGCCTGGATCTTACTCATACTTCATTTTGGGCTTTGAGTTTCCTGGGATACTTGTTTGAGCAGGAAGGTTCTACAGGTTGGGGCTTCTGATGGGAAGGGTGTTGTCCCTGCCTGATTGGCCCCAGGGCTGGGGAACCCTGATCTGATCAGCCCCCCACTCTGGGATGAGATCTGGGGCTGAGTCTGATGCCTGAGAAGAGCCTCGAGCCTTCAGAGAGGTGGTGGAGTGCTGGAGACGCTTGAGAGCCAGGCTGCTGCATATCAGATCCAGCTCCCTCCTCTGCCTGTGTGGCTTCAGGGAACCACTGTGTGTGCATCTCCTCATCTGTCACACGCTTACTTCTCAGACAAGTGAAAATGAAGTGAGTGCATGTGAGGTGTTCAAACAGCACCCACCTTTGCATGGCACATGCTCAAGCATGTCAGTTATTCTCATTCTTCCTAGCCTCCTGTGCCTTTTAAAGGTGACAGGCTCCCCACAGTATGAACAGTCCTGAACAGGAAGTTACCTTTTGAAAGTATAGAAGAATGCCAGTCTTCATGCTTCTGAAGCTTCTCGTGGCTTCCTACCATCCACACAATAATGTCCACATCCTGTTCCTTGACATCCAAGGACAGCAGCCATCTGGTTCTGACCCTGCTGCCTGCCTTCCAGTCCCACTGGCTTCCTCTCTATCAGCTAGTCTGGGATCTGCATCGTCTCCCCCAGTTCCAGACCAACCCTGCTCTTCTTCTGAGCCCAGATCCTCTGTCACTTCCTCCCTGAAGCCTCCTTCAGTACCCTGGCCCCTCCTGCGATAGCCCTGCCCCAGCCAGCACTTAGGTTCTGTCTTACTTGGGGCCTGAGCACTCTCTGTGCCCCCCAGCAGGGGCCTGGGTTCCCAGTGGGATTCTGTACATAGGTGTTGAGTGATGGAATGAACAAATGGGTGAGTGGTCAGGAGTGGGATTCTCTGTGGCCGGGACACTTCCTGCTGCAGGGTTTCCATTTAATGGATGACCCAGAGAAAGACTCGGTCCCTCCTGAAGGAGGAACGGCAGGCAGGAGGGAAGATGGGTCTGTCTTACAGGATGCAGAGAGGTGAGGCAACCTCATTTTCTTCTTCCAAGGATCTGGGCATCAGATGGTAGCTGACTTATTGCCAAGGCCCAGCCATGTGCTCTGAGTGTTCACTGTCTGAACTTGCACTTGAAAATGCAGGCCTAGGGGGCACCTCCCTTTCCTCCAGTGGCTATTTTCTGGAATCCAGCCACTGCTGGAACATGAATCTCAATTTCTATGCAAATGGGAACAAAAAGGGCTGTATCTGATCTCTTTCATGTCCTCCACAGAGACCAGCCCAGCTTTTTTTCATAAGGGGGGCGGGGGATCAGGCAAGCTCCCTGCTCAAGAGGAGGTCACAGGTTATGGGGGAGAGAGGGCAGTACCAGATGGAAATTGCTAGACTGAAGGATGATAGACAACCAACTGGGCCACTCTGGAGCAGGGAGGGGTGCATGGCCAGCACAGAGCTTGGGGGTGTGGCGGAGGCAGCATCCGTGCTGGACGCCAAGGGGAGTTGGCATCTTAAAGGTGGTAGGATTTGGGTAAAAGGAGGAGAAGGGAAAAAGCACCCCAGGTGGAGGCCCTGAGATATGGGAGAGCCCTGGGTATTAGACAGTGGGGATTTCCTGCTTGGATGGAGCAAAGCATGGGAGAGGAGGTTAGAGAGTGAATGGAAAGCAGTATCAAAACAAGTTCACAGCCATATGTGCCAGAAGGCCTGAACCAGCCCTGAATCATTTAAAATTTCCAAGTTCAGGGATGCTTGAAATATGCCAATTTCACAGAAATGACCAGAAGTGCAAAAAATCTACAAACTCAACAGTTGCGGCCAACCGGGTCAAAGAGCAAAGACCCGGGAGTATATGGCTGGTGACAGGGACACGCCGCTCACCTTGTTGGTGAAGATACAGCCTGCCCTGCTTTTCAGGGTTGAGCCATCCCCAGCACCTTGTTCTCTCCTGAATGCGCAGTCAATGACAGCCACTCCCATCGTTCCCTTACTTTGATCTTGGAGGGAGGCAGAGCAGTGGTTAAAATTCTACTTTGCAGAAGAGGCACCTTAGGTCCAGAGAGGAGAGTAATACATTCAAGACCTTCAGAGCCTGATGGCTCTGAGCTGGGGGACCCATTCACCCCTGAGCCCCATGCCCGTGGGGCTACTAGGCCAGTTCACGCCTGGGGTAGGAGGCACAGCACCTCCGGAAGCTTCAGTTCTAGGGGGCTAGTGCCGACAGCTATTGGACCTCTGGGGTGTGCTGCTTCATAGGGGCTTTTGCAAGGAGGGCAGATATGGGCTAGAATCATGCTGTCCTTGAGCTGGGAACAAACCTCATCTTGGTGGCTGCCTGCAGGCTGTCTCTTAGGCCACGAAGGATCTGGCAAGGATGAAGAAATGGGGGAGCTCAGATTCAGGGCAGGCTGAGGACCCATCCCAAGAGGACTCCTGCCCAGACCCCCTGGATGGAGACCCTAATTCCAGGTCAGCTCCAGCCAAGCCCCACTTCTTCCCCACGGCTAAGAGCCGCAGCCGGCTTTTTGGGAAGTGTGACTCAGAGGAGGCTTCACCTATGGATTGCTCTTACGAAGAAGGCCAGCTAGCCTCTTGCCCAGCCATCACAGTCAACCCCGTTGTCATCATCCAGAGGCACGAGGATGGCCCCACATGTGCCAGGTAAGCTGTATCTGGAGCATGGACCCCCTTCTTCACCAGGAGCTGAGCTGGCTCCTCTGGCTGAGGCCCCAGCTATGGAGATACCACGTGGTGCTCTAGCTTCTGGGTTGTGGGTCACAGAGCCAGGGAGCTGGGGACCCTTCAGAAGTCATGTGGTCCAACATCTGCCCTCAGCAGCTTTGGGACACATGGTCATGGATGCTGGTGTATACGCTGATCTTAGCTGCTGGCTGATTTCCAGGTGTCCAGTCCTCAGTGCTCACCAGCCCCAAAGATTTAGACTTTAAGTAGAAAAGCTCAAAGCCGGGAGGCTTTCAGACAGAGAGGGCAGAACCATTCTAGTGAGGAGCCCACCAAGTGTCTCCACCAAGGCAGGTCAGGGAGGGCTCATAGACTAGCTAACTCCCAGGCCAGTATAGGGATATTTTTCACTTGGCAGTGGCCATCCAAACCCTTCAAACCCCCATCTCCAGCCTCTTCCAGGAGGACACTGCCCCTAGAGCCCCAGCTCCTGAGCAAATGGAGAAGTGAGTGGCTTGGGTATTGGAAGTGGTGGCAGGAAAGACTTTCCAGAGGGTGCCTACTGGCGGGCTGGGGATGCAGTGAGGGCACTTGCACCGCCACGGTTCCTTGTTACATCAGTTTCCTGGACAGTCACCTAGACTAAGGCATGGGTTTTGTATCACGTATTTTTTCCCTTTTGGTTTGCCTTGGGCTTCTGTCATGCTCCCTGGTCAGAATAGTTTGATGAAGGGGTTTTCTGGTCCCCAGGCAGCCGTCCCAGGATTCTGTCACTGCCGGATCTGAGAAGAGCCTCAAGCTCTACGATCGCAGGAAGATCTTTGAAGCCGTCGCTCAGAATAACTGTGAGGAGCTGCAGAGCCTGCTGCTCTTCCTGCAGAGGAGCAAGAAGCACCTGATGGACAGCGAGTTCAAAGGTGGCCCTGGGGAGCCGGCTTCCTGGGAGGGGCCCCGGCCACTGTGCCCAGCTCTGATCCTCCCTTTGTCTTGCAGACCCAGAGACAGGGAAGACCTGTCTGCTGAAAGCCATGCTCAACCTGCACGAGGGACAGAATGACACCATCCCCCTGCTCTTGGAGATTGCCCGGCAGACGGACAGCCTGAAGGAGTTGGTCAATGCCAGCTACACAGACAGCTACTACAAGGGTGAGGAGGGGGACGGGGGCTGGCATGGCTCTGTCCACCAGCACATCTGGAGCCAGCAGGCATTGTTGTGCCTGGGCAAGCCTCTCGGCTCCTTGCTCCCTATACCAGCCACTGAGGTGGCATCTCCCGAGCCCAGGGGGTCCTTGCCTCCCCTGCCTGCTGGACTTGATTTCTGCTGGTGCTGACAGTCCCCTCCTTCCCTCTGTGGACTTGGTGTTCTTTGCCTCCAGAAGCCATGACTACTGTCTCTGCTACTGTTCCTTGATGTTGGGCAGCTTTGACGACTCTAGTTCCCAGTCTGGTATTCCCCTGTGGGTCTCTGCTTCTGCCAAGGGGACTCCCTGGGTCCCCATTGGGCATTCTGTCTAGCTCTCCTGTTTTGCGGGGAAGTCATCTGGCATTTTTTGCCCAGGTCTTCCTCTTGTACCTGCCCAAGCACAGGACTGTGAGTACAAACCCAACAGCACCCATCTCCACAGGCCAGACGGCCCTGCACATTGCCATCGAGAGGCGGAACATGGCACTAGTGACCCTCCTGGTGGAGAATGGGGCAGACGTCCAGGCTGCAGCCAACGGGGACTTCTTTAAGAAAACCAAAGGGCGGCCTGGCTTCTACTTTGGTAGGGACATGTGGCTTTTTGACAATTGCTAAGGGGAGGTTTGGGGTGGAGACAGAGGGATTTGGAGGCTGGGTGGTCTAGGGACCATGCTACTCTATTCCTGAGGCCCATCATATGCCTGTGTTGGCCACAGGTGAGCTGCCCCTCTCTTTGGCTGCATGCACCAACCAGCTGGGCATCGTGAAGTTCCTGCTGCAGAACTCTTGGCAGCCAGCGGACATCAGCGCGAGGGACTCCGTGGGCAACACAGTGCTGCATGCGCTGGTAGAGGTGGCCGACAACACAGCAGACAACACCAAGTTTGTGACAAGCATGTACAATGAGATTCTGATCCTGGGGGCCAAGCTCCACCCAACACTGAAGCTGGAGGAGCTCACCAACAAGAAGGGGCTGACACCACTGGCTCTGGCTGCCAGGACTGGGAAAATTGGGGTAGGGGGCAGGCTTCATGGCTGAGCTGGGGTATGACTTTTGAGGGTGCTGTGGGAGGGAAGCGCCTACATTGCTGCATACCTGGGATCACCACCCTGCAGAGCCCTGCTGCTGTGGCACTAGGGGCTATTAGAGGAAACCAGAGGAAGTATGAGATGCTAAGCAGAAACCAGGCACCACACCTGTCCTTTTCTGATTTCCACCTCTGAGCAGCACCAACCAAACATGGAGTCGGAGTGAGGTGCTGGCACCTGGGCATGGGGGTAGGTTGAGCCAAGGGCGAAATGGATGTGACCAGGTGTGATCCTCCACCATGGGTCTGATGTGGCTGCAGCTGACATCTGAGTAAGTGGACAGGTTGGTCAGGAGGCTGCTTGGATAGAAGTGAGTGCTTTCCTGGGGCTGGGTTTGGTCTCCAATGGGGCTAGGAAGCAGACTTATCATTGAGGTAGAGCTGGGGGTGTAGTGGGGATGTGTCTGGTGGGGGGCTCCAGGCTGGTTTCTCACAAGCTCTTATATCCCTGTGGCAGGTCTTGGCCTATATTCTCCAGAGGGAGATCCAGGAGCCCGAGTGCAGGCATCTGTCCAGGAAGTTCACGGAATGGGCGTATGGGCCCGTGCACTCCTCGCTCTACGACCTGTCCTGCATTGACACTTGTGAGAAGAACTCAGTGCTGGAGGTGATCGCCTACAGCAGCAGTGAGACCCCTGTGAGTGGGCCTGGGTGGGGCCTGGGCAGGGCGGGCTTCTGGCCTCACTGCGCCCCAGCCCTTGTCCTAGCTCCCATCCAGCTTTGCCTGGAAAACCCACTGCTTGGGGCCTAGGCCCTGATGCCTCATCTCCCCATTTATTCCCACTGGATGTTTTCCTTCATCATACAAATAATGTAAGCTAATTTTCCCATAAAAAAACAAATATTTCAGATAAACAAAAAGAGTCCTCTTTTTTTTGAAGATTTTATTTATTTGACAGACAGAGATCACAAGCACGCTTGAGAGAGGCAGGCAGAAAGAGAGAGGGTGAAGCAGGCTCCCCGCCGAGCAGAGAGCCCAATGTGGGGCTCAATCCCAGGACCCCGAGACCATGACCCAAGCCAAAGGCAGAGGCTCAAACCACTGAGCCACCCAGGCGCCCTAAGAATCCTCTTTTTATACCATATAAAAATGTGTGGTTTCATTTTATTTACATAAATGGGATCATACCATATGAAATGTAGAACAGTTTTTTCATTTAATGGTGTGTCTTGTAGATCATTTTATATCAGTACATATGGGCCTGCTTCCTTCAGAAAAACTCCGGCTGCATAGTGTTCCATAGTAGGGATGGGGAGTAAATGCCCATTGGAGGACATTTTTTTTTTTAATTTTTAATTTTTTATAAACATTTATTTTTATCCCCAGGGGTACAGGTCTGTGAATCACCAGGTTTACACACTTCACAGCACTCACCCAAGCACATACCCTTCAATCCCACCCCCTTCTCCCAAACCCCCTCCCCCCAGCAACCCTCAGTTTGTTTTGTGAGATTAAGAGTCACTTATGGTTTGTCTCCTTCCCAATCCCATCTTGTTTCATTTATCCATTGGAGGACATTTAAGTTATTCCTAGTTTTTTGTTACTACAGTGCTGCGAGCCACTTGGCATGGGTTTGGGAATTTTTCTAGGATGCCTGGAATTGGAATTGCTAAATCAAAGAAGTATGTATGTTTTAACATTTTAATAGCTACTGCCAAATTGTTCTTCAAAAAGACTGCATCAATTCGTTTGCCCATCACTAGTAGGTAAAAATCTACCCATGTCCTTGTCAACCTGGGTATTATCAATCTTTTCTCAAAAACTAATTTAAGTTCTTGGGGCCAAAAATGCTATCTTATTGATGTCTTAATTCTTGTTTTCTTGATAATGTGAGGTGGATAATATTTTATATAATTATCTGACCAGTCATATTTCTTTGGTTAGATTTCCTATTCGTTGTCCTTCGCCATCTCTTCTATTGGATTGTTGGTCCCATTCCTTTTGATTTGTAGGTACTCTTGTTATAGAATGAATTGATCCTTTCTTTATTGCATATGTAGCCAATATTTGATTTTCTTCTGGTCTGTCTCTTGCCGTCTAACTTCATATAAGGCATCATTTGCTTGTAAGTTTTTCATTTTGAGAGTCAGATTAGTCTTTTTCCTTTATAGCTTCTGTGACCTGTGTCTTGCTTTGCAAGGTCTTTCCCATTTCAAGATTATACACATATCCTTCAGTACTTTTGTTTCACTCCTTTGTAGGTATTTTATGTTTGGCTTCTTAATTTACCTAGAATTTATTTTTGTGTAGGTATGAAGTAGGCATCTTACTTAATTATTTTGTTTCCGAATGAGCATCCCAGGGCCACTTAATGAAGTAAAGTGCTTTGTTAACTGCTTTGAAAGGCCATCTCTCCTGTCCATTCTTTCTAAGGTGATACCAGTCTCTGAGGCAGACCTAGGGGGTGGGTCTGTGCTGTCAGTGAGGAGGGCCTGCCCCAGTATCTCACGGGACAGGGGCAAAGTTTGGGGAGAGAGCAGCCTAGCCTGCTTTGCTCTGCCCTATTAGCCTCTGTCTGGGCTGCCATGATGATTCAGGGCCTAGACTCAGAATCCCAGAGGGCTGGCCCATGTAGGAAATGTCTCCAAAAATGCTGGGGTGTTAGATCTAGAGAGGAGAGGGCTATGGGGGTATGGCTGGCATTTCTTGTCTCCAAAGGCTCTCTTGGGCAGAAATTCAGTACTGGAGTCCCTAGGTGCAGAGCAGGGACAACTGGTAGAAAGAAGAGAAGACCAACTTAACTCCAGAGGATAGATCTTCCTGACAGTATTTCTCCCCAGGTTGTGTGAGGCCAGGAGATTCCTATCTCCAAAGGTATTGAAGAAGACATTGAACAGGGACCTTGTTGAGGGAGCTTAAGCTTGGGCTGGGGGTGGGGCTTGGTGGCTAGCAAAGGTTGGGATGATCTGATTTTGGCTCATCCATCTTAGGGATAGTGGAACTTTAAAATAGATCTCTTGGATATGAGATTCTGTGGTTTCTGGCTGGGGAGTGAGTCTTATCTCTCTCTGCTCCCTTTAGAATCGCCACGACATGCTTTTGGTGGAACCACTGAACCGACTCCTGCAGGACAAATGGGACAGATTTGTCAAGCGCATCTTCTACTTCAACTTCTTTGTCTACTGCTTGTATATGATCATCTTCACCACAGCAGCCTACTACAGGCCTGTGGATGGCTTGGTGCGGACTGAGGTTCAGCCTCACGACAGGGAAGTGGGGAGAGGGATGGGCATTCTTATAAGATCCTGGACTCCTTCCCAGTGTGCTGAAGAGATGAAAGGGTTCTGGGATCATGACCTGAGCTGAAAGCAGACACTTAACGGACTGAGCCACCCAGGTGCCCCTTGAGCACATCTTCTGTGCCAGGCCCTGGGCCATCCTTCAAATCAGCTTAAGACCAGACTTCTTCCTCTGCCAGGAGCTTTCGACTCCTTTGAGTTACTGAATTGAATCCTTTCCATTTGCTACCCAAGCACTTACTTTGTTGCCTTTATTTCCAGGGTACCTTGTTTATAAATTTGATATAAAATTCCACCTCCGGGGCACCTGGGTGGCTCAGATGGTTAAATGTCTGCCTTCAGCTCAGGTCATGATCTCTGGTCCTGGGATTGGGCCCCGCATCAGGCTCCCAGCTCAGCAGGGAGCCTGCTTGCCCCTCTCCCTCTGCCTCTCCTTCTGCTTGTGCTCTCTCTCTTTTCCCCAAATGAATAAATAAAATCTTTAAAAAGATGAAAAAAATAAAATTCTACTTCTGAGTTAGGTAAAACCTGGCTTCTATCCACTTAATAAACCATTTAATAATTTCATTTTATGACAAAAGAGAAACATGCTAGTGAGACAAGTAGTAAAGCAGTATTTTATAAACCACTGATGGCATGCAGAAAGGAAACCCACCCCAAGAAAGGGTCTGACACACAAGGATGACACACGTGTGTGGAATGTCTCACCTTCCACCATCCATGGAAAACCTTGATAGGTTCACCATGGCCATAGGAGCAGCAGGAAGCATATGGCATTGAGTCTATAGGAGTGTTTCCACCTATGCCATCACCCTTCTCCCAGCAGAGCTCTGTGCTGGGACAGCACAGTACTGTAAGGATACTCTGCTTGGCACCTAGAGTCTGCCCCCTTGGGAATCAGGTCCCACAGAGGGGCCTCGTTGCAAGTGTCCCTAATAATGCACTGTCTTTAATTATGCCTCTCTCTCTTTCTCTCTTTTAAAGATTTTATTTATTTATTAGAGAGAGAAACAGACAGAGACAGAGATAGCAAGAGAGAACACAACAGGGAGGAGAGGGAGAAGCAGACTCCCCACTGAGCAGGGAACCTGACTTGGGGCTCGATCCCAGGACCCTGGGGATCATGACCTGAGCCAAAGGTAGATGTTTAACCGACTGAGCCACCCAGATGCCCCTATGCCTTTCTCTCAGTAGAGGCTGAGCCTTTTGGGCAGGGGGTGGCTCTTAAACACAGGGCTTGGAAAATGTTTGTTGAATGAGTGAATAAGTGAATGGAGTCACTAACTTCTCTACACCTTGCAGCCTCCCTATAAGCTGAAACACACCATTGGGGACTATTTCCGAGTCACTGGCGAGATTCTTTCTGTATCAGGGGGAGTCTACTTCTTTTTCCGAGGGGTAAGCATTCCTTCCCACACTGTGAGTCTCCATTATCACCGAAACAAAAAGCCAAGAGACTCACCCAGTGCTCACTCACTCTTTAATTCATGGGAGAGATATACAGGTGAAGAAGAGAGCTCTCCAGACATTCATGACTGGGGGTTGAGGGTCCTGTGGACCCAGGATAGTCACATTCAAGGACAGTCAGGACTGAAAGTACAGTTGACCTTAGAATACTGCAGGGATTGCAGTATTCTGCCCCCACAATCAAAAGTCTACATGCTTACACTTTTGTTTTGTTTTTTATTAGTTTCAGGGGATGAATTTAGTGGTTCATCAGTTGCATGTAACACCCAGTGCTCATTTTGACTTTTGACATCCCTCAATTTAACTACTAATAGCCCACTGTTGACCGGAAGACTTACCAATAACATAAACAGTCAATTAACATGTATTCTGGATGATATATGTATTGTATACTATATTCTTACAGTAAAGTAAGCTAGAGAAAAAGATGTTATTAAGAACATCATAAGGAAGAGAAAATACATTTACAGTACTATCTCGTGTTTATAAAAAGAACCACCCAAGCCCCTGCATGAGTGGTCCCTCACAGTTCAAAACCATGCTGCTCAAGGATCAACTGTAATATTTAATTCCAGAAATAGAATGGATCATGACTGTTGTTCATTTAATCCAAACATTCTGTTAAAGTTCAAAATAATGAAAGAAATGTACACATATACTGGCATCATTTTATTTTACCTGAAAATACATGCATCTTACTTGGTACTTCTTCTAACATATGAACAGTCTTTTCTTTGAAGTTTGGACCAATGTTACGTATTACACTGTTACAAATATTTGGAGATTGTTATGATTTTTCCCCTTAATCTTTTTGATCTAAGCTACACCCAGTATTTCTTCGTGACTCACCATTAAGGAGTCTTTCCAAATTGTTGGACTTTGTCTTTACAGAAGCGACTGTCTTTATTTTGTACTCATATTTTAAATTATAATAAAATACAAAGCCACAGTAGCAAGTGCAGTAGGCAAAAAGCACTCTCGGCAACCAGGATTCACCAGTGGGAGGGAGTGGAGGGTGTGGGTGTCTGAGAGAGGATCTCCTAGCCACCAGCACTCACTGTGGGCATTGGTCAGAATATTTTCAGGGAATGGAGAGCACTGGCTAATCTGGTGACTTTGTTCAGTGGAGGCTGATTAAAGAATTTTTACTATAATGCACAGTTATTAAAGAAAACTAGGAAAAATGCACATAGTAGGAAGAAGGAAAAAAAATCTCTCCACCTCATCATTCAAATACAGCAATTAGTAATATTTTGATGATTTTCCTTCCTGTCTTTACTTCTAGGTATTGTTAAAATTCCATTCTCTATTTTAAAAAATCCCTCCTGACCCAGTTACCTGTTAGCCTCACTGTTCTACCCTCATTGGAATCTGCTTTGATCCCCTCCTGTGTTCCATTTTAGGCCATTTAGGAAACATTGCAAGTGCTCACCATCTAGCCTTTCCTGGGAGCTTACTCTCTCTGTTTGCCTACAGATTCAATATTTCCTGCAGAGGCGGCCATCCCTGAAGACCTTGTTTGTGGACAGCTACAGTGAAATGCTTTTGTAAGTGACACTTTGATTCTTATGCCTCCATAACAGCATCTGTTGGCCCAGTCCTAAGATTATAGCCATCCTTCTAACCCACCCTTTCACTCGTGCTGGGCTTGGAACACAGTAGGACCTCACAAGCATGTTGAATGAATGGTGGAAGGCCCTCAGGAAATGTGTGTCGAATTAGCGGATGGCGAGGCTCTACTCTGTCAGAGATGCACCAGGTGCTAGGGAATGACAAAGGTGGGCTCATGGGGCTTAAAGTCTGAGTTACAGTCTGAATACTCTTGTTCATTTTTTTCACACGTTTGTCCGACCATTTGGCATCCAGTGAACTGGCACTGGGATACTGAGATGAAACAGATATGATTCCTATCTTCAAGGAATTCCCAGTTTTTAGGGCAGGGCTTCTCAGCCTTGGCACTGTGGACATTTTGGACTGGATGATTCTTAGCTGGGGAGGGGGGGGACTGTCCTATGCATTGTAGAATGTTTAGCTGCCTCTCTGGCCTCTCCCTTTCAGATGCCAATGGCATTCTCCCTGTCCCCCAGTCTTGACAGCCAAAAAATGTATCTAGATATTGCCAAATGCCCCCAACCTAGGGGGGTACACTGCTTTAGGGGGAGACAGATAAGCAAAAACATAGTTACAAGAACAATGTGGATGTCACAAAGAACCTCCTTCCTTCACAAAATAACCTGAAACCTTAGGAAGTTTCCTTGCAGGACCCAGGTTACAAAGGGGGGCCTTCAGATGGCAATGTGTTCTCCTGGGATCTCTTCCTTGGACTTTACTCTGATCTCCAGGTTTTCCTAATTCCTGAGGCCTCTCTCTCTATTCCTGGCAAATGCAAGGAGCTGATTCTCATCCAGTTGTAGCTAGCTTGTTCCTAGGACTCACAAACTCCACGCTTTTACTATAATCTTGAGATGCTTACACTTTTATTTTGTTTTGTTTTTTATTCGTTTCAGGGGATGAATTTAGTGGTTCATCAATTGACTATAACACCCAGTGCTCATTACATCAATTGACTTCCTTAATGCCCAACACCCAACTAATTACCCTTTCCCCTCACTCACCTCCCCTCCAGCCACCCTCAGTTTGTTCCCTAGAGTTCAGCATTTCTTACGGTTTGCCTCCCTCTCAATTTTCATCTTATTTTATTTAGGGGTCCTATGTTCACCTGTTTTGTTAAATTTTACATATGAGTGAAATCATATGGTATTTGTCTTTCTCTGAGATACTTAAACTTTAACTTCAAAGAGCAAGATCTGTAGGGTTAGTGCAATGCTGGTTTGCTTTACTAAGAGAAGCAATATTTTCCTACATAGCATTGTGCCAATAAACTTGGTTCTATTTCTAGGAAGACCCCTTGTAGGCAGCTTAGAAATTTATTTTATTTTAAACTACCCATGCACATATGGAAACATTGATGAGTACCAAAAAGCTTATAACCAGTATATGAGTTCCTCATCTTAACCTTTCCTAGTCCTTGCATTCCTCCTTCCCAGGGACAATCACTTTTCATTCTCAAAACTTTCTTCTGATGTTTACTCACCCAGTAGATGAGGATTTAGCATCTTTCTTTCCTTTCTGCTTCCACTTCTCTAGCCTTCTAATATAGTTCATAGTAGTTTTTATTTTACTGGATATTGAGTAATTTACATTCTTTTTTTTTTTAAAAAGATTTATTTATTTAATTTGACAGATCACAAGTAGGCAGAGAGGCAGGTGGGTCGGGGGTGGGAGAAGCAGGCTCCCTGCTGAGCAGAGAGCCCAATGCGGGGCTCGATCCCAGGACCCTGGGATCATGACCTGAGCCGAAGGCAGAGGCTTTAACCCACTGAGCCACCCAGGTGCCCCAGTAATTTACATTCTTATGTCTCTATAAGTAGTATTCACAGTTGAGCTTCAAAATATACTCTATGTGTTTTTTCCCTCTTTCTCCTAAAGTTAATAATTGTCTTGTTTTTATTTGTTTAGTTTTCTTTGTATCCACTGTTAACTCATCCCACATATCTTGAAACCCCTCAGTACAATTTTTCTCAAACTCAGTCACCTAAATTATATGATTGGAATCCCCTGCTCCTTTTTCTTTTCTGGAGGGGTTTCCTCCTGGAGTGCTGTCCTCTCTTCTAACTGAGCTCTTTGCTCTCTGGGCCTGCTGCTTAGCTGTCCTTCTGGGACTCTTCTTTGCTGCCAGCCTTGGGACACTCACTGCTTTCCTCCTGGGTTAGACTTACTATCTCTTTCATGGTTTTACTCCTTGTTTTACTTGAGCACATCCTTCAGTATTATCATCTGGTGAAAAGGATGAGCTCATGGTGGAGAGAACACAATGATGACAGCTCTCACAATACCTGGTTCTTGAGTTTCATTGCTGCCACATACACATCCCATGTGTTATCCCTTCACTAGCACCTTGGAGATCCCTTTCACTTCTCTCCTGATTTGGATCCTTTATTTTCTTAACCTTCTGTCTTCCTCTTTACTGATTCCCCTGTTTGGGGGAGAAGGCATCCTTTATCCAAAGAAAGAAAACACATAGTAGGGCAAGGGGGAATAAAATGTATTTCAAATCTGGCATGTCTGAAAATATTCTGCTATACCTTCATGTTTGGTTGATAGCTTGGTTGGGTATATAGTTCTTCTAAGAATTTGAAGATATTTCTCCATTGTTTCCTTGCTTCCAGTATTATAGACAACAAGTTCAAAACCATTCAGACTCTGGATCCTCCTTTAAGACCTGGTTTGTTTTTTCTCTTTGTAAATCTGTAGTATCTTCTATTTGTTCCTAGTGTTCTGAAACTTAATGATGTGTCTTGATGTGGATGTGTTTTTATCCAATGTCCTGGGCACTTAGGGGGCTCTTTCAATCTGGAAATTTATATCTCTTATTTCTTGATTTCTCTTCTGGAACCCCGTGGTATGTATATTGAACTTCTTGACCTAGTGTGAACCAGTTCTTATATTTTCTCACTTGTGTTTTATCTCTTTATCTTTGGCTCTTCTTTCTGGGAGGTTCAAATCAACTCTAATTTCCAACCTTCCTATTGAGTTTATTATTTTTTATAATTTCTAAATTATAATTTTTAATTTCTAAATTAATTTTTAATTTCTAAATACTCTTTTTAATTTCTAAATACTCTTCAAAATTCTTTGTTCCTTCTTTATGGCATTCTATTTTTGTTTCATTGATACAATCTTCTTTTGTCTCTCTGAGACTGCTAAGAGTTTTTATTAAATTTTTCTTCTTTTTGTATAGATTTTATTTTCTCCAAGTTGTTGTTTCCCATTTTCTTGTTTTGCTCTATCTTTCATGTTAAAGGATACTTGGAAATTTTTTATATCTGCTAATGAATAAGAGTGGAGGACTGAAAAACTGGTTGGAGGCTCTTTTTAAAATTAAAAAAATTTTTTTTATTTGACAGAGAATGGGAGAAAGAACAAGAGAAAGCACAAGCAGGGGAAGCAGCAAAGGGAGAGGGAGGAGCAAGCTCCTAGCTGAGCAGGGAGCCTGGGCTTGATCCCAGGACACGAGGATCATGACCTGAGCTGAAGGCAGGTGCTTAATTGACTGAGCCACCCAGGTGCCCCTAGAAGCTCTTAATGCATGAATAGGGCTTATCAATTTTGAGCTTCACTATAAACTAGTCTAGGTAAGCTATTTATTGGAGAATATCCAAAGTTAGTCAATTGCATCTTTTCAATCTTCTACCTGAAGGGAAGAAGTCTGGATGCTATATTTCTGAGAATTGAGTGGAAAAGAGGGATTTCTGTAATCTGTAGCATATAAAAATCCTGTAGTCTCCTGCTTTCACGTTGTTTGATGAAAGAGGATCCAAAGATCCTCTGTTTCATCTTCTTCAGAGACAAAACCTCCACTCTTCTTTATTTTAGGTCTCTTTATCTCTCCTCCAGAGATCCCTAAGCCTTTTGAGACTCCTTGATTAAATGAAATGGCTCTCAGCTCTCCCTCCACTACAAATTGGAATACGGTTTTGTTGCATCTGCTAAGTCCATTTCCATTTGTCCACTGCTTCCCAAATTCATATGTGAGGCCTCCATTTGCCACCCAAGGCAACTCTTTACCTATCTCAACTGGTGTCAGTTCTTATTTTGGCTAAAGTTCTGCAAATACAGAGGATAGTTTTCCTTTGCAGTGGAATTCCAATTGATGAGCCAGTCTACTGACGTTAATTTACAGTAGGCTCACATTAGCATAATGGTAATTTTTTTTTTTGCTGGATTCTCTCATACAAATGGGGTTGTCAGTGTGGTCTATAGTGCAAAGATAGCTGGGGGACTTTCAGGAGGAGGCCATGATGACAAGGAGACCTGGGATGAATATGTAAAGAAGGGACCACTGAACAGACTCTGACATAGGATTATCAGACTTATTCTACCTTATCCATGGATCCTACTTGGGTAGCCCCTAGCAGGCCAAGTTGCTGAGGGACGTCTTCCCTGGCTCTGCTTCTGAGTTTGAGGGTGTGACCAGCAGACACCACCTGTGATTTTTCAGGAGCACATGGCCTGCTCCTCCTTACTGCTTAAGCAGTGTTTCTCAGCCCTTTTTCTTTTTTGCCTTTTTAGATGTTTTCTCCCTAATTGCCCCTTCCATTATCTAGTACCACAAATACACTGTGTAGTTGTCTGTGTACTGTATTAATATTTGTACTTTCTATAGAGAAAAAGATTTTGTACCCCCCTAACCAACGTTTGCCCTCTTGGGGTCGCTCTTGCTCACACTGAGTATCATGGGTGAAAAGAGGCATGACAGCCAACCCTAGCTCCTACCACAGCTGTGGTCTGTACTTCTGAGAGGGTGGCAGGTCTCCTGGGTGCTCACAGACAGAGCTTGCTATCCCTCCACCTCCAGTTTTGTGCAGTCACTGTTCATGCTGGGGACCGTGGTGCTGTACTTCTGCCACCACAAGGAGTACGTGGCCTCCATGGTGTTCTCCCTGGCCATGGGCTGGACCAACATGCTCTACTACACCCGCGGCTTCCAGCAGATGGGCATCTATGCTGTTATGATTGAGAAGGTGGGTGTCAATGTCCAAGTAGGTTCTCCACAGAGCCTGTCTCTATACCGTGGGGATGTGGGACATGGTCTACAAACTCTGTCCATCCTCTGCAATGTCTGGGAGGCGCTTGTTTAGATCAGAACCCACTTTCCCAGCATATTCCTCAAGAATCAGACTATCTGACCCTGACCCAGGCTTGGGGACTCCCCTAAAACTGGACCCCTCTACACACCAGGCCCCCCTCTCCCACCAGAGCAAAGGCCAAGGGTGGGAACTATGGATGAATTCCTCATGACCCCAGAACTGAAAGCCACCAAACCAAATCCTCCTGCATGTTCTCCATTTCTACTTGGGCTCAAAAGTAACTCCTAGGTTAACAAGTAACTCCTGACCCCTCCCTTGGCCTCGCCTGGGACTGGACTTGGTTCTGACAAGCCTGCTCTCTCCTGCAGATGATCCTGAGAGACCTGTGTCGCTTCATGTTTGTCTACCTTGTTTTCTTGTTCGGGTTTTCCACAGGTAATGGGCTTGCTCAGGGCTGGTGGTGGGCAGAGAACCTGCTCACCTCAGCTTCCGAGGACTCTGCAGGGGCAGGGTGGGGAGAGGCCCACTGGGGTATGTATCTGTAGCTGAGAGAGTTGGAAAATAAAGAACACAAGAAATGAGCAGGTGAACATGGAAATGTAATTCATAAAACATTGTAAGCAATTTTAGAGGTATAGCTGCATTTGGCTTCAATTTTTTTTTACATTTTTACTTTTAATTTTTAAATTAATTAATTAAATTAATTAATTCAGTATGAGAGAGAGAAAGAAAGAGAGAAAGCAGGAGAGGAGCTGAGGGAGTGGGGGAGAGAGAATCTTAATCAGCCTCCATCCCCAGGGCAGAGCCTGTCCGCACAACCCTGAGATCATGACTTGAGCTAAAATCAGGATTTGGCACTTAACTGACTAAGCCACCCAGGTGCCCCTTTTTAAATTTTAATTTTGACATTATTTCGGATTTTCAGAAAACTTGTAAGAATAATGTAAATAACTTTAATTATTACCCCGAATCCCCAAATTTTACCACATTTAAAAATCACATTCTGCTACACACACACACACACACACACACACACACACACACACACATATGTGCATGCACACCACCACCACCACCATACTAAAAAAAATAGTAAGCTGCAGACACGATCAGCCCTTTACCACTGGATAAAGTCTGCATTTCCTAAAAACAAGAATATTTTTCTTACATAAAACAGTGTATAATGATCAAAATAAGGAAATAAAACACTGATACAGTGCTTCTAGCTAATCTACCAGCCTTATTCAGATTTCACCAATTGTCCTAATAATGTCCTTTACAGAAATGAAAATCCCAGATCATGCAGTTGTCAAGTCTCTTTAGTTTCTTTAATCTGGAGTGATTCCTCAGTCTTTCCTTGTCTTGTAACCTTAGCATTTTTAATGAATAAAGGCTGGTTTTTACAATGTCTCTCAGTTTGGGTTTGTTTGATGTTTCCTCACAATTAGATTCAGGTATGTATTTTTTTAAATCAGAATATCAAGGAAGTAATGTGTGTCTTCCTCAGTCCATTGTATCAGGAGTCCCACAATGTTCGTTTAGCCCGTTTCTAGTGATGTTAACTTTAATTACTTGGTTTTGATGGGTCTGCTAGATTACTGTCAAGTAATTATCTTTCGTTTTGGAATCAGTAAGAGTCAATAAGTAATTTGTGAGGAGATGCTTTGAGACTAGGTAAATATCCTGTTTCTCATCAAACTTAAAACAGATGATTCTCACTTGAATCACTTAATCCTAATAGTTGCCAGATGATGATTTTTTAACTCTGTCATTCCTCCTACATTTATTAGCTGGCGTTCTATTGTAGGGAGGAGCTTTCCATTCTCCTGCATTCATTTATTATTTACATCATCGTGGCCTCACAGATTCTCTTCTGGTTTTTCTTTTTCTTTTTTTTTTTTTTGTTTCTTTTTCATGGATTCTCACTTTGTTAAATGGGTCATAATCTTAACTATTACCATCTATCTTGATGCTGAGATTGTCTGAGCAATCATCTTTGGGAGCCTCTCCAAGCTGGTTCCTGAGCTCTTGACACATCTACAGCATTTCTGGGCACCTGGTTCTGCTTTGATCCTCATCTGAGTCCTGCATTTACATGGCTCACATGCACACCGTCCCCTGTCCCCATCCCAGAGCCTGTTTTGGAATCTCTGTCTCAGAGTTATGGACAGTTTTGCCTGGGAGCTTTGACTGATAGGGATGGGTGTGGGCTCCAGCACCTGGTCTGAAGGCCCTGGTCTGTCGGTACCCCTGGGAAGGGATTTGGCCAAGTGGGTTCATGGCTACCAGCTATGCAGGAACCATGGGGCACAACTGTTAATGAAAGCTGTCAGACTCTAGATTATTTTTCCCAAAGAAAGGTGTAGTGTGCTGCAAGAGGCTATTCTGCTCTGAGCTGCTTAGTCCCTATCATTCTGGAATGAGTTAGCTCTGGGTCACAGACTAAGGTACACAGGCAGACAGAGTGTGATTGAGAAGCTGGGTGTGGATTCAGAACTGATATGTAAAGTTAGGCAGGTTGTGTGCTGCACAAAGGTGACTATATTCACATTGTATATATAGATTTGCATATTTAACAGGTTTTTTTCCCTAGAAGATGATGATAAAACTCTTAGTGTAACGAAACAGTATACAGTTGACCCTTGGACAACAGGGGGATTAGGAACACCAACTCCCTGCACAGCTAAAAATCTGCAAATAACTTTTGACTCCCCCAAAACTTTAATAATAGCCGACTGCTGATTGAAAGTCTTACCAATAACATAAACAGTTAACACATATTTCATATGTTATATATATATGTATATAACATGCTGTATTCTTATAATAAATAAGCTAGAGAAAAGAAGAAGTTATTAATAAAATCATACAGAAAATACACTTACAGTACTATACTGTATTTATTGAGAAAAATCTGTGTATAAGTAGACTCATGAAGTTCCAATCCATGCTGTTCAAGGATCAGCTATACTACAACAGTTGGCTGATAGTTCTGAAGAAACAGGTGGTTTTCTGTGTTTAAGTTCATAAAGAAGTGTTCCATGGCCAAGCAGCATTCCTGCTGCAGACCCATCCTGGGATATGGGGTGTGTCTGTTGGTGGTTCTGTCTTGGCTTGCATTCAGCTGCACCTGTCCCTCCCCGTGTCTTGTAGCGGTGGTGACGCTGATTGAGGATGGGAAGAATAACTCTGTGACAGCTGAGTCCACATTGCACAGGTGGCGAGGGCCAGGCTGCCGGCCTCCTGACAGCTCCTACAACAGCCTTTACTCCACATGTCTGGAGCTTTTCAAGTTCACCATTGGTATGGGTGATCTGGAGTTCACAGAGAACTATGACTTCAAGGCTGTCTTCATCATCTTGTTGCTGGCCTACGTGATTCTCACCTATATTCTTCTGCTGAACATGCTCATCGCCCTCATGGGTGAGACTGTTAACAAGATTGCGCAGGAGAGCAAGAACATCTGGAAGCTACAGGTGGGTCAGTGGGTGGGCTGTGTCCAGCAGGAGGATGTCTGCTGCTCTCTTTGCTGCTTAGCACAGTTAGGTGTATGACCCCTTGCAGGGTTTGGGGAAGGGCAGAGACCCCGGCAGCCCAGGGGGATCAAGCAAGAGCATCTCCCCCAGTCGACTCCCTGCTGGCCCCTCCTTCTGGGGTTCCCTCCCAAGCATCACCAACTGGTGTTCACAGACACTGGTTAGACAGTCCCCAGGGGCAGGAGATGGAGGGCTCAGCCCCAGGGGGTGCCCACCTCACAGAAGCTTGGTCTAGGGTGGGCATCAGAGACCATACTTGGGGGGAACAGCTAGAATGGGGGGGCTCTAATAGCTGCGTTTTTGAGGCACCTGATCCATATCTACTCTCCCGCCAAATAATAAACTGTCATTCTTATTAAGTAACATTGACTCTATACCAGGTATTGTTCTAAGTGTTTTACATGCTTTCATTTAATTCTCACAACAATGCTATCAAGTGGCTACCATTATCGTTCCCATTTTTGGATAAAGGCACTGAGGCATAGAGAAGTTGGGTATCTGTGTCCAAGATAACTACAGATCTTCCTCAATTAACAATGGGGTTACCTTCCAATAAACCACCATAATTTAAATACGCATTTAATGCACCCAACCTACTGAACATCATAGCTTAGCCCAGCCTACCTTAAGTGCGCTTAGAGCACTTAACTTCAGCCTACAGTTAGGCAAAATAATCTAACACAAAGCCTATTTTATACTAAAATGTTGGATGTCTCATGAAAATTATTGACTACTATAATAAAAGTGAGAAGCAGAATGGTTATATGGGTACAGAGTGGTTGTAAGTATACTGGTTGTTGACCCTTGTGATCATGTGGCTGACTGGGAACTCCCAGCCTCACGAGAAAGGATTGTACTATACTTTGCTTGCCTGGGAAAAGATTCATGTCCAAAACTTGAAGTATGGTTTCTGCCAAATACATACTGCTTTTGTATCATTGTGAAGTTGAAAATCATTAAGTTGAACCATTGTAAGTCGGGGTCTATCTGTAATAAGTAGCATAGTCAGTATTCGACCCAAGCAGCCCCATCTTGTGGCCCTGCTCTTAACTATTACACTGTCTGCCCCTTTGTGAGCACTTCAGGGAAGAGTCCGGGGCTGGACACTCTACCTCACTTATGGGAGGCCCTGCCCTGACTGGACCTGGCAGGCAGCAGCCGTCCCTGGGCAGGTCTGGGCTGGAGAGGCTGAGCTTGGAGTGTGCACCTGCCAAGCTACAAAAACAAGCTTGACATAGAAGGCACTAGAGGTCCCGTTCAGGGGCACTGGGACTGGGACTGGAGAGGCTGATCTTGGAAGCCCCACTGACAGCCAGGGGAAGCCCCGGGATAAGCCCTTTGCCCCTCTGTTGTCTGTGTGTTCTCACAGAGAGCTATCACCATCCTGGACACGGAGAAGAGCTTCCTTAAATGCATGAGGAAGGCCTTCCGCTCAGGCAAGCTGTTGCAAGTGGGGTACACACCTGATGGCAAGGATGACTACAGGTGGTGTTTCAGGTAATGCCCAGGCATGAAATCAAACTTAGGGAGCTCAGGGGCTTAGCTATAGATATCAGGGATCTACCCAGAGCCAGCTATGGGTACAGAGGACATTTTGGGGCTTTGTGGGCATAAGGGACTCATCTGGAGCCAGCTGTGGATACAGAAACCTTCCTCAGGCTTCCTGGGACCAGTCATGAACATAGGGGACTCTCCCAAGGCCAGCTATCGGTAGGTATATGGGCTTCCCCAAGGCTCAGCTGTGGGCATTAGGAGACCTACAGGAAAATGAAGTGTCGAAAGGGGTCATCCAGTGATCAGGGTCAGAACCAGGAATCCAGCATTTAAAGTCCCTGGGCCTCATGATGTGGTCAGAGAACAGAGCTTTGGGGGTGGTGTCCAAAAAGCAGGCCCCTCTCAGCCCTCCCGCCTACCAGCTATGTCTCCCCATTCTGGTCTATGGGCTTCTTGGGATTGGCCTGTGGTACTAAGCCCTCAACCTGGGAAGCTAGGCATGGCTTTTAGGCCATAAGCTCCTAGCTCCCTTGTCTCCTTGCCCTACAGGGTGGATGAGGTCAACTGGACCACCTGGAACACCAATGTAGGTATCATCAATGAAGACCCAGGCAACTGTGAGGGCATCAAGCGCACCCTGAGCTTCTCCCTGCGGTCAGGCAGAGGTGAGGCATGAGGGAAGTATGCTGTGACAGGGAGGGAGCCTGATGTTGGGCAAGTGAAGTCTTGGGGTTCCTTGCTCCTTGCAGGCCTTCTTCACCCCACAGCCTGGATTCTGGAACAGCCCCAAGGGTCAAGCACCTGCATACGCTCTGTCACAGGCACTCTTTTGTACTCTCACGCATTCCCGCACAGCTGACTGTGCCACATGCCCATGCTCACCAGCTCTGCCAGTACCCTGCCCCAGGCATCTGTCCTAAAGTGCCCCAGCGGAAGCAGTTGATCCCACATACAGCCATCTGGGACAGCTGGCCTTGTGGGCTGCCCTGTCTCCTCTTCTTGATCCTCACACCCAGTGTCTATGTTCAGCTGTGTGACTCTTAGGGACACGAGCAGGTACAGGCAAAAACTCACCTTGCATGAACACAACCAGGCAGGCAGAGGAAGAATGGGAAGACTAAAGGGTATATATACCTTGAGCAGAAATGCTCTGCAGAAAGTCACTACCAGGAAAAAAAAAAGTCCTTTTAACAGTTAATGGTAAACATTTAATAGTACTTGTTAAATTATAGGTCTAATTGAGGACATTTATTTAAAAATGAAGCAAACGTGGTTTGTACGGAACAGATTTTGAGTTGTAATTGTGCACTAATTCTTCGTTTTTAGCTTTTAGAAAATTGTGGTAAAATATGTGTAATACAAAAGTTGCCATTTTAACCATTTTTAAGTGTATAATTCATGGGTGTTAATTGTGTCCACAATGTAATGAAACCTTCACCGCTTTCTATTTCCAGAACATTTTCATTATTTCAAACAGGAACTCTGTACCTATTGAATGATACAGATTTCCTGTTTGAAATAATGAAAATGTTCTGGAAATAGAAAGCTATTTCTACCTATTGAATGATTACTCCTATTTCTTCCTTCTCCCACCCCCTGGTAACCTCTGTTCTGCTTTCTGTCTCTGTCTCTTTTGTCTCTGTCTCTGTCTCTGTCTCTTTTGCCTAGGGTAGGTACCTGGTATAAGTGGAACACACCTTTTGTGTCTAGCTCAATAATATCCCATTGTAGGTATATACCACATTTTATTTACCCATTCATCTTCAATCAACATCAGGATTGTGTCCACTTTTTGGCTATTGTGACAATTGGTGGACATAATTCTGTTTGACTTCTGGCTTTCAGGTGTTTAATTAATTAATTAATTAATTAATAGAGAGGCAGAAAGGGGGTGTGGGGAAGAGGAAGAGAGAAAATCTTTTTTTTTTTTCAGGCTTCTCATGAAATTTTTTAGTCTATTCTGTACAAAAATTGGCTTACAGTTTATTGCTGAAATGTAGGAACATGAAGATTCCCAGTCCATAGTTTTAAACCTAACAAGTATGAGAGAGAGAATCTTAAGCAGACTCCACACCCAGTGTGGATGTGGGGCTCAGTCTCATGACTCTGAGGTCAAGACCTGAGCTGAAATCAAGAGTCAGATGCTTCAGTTCTTTGGATAGAAATGAAACTGCTGGATCCTATGGTAATTCTGTGTTTAACTTTTTTAAGGAACTGCCAGAATGTTTTCTAAAGTGGCTGCGTTTCTGTACATTCCCACCAGCAAAACATGAGGGTTCCACATCCTCACCAACACTTGCTGTTTCGTGGGTTTTTGTTGTGGTGGTGGTGGTTGTAGCCATCCTAATGGATGTGCGGTTGTATCTTATTGTGGTTTTGATTTGCATTTCCCTAATGACTAATTATTTTGATATCTTTCCAAATGCTCATTTGTCATTATAGGTACTCTTTGGAGAAATGGTTATTCAAGCAATCTGCCCATTTAAAAATTTGTTTTGTTGTTGTTGAGTTATAGAAGTTCTTTATACATTTTGGATATTAATCCTTTGTCAGGTATACAATCTGCCAGTGTTTTCTTCTATTCTCTGAGTTGTCCTTTGATATAAAAGTGTTTTTTTTTGATGAAGCCCACTTTATCTATTCTTTTCTTTTATTGCCTATTCTTTTGGTGTAATATGTAAGAAATTATTGCCAAATCCAATGTCTTAAAGATTTTTCCCTATTTTTTTTTATAAGAGTTCTATAGTTTTAGTTCTCAACCATTTCCATGTTGATTTTTTTAATTGATTCATGATTTTCTTTTTTGCTATAAACCTTGGACCGTTTCCCAGAGTTGTGACAATATTGGTTCCAAAGTTTCTGTCTGTTTTTTTTTTTTTTGGTTTGTTTGTTTTTTGATATTTTTGTGGTGGTCTAGGTTTTGGGAACTACCTACTTTACCATTTTGCTGGTAATTCTTGAACAAAGAATGAACCAGATGTTGACTGTTTGGGGTTTTTCTTTGGTAGGGTGGGAGAAAGGGCACTATTTTCAGATCAGCTTGCCTGATAGAATGATACTGCATCTTTCATAATTGATATTACTTCATAGACACTTTTTTTTATTTTAAAAACTTAAAATCAACTTTATTGAGATATGATTTACATACAGTAAAATGCACGCATTTTAAATGTACAGTTTGGTAAGTTTCAGGAAATATCTACTCAGGGAACCACCACCCACTCAACGTATAGAACATTTCCATCATGCCAGGAAGTACCCTAATGCCTCTTTGTAATCAGTTTTGACCTCCCCATCCCAGGTAACTACTTGTCTAATTTCTATCCCTGTCAATTAGTTTGATATCAGCTTTTGTTTACTTGAAAATGTGAATTTCATTCTCATGTTTGAAGGATATTTTCACTGGATACAGAATTCTGGGTTAACAGATTTTTTTTCCCTCTTTTAAAAAAAAATTCCAATATTAACTTTTTCTCCAATGTCTCTGGCCTCCATTGTTTCTGATGAGAAGTTGCTCATTATTTGCATTCCTGTATGTAATTGGTCTTTTTCTTTTTGGCTGCTTTCAAAATATTCTCTTCATCTTAGGTTTTCAGCAGTTTGAGTAAAACGTGCTTTGGTTTTTTTTTTTTTTTTTTTTTTTTTTGGTTTATCCTGTTTAAGATTCACATGCAATTCTTGGATCTGTACATCAGAGTCTCTACATATATTTTGCTTCATTGTCCCTATCTACTTTGGGGGGGACTCCAATAACATATATTTTATTTTATTTAACTTTATTTATTTGAGAGAGAAAGAGAGAGGGAAGGAGAGAGCAGGGGGAGGGACAAAAGGAGCAAGAGAAAGAGAACCTCAAGCAGACTCCCTGCTGAGTGCAGAGCCTGACACAGGACTCTATCCCCGGACCCCAAGATCATGACATGAGTTGAAATCAAGAGTCGGATGCTCAACTGTCTGAGCCATCTAGGTGCCCCACACCTGGGTGGTATTTTAATTTTTTAGATTTTATTTATTTATTTGACACAGAGAGAGAGATCACAAGTAGGCAGAGAGGCAGGCAGGGGACCTGATGCAGGGCTCAATCCCAGGACCCTGAAACCATGACCTGAGCTGAAGGCAGAGGCTTAACCTACTGAGCCACCCAGGTATCCCATCCCTACATGTATTTTAGATCGTTTGATATTGTCCCACAGGTTTCTGAGGCTTTATTTTTACTTGATTTTTTTTCTATTTCTCAAATTTGAGAATTTTATTGTTCTGTCTTCAAGTTCATTGATGCTATCCTCAGCCATCTGCAAACTATGATTAAGCTCATCCAGTGACTATTATATTTCAAGTATTATGCTACTTGGTTTTCGAGTTTCTATTTTTTTTTTTTTATGATTTTCATTTCTTTCCTAAGATTCTCTACCTGGTCTGTCACCAAGATCCTATTTTCCTTTTTTTTTTTTTTAATTTTTTTAACATATAAATAATAGTTAATTTAAATTCTCTGCCAACTACATCTGGGCCATCTTTTTTAAAAAATATTTTATTTATTTATTTGACACAGAGAGAGAGAGAGAGAGATCACAAGTAGGCAGAGCAGCAGGCAGAGAGAGAGGGGGAAGCAGGCTCCCTGTGGAGTAGGGAGCCCAATGCAGGACTCGATCTCAGGACCCTGAGACCATGACCTGAGCTGAAGGCAGCGGCTTAACCCACTGAGCCACCCAGGTGCTTCCATCTGGGTCATCTTGGAGACAGTTTCCATTGACTGTTTTTTCTCCCTCCTTACTGTGAGTCACATTTCCCTGTCTCTTTGCATGTCTAGTAACTTTTAATTGTCAACTGGGCATTGCAGATAGTATATTTTAGAGGCCCTTGATTAAATTTTTGTTTTAGTTGGCAGTTTAATTATTGAGCGAATCACCCTGAACTTGTGCAGACTTAGTTTTAAACTTTATAATGATAGATCTGTGAAATGCCAAGGTATTTTCCAATTCCATCAAACTTGTGGGACTCAACCTCCAAACTGTTTCCACTGAAGTTCTTGCCAGGACTTGGTTTTAGGCTTTGTTAGGGTGGGTCTTGGGTAGACCTTACTCTAGGGCATGTAGAGTAAGTAGGGCATTTCTGTGTTTTAACTTGATCCTCAGAGTAGAAAAAAGGTATTAAGGAGGTCTCCCCACTGAGTACTGCTCAGCTTCCAGTGTTTCTATCCCACTGTCAGCCCTATAGTGGCCCCTGCCCGGTAGGCCTTATGCAGTCTCACATTGTGCAAGTACACTCCAACCCCCAGCCCAGAGACTTCTAGACTTCCACCATCACATCTCTCTTTTTCCTCTTCTTCTGTGCCCTGTCTCACAGATTCTAGCTGCTTCAGCTGTCCAAAACCCCAATCTCTTCTTCCTTAGTTCAGAGGTACTGCCATGGTCTGTTTAGACTCCAGCTCACTACACCACAGTCAGAGAAATTGTCCCTATGCAAACCATCAGGGAAATCATGGGGCTCTGTTTGTGGATTTCACTTTTTCTCAGCAACTGCAGTTTTCAGTCTGTATCCTATGCCTGAAAACATTTACTGCAAATATTTTTTCCTGCTTTATGTTTGTTTACAGCAGTGTGGGTAGCTCAGCACTACATACTCCATCAGGGTAGAAGTAGACATCTTTTTTATCAAGAGCTTTCTGCAATCCTGTGATTTTCACACTAGTTTCATTAGAAGCACTTCCTGTGTCATGCCATAGTACTTATTGATTATCTCTACAATTGTTATTGATCTAACTTTACCACAGAGCCATTCAAAGATGATTTTGCCTATAATTTGAGCAGTCTTCCAATATCAATCTTATTGACTTCATGAAACCTCCCATCTTTTAAAGATTTGCTGTTGTACTTTGTGGTTAACTTGCATTGTGTTTGCATGACATTGTTGGCTGTTTATAACATTGCACATTCACTGTGTATTAACAAAGATATTGTTGAAGTAGCAGGGATATACACATTCTTGTTACTTGCATTGGGGTAGGAGATGGTTAGAGGTTCCCTGATTTCACATTTATAATGAATTAGTGAATATTTCCTGAGGATTTTGATTTTTTTGTACAACTTTGTAGCAGTGTACACTTTAGTAATGAGTAGTCATACAATTCAGATAACAAGGAACTTTCCTACCTACAAAGTGTATATGATTGGGAAGGGGCAAAGGAATACATGAGAGAAAGGCCAGGGAGGAAAGCAGTCAATAGCTGAGCTGGGGGGAACACTTGAGAGAGTCTTGGCATCAGGGCTGTGGGAAGTGGGCATGGGGAGCCCTGTGCCTCCTTTCAGGGCTAGGGCTGGGCCAAGCAGTCTCTGAGGCTGCATGTTGCCAACACTGAGCCAGCCAGAAGATTGTGTCTCAGTGAGACCTGGCCTATATCCCCATGAAGTCCTGCTTCAATGCCTGGGTTCTTATTTAGCAGGTGATGCTTGGGAGCAGGCCAACATCAGCCTGCAGGCCTGGGGTAAATACCAAGACCTGGAGAATTTGGCTGGAGTGGTCATGGTGGGCCTAGCTTCCCATATTCCTGATGCCTTTGACATGTGGTCAGTGTTAGACACCAGCAGAGGAACCTGAATTACGGCCTGAGGGTAGGAGGTATAGAAGGTATAATCGAGGCTGGTTTTCTAGAGAGATTAGATCCAGGGTGGCCAACCAGAGGGCTTGGCTGTGGGAGGGGAACATGTACAGCTTTCCTTCTTGGTTGTCAGTTTGCCTAGGTGGCTGGGAAGATGGAGGGGCCTCGGGAGTGACAGCTGGATTCTCTTTAGGAGCTCCCTGTGCACACAGTAGAGCCCCATTTAAGACCTAATGTCACCATGTTTTCTTTGGCATTGTTCCCAATATGCTATGCTCTGGTGGGTCCTGGTCCCCAGATCCTGATTCTCTGGCTGGTTCATCAGCCTACAGCTGACCTGATGTGGAGCCACCATGGGGCAGACCACAGTGTTGCTCTGTGGAGATCTGTCCTCCCTCCCATGTGGGCAGGGAGGAGATGGAGACTGGGAAAGGCAAGCAATAGACTCTGATGAGGTCCCTGCAAGTCAGGGTGAGGGGAAGGAAGAGGATTTAGGATTTTCTGGAGTGGAAGAGGCTCCTTAAGCAGGCAAGGGAAGAGGAAATGGCAGCTATCCCTGTGTCTCAGGAAGGACCAAAATGTCTGGGTCTCCTTTAAGAGAACTACAAGTTGGTAAGGCCAACAAATAAGTGTTTATTTCTGTGTGCTGCATCCAAGGCAGTAATGATGTTTTACCCTTTAGTTTCAGGAAGAAACTGGAAGAACTTTGCCCTGGTTCCCCTTTTAAGAGATGCAAGTACAAGAGAAAGGCCCTCTGCTCAACCAGAGGAAGTTCATCTGAGACACTTTGCAGGGTCCCTCAAGCCAGAAGATGCTGAGGTCTTCAAGGATCCTGTTGCTTGAGGGGAAAAGTGAGGGACCCCTCTAGGGTACTCCTAACACTGTTGGGCCTCAGAATATCTCACTGTGGAGGGAACAACAGGGCCCTCTCAGCGGCCTGGCTTGGCCTGTGCCTGCCCAGGCACTTTCCTCCCCTGCTCTGCACAAGCTACGGGAAGCATTGTTGGGTGCATGGGGAGAGCTAGTCATCCAGCCTCACTGTCCCCAAGGGAGTCTTCCACCAGGAAATTATTTTGCTCTCATATTTTTACTAACTTTGTTAGGTATCATGAATGATGAATCTTGTGTGGACATATGTGATGCCATTGTTTTATTTTATATGACTAGGAGTGAATGTAAATGAGGCCCAGGAAAACACCTCTTGGAACAAAACAAAACATGTCCTTTGATGTAAACTGCTGCAGCTGTTCTCTGTGTTGTGTTTAATACCTCCTCCGAAACAGAGTGGGCTGAGGGGGGTGTCATTTATATCTCAGAGAAGGTGGGGGAAGGCTGGCCCTATTTCTAGCTCTGCCAGAATCAGGTTTCGCTAGAGTGACTTCCTCGTTCTATGTGATACATCATGGCCCCCAAAACAGAACTCTTTTGCTGTCCAGATGAAAGTACAGCACGTGTCTTAAAAGCATGTGGCAAGAATTTTTTCATGGTCTTCCATTTGTAGCAACTGTAGTCCTACTCCCCCGCAGTGGTCCTACTTCCACCTCCATGCATCCTGTCACTCATCACATAAATAAATAAATAAACAAACAAATATCACATCCAGTGTGAACTTTGTGCCATAGCTAGTTGGCTATGGGGTGTGTGTGTGTGTGTGTTGCTACTGAGGCTGGGACAGTTAGTAAGGTTACACAGCCAGTAAACAGCATTGCCTGGGTCTGACTCCAAAGCCTGGAACTTAACTGTGGCACAAGGCTATCTGGCAGAGAATAGAATGGGCTAGGGGCATTCCAGTCCCTCCCTGGGGAGCAGAGATGTGAGGGCTTTTTGCTTCCTGTTGTGGGCCTGGCACCCATCTCTTTTCCTGGAGGCCTTCCTAGGAGATGTCATGTAGATGTCAGATATTTGCAAGTTTCTGCAGATTAGATCAACTTTCAAACTTAACCCGAGCTGGAAGGAATCTTGTGGTGGTTCTTTTCTAAAATGAGTGAGTGTAATCTTTCGTGTAAACCCGTGTTCTTTTTTAATTTTTTTAAAGATTTTATTCATTTATTTAACAGAGAGAAAGATCACAAGTAGGCAGAGATTCAGGAACAGAGGGAGAAGCAGGCTCCCCGCTGAGCAGGAACACCCCCCCCCCCCCCAATGCGGGGCTCGATCCCAGGACTCTGAGATCATGACCTGAGCCGAAGGCAGAGGCTTTAACCCACTGAGCCACCCAAGCGCCCCTAAACCCATGTTCTTTAAAGAAGGACACACATGTAATTAGCCCATTCTTTGCTCTTTTGTATCTGTCATTGTCTCTTTAGCTTCCTTTGTCCCCATGTCCCTCCCTCCAACACGTGGAGGCAGGAGGAGCCACAAACCAGAATCCCAGGTGGGGAGGCTGCTCAGCTCTCCTAGCCTGGGGTGAGCTGTGACCTGCCAGGACACAGACAGCCTCTCTTGACCACAGTCTGGGGGGATCTGCTCAGGCCTGAGAGTGTTGATGGAGATCTGCCTGGCTCCCAGGCTTCCCTCCTTGTTCACTGCACTATGTGGAGTGTTTCCTGGGGCAGATCAAGGTGTTGGCCCATCCCTGCATGCACTCGTCCCACAGAGACCACTTCTCTTACTCCTCCTTCTTGAAGGGAGAGCTTGTGCACCTGCCACCAGGGTCTGATATCTGCAAGGCCTGGGAGGTGTGGGGAGGAGGTAAGGGTGTGCTTGACTCCTGTCTAGTACATACTTTGGGGGTGTTTTATAGTCCAGGGCAGAAGGTCTGGTGAGATGGGGGCCATGTAGGGTATGCTGGCAGATGTCTAGGGGCTGCCTAAAATTTGGGCCTCTGGGAAGCAGGCTTGGGGCAGGAAAGTGTAGAAGCTGCCCTTTCCCTCTCACTGCCACATCCCTTCCAGGCCCCAGGCTGCATCTGCCCTTGACATTTTGCTTCCCCAAAACAGCCCAGTTAGATGCTTCCTCCTGTCACTGTTGTCTTTTCATTTAAACTCCTGTTTCCTGCATGGTCACAGAAGGAGCTGAGGTCACGGAGGAAGGGTGGGCACAGCAGGGCCCATGGCTGCTCCAGGGAAAGAGGAGCTGGACTCTGGAGGCCAGTTGGTCTGTCCTCCTGGGTGCCCAGGCATTGGTGCAGCTGCGACCAAGCACTGGAAGTCACCCATGTGGCAGCCAGGGCTGAGCGGGCAATGCTGGCTTCTATGGGGCTCCAGGCTTGGCAGGAGGAGGCCGGACTCCTGGATCCACACTCCTGCCACTGTGCCATGTGGGCCCCAAGCACAGGGTGGGGATCAAGCTCATCTGCGGCCCTGGCAAGTGCGGGCAGGGGATCTGCTGGCCAAGATGCTGCCTTTGGTTTGAGGTGCTGACTCGGTTGAGCTGGGGCACTTCCCTCCCTGACCACATGGGTACGAGCGTCTTCAACAGGGCCCTGCACCCCATAAAGCTGGACGGTGCAGCCTCCTGTGATGAAAAGGTCAGAGCTGACTCAGTGGCTTGTGGCCCGACTCACAGCTCCTGTCTGACATTCCACTGAGGCTGTGCATCATTCACCCAAGCTCGTCATGATTCCTTGAATGTGCCAGGATCTTTTGCCTCCCAGTTCTGCTCCTGCTGCTCTCCCCGTGTACAAGGTCCTCCCTCATTCCCAGCGTAGCGCAAATGCTCTCCCTTCCCTGAGCCCATCCCCCACTGCCCCATGGGCCAGATTTCCTTCCACCTCAGTGACCCAAGCCCTTTTTGTCCTTACAACTTGCTGAGTGGGGTTATGGTTCTTGCCTGAGTCTCTGTTCTGTGTGGCCCACAGTTTCTTGAGGGTGGAGACTACTTTCTCCAGTACTGAATCCTGTGCTGGTCCTTGCTTGCCTGCCTTGTATCCTACTGTGGGATCTCACGATGTGCTGCATTAAATGGGATTGAACGTAGGCCAGCTCAAGGGGCAGGAGCTGCTGTTTCCTTGTATTTGGGGTAGGAGCAGGGTCGGGGGTGGGTAGTGGCTCTGACTGCTGCGATCTGGTCCCTGATCTCACAAACAGCAAACTCCCTGCCGGGCACAGTGTGGGACTTTGGGTGGGGACAGGGGTCTTTTAGAGAGGTTCTAGCTTGGCCTTAGAGAAAAAGTGCCAACACCAGGCAAAAGGTAAATGCTGAAATTTGACAACAGCCGTGTCCCTAGGGTTCTGAGGCCACGAGAAGTAGAGCTAAGAGGGACAAGGGGCTGATTCAGAAGGGGAAATTAATTGAGTATTAGAAGGAAGGCTATGATTGATCCAAGGTCAAGCTATCATGATGGAGTTTCAGGCAATGTTTGTGGGAACTTCAGGACCACTTGATGTAAAACCACCAAAGCAGCCCACATTTGTTGGTCCTGAAGCCAGGTTTCCTGTCCCTTACTGGCATAGGTCCTGCTGCCCTATGGTCAGAAGACTGAGTCTGCCGCCGGCCTCTGCCCAAGCTGGAAGGTTGTGGTGATGAGGGATGGAGTGACTGGCCCCGCAGGGCAGCTGGGGAAATCCCTGCTGCGTCAGTCATGGGTGCCCTCTCTGTCAGCAAGACTTCCTGCTCCCTCCCAATCCTGTCTGCCCAAGGGGACAGGTGTGCGATTCCTGAGTGACAAGAGACAGTCAGGGCTGCCCCAGCCTCGCTCCGCCCCCTTCACAGCCTTGGCCTGCTTGAGGAGGGAGGGTGTAGAATATTCCCCAACATCTGGCCTGGAGGCAGGTGGCCCAGGTGGTTGCTGGGGGAGGGGACTGGGATGACAAAACCAGTCAGAATTAATGACTGTTGCTGTTTATTGAGTTCTTTCTGTCCTCTGGGTCTTGTTGAAGTCCATTCTATGTGTTTTCTCAAATAATTCTGCAAGGCAGATTGATTGATTGATTTAAGGTTTTTTTTTTTTTTTTTTAAAGATTTTTATTTATTTGTCAGGGAGAGGGAGTGAGAGTACAAGTGGGGGGAGTGGCAGGCAGAGGGAGCAGGCTCTTCACTGAGCAGGGACCCTGATGTGGGACTTAATCCCAGGACGCTGGGATCACGACCTGAGCCAAAGGCAGACGCTTCACTGACTGAGCCACCCAGGTGTCCCTGCAAAGTGGATTTATTATGCACATTTCACAGACAGGAAATGGGAGAAATGACTTGCTCAAGATCATAGAGCCAGAGAGGGGTGAGATTGTTTTACACCAAGGTGTGAAGTGAATAGTTTCTGGTGGTAAGTGGTGTTTTGTTTTGTCTTTAAAGATTTTACTTATTTATTTGAGAGAGAGAGAGAATGAAAGAGGGAGAGAGTGAGACAACGTGGGGCGGTGGGTGGGGAGGGCAGGGCCAGAGGGAGAAGCAGACTTCCTGCTCAGCAGAGAGCCTGATGTGGGACTTGATCCTTAACCAACTGAGCCACCCAGGTGCTTGTAGTCTTTGAATGGGGACTTTCTTTGTCTCTAAAAGGATCTGATCCCAGACTTTGAAGGACAGATACCAAGCTTTGGTCCTGGCTACCCTGGGATCGACCGAGCCAGTGCTCAGCTGTGGCCTTTCCTCCCAGGGCTCAGGGCAGAGCCCTTGACCATTCATGAGGCTCTCCCACCAACGTGTTCTCTTTGACTCTTCACAGCATCCTTGAAAGATAGTTGTAATTCCCATTTCCCAGTTGGGGAAACTGAGGCCCGTGATGGGAAGCATCAACTACAAGAGAGAAAAGAGTTGGGACCAAAACTTTGGCCTTGGCACCTGTTGCCTCCCCTGCCTTCTCCTAGGCTGGGCTGCTGTGTGGGTGTGGGGTGACTCAGGCAGGGCGTGTGGGTGGGCAGGCGCTGCAGCTACGGCTGGTGGGTGTGGCCTGCCTGACGCCTAGGGCGGGTGGCCCAGCCAGTTCTGCCTCTGACGCCTCATTTCAACCCTCTCTCTGCCTAGGATGAGAGCCTCCCGCCGCCTCAGCTGCAGTCCCTCCGGGGGTCCCTGGGCCCAGGACATGCGGTGATCTCAGAGCAAAGGCAGCCACCACCACCCAGACCTCACCAGGTGAGTCCTCACCACACATGGCAGCCAGCGCTCTCCAAGGTCCTAGGGGACCCCGGAGTGAGAACCCAAGGGGTCCTTTGTGTCGCATCTGCCCTTTGCTGACAGGTCCTGGGAGAGGGGTTGGGAAGAAGCTTGGATTTCTAGCAGGAGAAACAAAGTGAGGTGTGAGCTCTTGGCCTGGGGAGTAAGTGCAGAGCCCAGGTTCTGATGGACCCAAGAAACTTCCCTGAGGTTTGGAGATCTTGGGAGGGGGAAGGGCTCACAACCACCTAGGGGCAAAGGCGAGACTCTTGTCACCACTAGTGTGTCCCGGGATGTGGCTCTTCAGTGCAGGAAATTAAGGGGGGCATTCAGGATGAGATGAGGTAGCCCAGAGCTTGAGAGAGACAAGGCCCAGGCACCTCACAGAGGGGGAGCCCACAGCTCCAGGGGTTCCCTGTGGGCCCCAGGCCTGGCCTGTCTCCCGGGAAAGGCCGTTCAGTCAGTATCACGGCTTGGGAGCACTTCTCCAGTGAGGAAGACCAAACCCAGGGAGGGAAGGCAAGGCAGTGAGAGAGTCCCACAGGTGAGAATCCTGAGTTTATGGGGTGACTCAGGGAGCTAATTATCACCACTAATTATAGCTCCAGCCCAGAGTTTTCTTGACCCTCTCCTGCCCCAGCTTCCCCATGGCTGCCCCAACTCATGGGCCCAGTGCTGGGAGGATGGAGCAGCTGGATGTCATGGGTGAGTGCTCTAGGGTCCTGGTGTCCTTTCAGCTCATTCATCAGAAGGGAAAACAGAGGCCCAGGGTAAGAGACATAGCCTCCACCCCCCTCCCAACCCCCTGCCTCAGTCTCGGTTTAGCTCAGCCTTTTAGCCCTATCTGTCCATAGACCACTCCTGGCTGAGGAAGGAGTTAAAGCCCACCCTTCCTCATCCTGTGACTGTGGATACAGTCAGGGACCTACATGCTCATGATTCTTTCTCGGTAGGATACTTCATCTCTCTGACCTCAAGTTCCCTGCATTCCAAGGCCAAAGCCTTCCCCTGGATAACTCCTCCTCTCCCAGGGCTGCTGACTTTGGGGAGGGCAGCTGTCCCATTTCCAAACCTCACTGCCATCTGATAACGAACAGCTCTGGATACTTTTTCCAGGAAGCTTTCCTATCTGGGCCAGGATTACCAGTGGCCCCAGCTCTACTCCGCCTAGCTAGGCTCTTCTTAGAGGAACTCTGTCCCTTGTTCCTATCTCCAGGACCCTGAGGGTGTTCTCTGAGGGCTGCTCAAGCTGAGGATGGCCCCCTGTTGACTGCAGAGTCACCTCTTATCCACGAACCCTTTGTCCTGTCCATCTTATCCTATATGGCCAGCCCACCCTTTTCCATGGGTGCTGGCATATACCGCCCCCACAGTGGCCTTCTGCCAGCTAGCTCGCACCTAGCTCCATGTGCTAGTCTTCTTCATCCTTCCTAGTCTGCTATCGCTAACATGTCTGTCTCCTGTGTAAACCCTCCCATGCCCGCTGCCCTTGGGACCAGCTACAACTCCTCACTGGTGTTTCAGGCCCTCATAACATGGCCCCCCCTTGCTTTTGGAGCCTCTCACATCAGTGGTCCCCAGAACTCCCCAGGTTCTGCAGCCACACCAGCTCCTTGCCACTTGCTATCTTTCTTGAACTGTGGTCTTTGCTCAGGCTGTCCCCTCTGCCCAGATTGTCCTTCCTCTACACAGAGACCTCTAAGGTCCTCTTAGAGTTCTCAAAAGACATATCAGTCCCTCTCCCCGGCACATCCCTCCGAGCCCAGCATGAGGTCCAGCCTGTACTGAGCACATCTGAGGGGCTGCCTTGCCTGCCTCTGGGGAGGGAGCTCAGCTGCTCGCTTCAGGTGAGAAGGGAATCTAACGGACAGATAGCCACAAGGCTGGTGGCACTCAGCTCTTGGGGACGAGACAAAGATAATGAGTGTGTCAGCTGCAGAGACCACCAGCGTAGTAAGAAATCCAAAGCACCAAAGAGGCCTGAAGCTGTATTACTAGGAGCAGAGTGTCTAGGACAAAGGAGAAGGTAGTCCTGTTTTGTTGAGGAAATCACTGAACACAACATCTGATGGGGAAATGGAAAAAGCAGAGCTAATTCTTAGTTGTCTGCCTGAAGATTGTGAGTGGAGATGATGTCTTGAGAGAAGCTAAGGGCATGGTGGTCTCTGCCTGGAAACTCTGTTGGGCTCTCCTAGGATGCAAAGGGCAGAGGTGCTGGAGCAGGGAACAGGAGGAATTGCAGGGAAGTTGGTAGGCTTGGAGGGTAGAGAGTGAGCTCCTTGTCCTGTGGGTATGAGTAGGGACCACCCGGTGCCACATGGGCGTCTGAAGCCCCCTAAAGCTCCCCCATGCCCACTCAACCTAAGCACCTGTGCTACGATTTTGCTCCAGCCATGAATGCCCACCCCAAGGAGATGGTGCCCCTCATGGGCAGAAGAGCTGCTGTCCCCAGTGGGAACCCTGCCGTCCTGCAGGAGAAGAGGCCAGCAGAGATCACCCCCACCAAGAAGAGGTAGGACGGGCAGGCTTCGGCACTGTGTTGTGAGGGCACAAGAGGGATTCTGATGCCCATCCTCAGGCAGCCCTTGCCTGGGGTTGACACAAGATTCTGTCTCATCTGGGGTGACCTGATATCAGGCTAGGTATAAATGGGGGAGGGTGGGGAAACAGCCCTACATATTCAGGGACTGAGCTAGGGAAGCCAGTACAATGGGAATAATCAGGGAGGCCTCCTTGAAGGGATCAGAGGTGCTGAGGCAGTAATATTCAGGAGGGCTTCTCGGGGAGACAAGGGATCCCTGGAGCCATCCTTGAGACAAGGAGTAGAAAGAGGCATGGACATTCCAGGCAACCCGGATCCCCAAATGAATGCTTTCTTCACATACGCCAACTGCTTTCGCATCCCATCCATTTCCCATCCAGGGTGTTCAAGCTCTTAAACACCACCTGTGTAACAGGCAAGAAGCAAAGGCATCTCCTCATAGGGTGATGGTTTGCTGGGGTTGTCGGCAGGCAGTTGGCATCCTGCACACACGTGCTGATGGTGTTTTTGTTACTTGGAGCTCCATCTTCATCACGGTCATTGTTATTGTCACTCCAAGGGGCCCCTGGGAACTGACTAGGACTGGGATGGGTACGACTACTTCCCAGCTGGGGATGTGGAGGAAGAAAAGCGCGGGAGTGTTTCTCCAGGGTCATCTCTGGCGCCTGAGCTGCTTCCGTGGCAGTTGCCCAACACCTTTCAGCCCAAATGCCCCTCCTCACCACAAGCTGGACGTTGGTGGGCCCCGGATGTGATTTAGCTTCTTTGCCCTGCCTCCTCTGGCCCCAGCCCCAGCCCCTGCTTGGGCCAGAGGTGAGAATGGTGATTTCCCTTCTGTCTGTTGTTTTTAAGTAATAATTACTGAAGTTTTCTGTGCACCAGGGCCCAGGCTGGGGAGGCTGAGACACAGAGAGAAAGAATACCCATCCCTACTCACAGTCTGGTGAGAAGGGCACCCAGAAGAATGTGAGATGTGTCCCAACTTCTGAGAAGGGATCTGAGGAGACTGTGGACCTTCTCAGGGCACTTCCTGGATGAGTTGGTTTAACGTGGGTAATGGCAGGTGGAGAGGAAGGGCAACAGCATCCCCAGATGGAGGCTTGGGGCAGGGACCAGTGAGGAAATGTGTAACTGAAGTGCTGGATGGGTGGTAGAATCTTGGAGAACATGAGTCCCTTGGGGGCTGGGTCTTGGAGGTTGGTTAAAGAGTTCAGACAAACCTGAGGGCAGTCAGGAGCCACAGAGGGATTTTATGTGAGATAGAGGGCATGGTGACATTTGCATTTTGGAAAGGATAGTCTGGGTGATCTATGTGGATGATGGATTAGAGGGGAGACTGGGAGCAAGAAGATGACAAGGACGCTCTTGGGAAGCTTGAGTGACAGCTGGTATGGTCTGAACCTGGGTGACCAGGGATGGGGAAGAGGGGGTCAGGTCAGAAATTTATCAGGATCATGGGGTCTGCAGGATCAACTATGAGAAGGGAGGGACAAGGGAAAACAAGAGACATCCCCTTCATTTGATGGGAGGGTTGATGGGGCCATCTCTGACATGAGCACGTCAGAGGAGAAGGAGCAAGATGAGGAGAGACAAGCCAGGTCCAGGTGTGAATGTTGTCTGAGAAGTGCCCGAGGAACGTTCAGGTGGAGGCTCCATCCTGGAGTGCAGGAGAGAAAACTGGGCAGACCTGGGGCTATGGGGGCAGCCTTAGTTGTCTAGGTAAGGGCAGAGATTCCAGATCCAAGCCATGAAGCACCACCCTCCTGCCTCTCTTTCCCTTTCCCTGCCTTCTCCCATTCCTAGGGGAGGTTTGGACCTCAGGGAAAGATGGTGAACACAGCTTCAGGAAAATTCCAGGATCTTCCCACAGTCAAGCTGCCTTTTCTGAGCCTATCCCTGTTCATGAACTTAGCCTCATACTCAGCTCTACCTCACATAGCCAATGGCCTGGGTGTGAGATGTGAACTTCATCTCGTGAAGCAGTAGCACCTTCTACCCAAGGGCTCCTTGTGGACCCTCAAGTGCCTACTTCTCCCTGAAGGTTTGAGCATCTCCCTCAAAACTGATTATAGGACTCAGCCTAGATAGGAAAAGAAAAGAAAAGAAAAAATTCAATGTAAATAAAGAAGGCCAGTCTGACCAGTAAGGAAATCTGTAGTAATGGTGGGACTGAAGATACCAAGTAATCTAAGTAGGGAGAGATTTTTGGACTCGGAGCTTTTCCTGAGCCATCATGCTATTTCTCATGAGCAGCTGCCACTGTGGCCTCTTTTCTAAATTCTGAGCAAGGCAAATGCCCTGAGGTAGACATGGGCTGATGAAGGTTATGGAGGAGCTGGCCTTTTGGAGATAAGAGCACTTGGACAATTTTGGGTACAAAGTAGCTGGTCACACAGCCTCCTTCCCAGCCCCGGGGATGCTCAGGGATAGTTCACCGTCTTCAAAGGGACAGAAATGAAGGAGAGATGATGGAGAGCTATGTGCTCACCTGAGTTAACAACACTCGTGAGGTGTCCTTTAGTCTGGATCAAAGGTAGGAATAAACAAACGGCATATGCTGCGGGTTAGAAGCCAGGCTGTCACATGGCCAAGACATCACCATCTGTCACCGTGGCAGGTGAGATGTGGTATGTGTGGTGGCAATTAGGGCGTGTGTGGGATGGAATGTCATGGTCTACAGCTCCTTGTCCCAGGAATTGGGTCCTTGCTCACAGTCAGGGATCTTTCCAGTCTGACTTTCACCACTCTCCTTCCTAGCCACTGAAGACTTCCTCTGACATAGTCCTCACCTTCTGCTGTAGAAGCTTTTCTTCTACCTGCTCTCCCTGCTTCTGGGGATTTTCCCTTGTCTCGGAGGACAAGGTTCCTGGAAGGGTCATCTCTTCCTTCCCATTTCCCACATTTCCTACATGGAGCATATTAGTAGTTTTTGAGTTAAGTAGGTGGGTCGGTGCAAGAGAGACAGAGTGGGTGAACTGATGAGTAAGTGTCCTGGGGGCTCAGCACAGTCCCTCAGCACAAATGAGGACACTTCATGGTAAGATGAGGATACATTTCCTCCACTCCCTCTGTCCCTTTGGTTTCCAGGCCTGGAATAGATAGATGCTGCCATGAGTTGGTTTTTGGTCCACCCTGGGGGCCCCCTATGGACTCTGGGAGGAGACCTTGAGAAGGAGAGGAGTTGGAGGAAAGGCAAAGGACCCTTCCTCAACTTCTTGGGAAAGACTGAGAAAAAGATGAGAGCTTTGGGCAACAGAGAGCCCAGTAGGAGTCACCTGAGGTTTATACTGGTTTGTCTGTCTATTGGTTCATTCCACCCACCTCTGTATCTATCTGCCAATCTGCCCACCCAACTACTCATTCCTCAGCCGTTCATGCATCCATCCAGCCTTCTAACCATCTTATTCATCCATCCAACTTATCTGTCCATCTATCTGATGAGCCATTTTCCCTTCCTTTTACACATTATCTATCCATTTTCTACTCCCCTGTTCAGTTAAGTCTTCCAGGTGTCGGAACAAGTATTGGGTTCTGGAGAATTAAGGACACTGCAAGTGTATTTCCTCCCACTGAGGATCTTACAGTTGAAGGTCGGTGTGTTGTCTGGAGCAGGGAAAGCAATGACCTCATTGTGCTACGCCCTGGTCCCTCGTCCAATCCTTGGGACCGGTTCTGACCAGTTCACCAGAACAATAACTCTTCAAATCGTTTTTTGCTCATTTGTGCACCATCTAATCCCCATCTCCTAGAACAGTGTTGGGCATACAGTAAGTGCTCAATAAATATTTGTTGAGTAGATGTATACCAAGGAGACTAGACAAGTAAGAATAGCTTTAGGGTGGCATTTTTGGGGCACTTCAGGGATGCTGGGAGTGGTGATCCAACTGGATGACCTCTGATGCCCACTTTAGCTACACAGTCCATTTGTGGATGATTTAGAGCAGTCCTGGCTGCAGAGTCCAGATCATGTGGCCCAACCACTCGCCATCCTCAGGTCACACAGGAGGCAGAGGTAGAGGCAAAGCCAGACTAGAACCCAGGTTTTGGGCTCCTAGTCAGGGGTGTACTTCTCTTTTGGAAGAAGGATTTGATTTTAGTTCAGATCAGAAAGTTCCTCTTGATGGGTGGAAGACAGGAGGGTGAGGGCCAATGTGCCAGTCAGTGCCGCCTCCCCACCCCAATTATGCCCCAGTTCTGGATTGGTTCTGAGCCTTCCAGTCTCGTCTGTTTCTGGAGGACAGGAGAGGGAGCCCCGGGTCTTGCCTGGGAAAGTCCCAGAAGACCCTAGAAGACTCTGGAATACCCAGGACTCGCTCATGCCTGCCCATCCGGGGAAGTGGCTATGTTGGGCAGTGTCCACTTGCAACTAATCCCTAGAACCAGTTTGGCTGGAAGAAGGTCCAGAGGGCCGAGAGGAGAGCATCATGGATAATGGTATAAACTGTGAGCCTGGAATCACGAGTTAGTTCTCTGACCAACGTGGCTTCTATCCTTGGGGAAAAGGATATCCATGGTGATCTGCTGCTCCATCCTGGGCCTTAGTTCCCTCATTTACAGAATGGGGCCAAGTCCTTTCCCTGCTACCCTTCTGAACTTGACATGGCTGGAACTGTACTTTGGGAGCTCTTCGGTGGTCTTACGAGAAAGGGAGGGGGCATGTTGATCCTCCTGGGCGCGGGAAGGAAACAGGCAGCAAAGGCACTTAGGAGAAAGAGCAGCTGGTCAGGAGGCCACTCTCCCAGGCCAGGTCACAGAGCCAGCAGGTACGTGGCAGCAGTCACGGGGTGGCGGGTATCGCAGCAACCGGCCCTTGTCCTGGTGCTCATCATCCTCGTTGTCATGGGAGGGCTTGTCCCTGAGTGTGTGATTGTGGGTTCTGTGAGCATGTGTGTCTCTGTTTGTGGGTGTCTGGCTCAGGAGTCATATCTTGGATGTGTGTCTCGCCTCTGAGCGGCCAGTGAGTCTGCCCCTTCCCTGGGGCTTAGTCATGTCACAGGCCCTGGGCCCACAACTCTCTTCCAGGCCTGGGAGAAAGTGTGCCCTTCACTTGCCCCTCTACTTCTCATGTCCACTGTCCAGAGTGGTCTCCTGAGTTTTTCTTCTTGACGAGGATTCTTAGTCTTGTCCCCTGAACTTTTACGTGCCCTCTTAGCTCTAGGTCTGTTGTCTGTGCTGACACAACTGTATAAGAGATGATCAAAGGGGGTCGAATATGCCCTGGCAGCCAGGAAAGGCCTTTGTCGATGTCAGCATCGAGGGACTGCCTCCTGGAAGGGCTCTTCTTCAGACCTGAGGCCAGAGGGGCTATTGTGGGAGATGACGGGTAATTGTAGCTCTTGTTATCATGTCCCCCATCTCTGGTGAGTCCTCGCACCTGGAGGAAGCTGCAGACAGGAAAGTCCTCCTCAGATGCTAGGCCACCCCAGCAGAGACCCCTGGGCTCGTCTCCCGGTATTTTTAGTGACAAGAGTCACCCAGACCCAGCTTCGAATCCAAGCTCTGCCACCTGCTTGCTGTGTGAGCTTGGGCAAGTAGCTTCACCTCAGAGCCTCCACATGCCCACCTGTCAAGCGTGGATAATTGGGATGGTACCCATTTGAGAGGGCAGCTGCGCAGCTTGAGCGAAGCCATGAGGGATGGAGCCTAGTGTGGAGCCAGCCAAGAGCGAGTGTACTGTGTGGCAGGTCACTCTCAGGGTGGAGGGCATGTGGGTGGACAGTCCCTGTCCCGCTCTAATGGCCTTGTTTGGGTGTCCCCATAGTGCACACTTCTTCCTGGAGATAGAAGGGTTTGATCCCAACCCCACTGTCTCCAAGACTTCTCCCCCGGTCTTCTCCAAGCCTATGGACTCCAACATCCGGCAATGGTGAGTACTGGCCCCCATGCCTGCCCCTACTCCAGTCCAGCACTCCACTCCAGTACGGGCAGTGACTCACCCGGGGCCTAATGGCCAGGCCTGGTTGTCTCTCTCTTTTAAACTTGTCTCTCTCTCTTCCTTCCCCACTCCTCCACAGCCTCTCTGGGAACTGTGATGACATGGACTCACCTCAGTCTCCTCAGGACGATGTGACAGAGACCCCGTCCAATCCCAACAGCCCCAGGTAAGCCTGGCCATTCCCTTCCACCCTCTGTGTCCACCAGGTGGGTGACAGAGGCACGGGCATCACAACCCAGGGAAGAGAAAGCAGCCTCCATTCCTGGGGCTGGGACAAATGTCTGGGCCCATGGCTGTGGCATGTAGGAATTTTCTTTTGTGGGGGGGGGGGGAGAATTACATTTCATAAACTCTAAGAAGTTTACCCATTCATTATGAAATATTCAGACAACAGTCTGCTGCAGAGCGAGAACTGTAACACAATCCCATACAAGTGAATTAAGAATACATGCACCCAAACCATGAAACACCATGTGCATTTTGCAAGAACACATACAAACAAAAAAATACGCATTGCCATGGCTATCTCTTTGGAGTGTGGGGGCAGGGAGAGACAGAGTTTAAGAATTCAAACACTGCCAAAGATGAAAGTGGGATTTTCCTTCCTTTCATCTCATATTTTTTAAGATAATCACTATTATTTGTCCTTTCTAGTCATCTTTGCTATGTGTACCCAAATATATAGTTTGAAAAACTGTGATTGCATTTGGATTCAGAGGGAAGCCTGCAGGGGGCAACACGGATGCCAGGGCCCCGGGGCGCTGATGGAAGACGTCTGGGGCCTGGTGACTGGCTGTGGAGCTGCGGCTGTGGTGTCTGGGGCCATGGACCCGGCTGTGGTGCAGCTCTGTGCAGGCGCAGCGGCCCTGGCAGGAGGAGGGGGAGAGTAGGTTGGTGGCACCCATGTGGTGAACTGGAGATACTTTCTGGCCTCAGTGCAAACCTGGCCAAGGAAGAGCAGAGGCGGAGGAAGAAGCGGCTGAAGCAGCGCATCTTTGCAGCCGTGTCAGAGGGCTGCGTGGAGGAGCTGCTGGAGCTGCTGGGGGAGCTGCAGGAACTTTGCAAACGGCGTCGTGGCCTGGACATGGCTGGTCAGTGCCTGGCTCTAGCAGAGAGAGTGTGGGGCTGGGGGCTTGCCTCCTGCTGTCCACCTTTCCCCACAACAACCCATGAGGGGGGCATGTGAGGAGCCCAGAAGGTTGGGCTGGGGACTTTGAACCTGACTCTGAGGGCAATGGGGAGCCACAGAAGGGCTTAGACAGGCGAAGGTCATGTCTGGCTACTGCATGGAGGGCGGGTGTAAAACTGGAGAAGGGCACTATTCAGGCAATGCTGGGATCACAGCAGCAGACCCAGGGGAAGGTGACCAGCTCCTCAGCAGGGGAACTGGTCTGGAGCCAAAGACAAAGGGAGTGAGAGAAAGGGAGCATTCCCAGGTAGTGCCTTTGGCGACTTGCTGGCTGGTGGGGCCCACGTTGTCTGGGGGACTGGGGACTTGTTAGAGGGAGGTGATAAGCTTTATTTGCAGGCTGCCAGAAGGTGGCAGGCTGGAGATTTCGGGCGTCAGCACTGAGGTGGACAGTGGGAAGACATGCACAGGGTGAGATTACCCCCTCCAAGTAGCAGGTGCAGAAGGCAGAGAGCAAAAGACCTCACATAAGGCTTTCGGGGGCCTCACGGGGGGATGAGTTGGAGAGGGAGGAGGGAAGCAGGTAGCACAGGCTCCAGGAGGCCAGTGGAGGGCACAGCATGGGTGTCTCAAGATCGGAGACTGCAGCCCCCACATCCTGGCCCCCCCTGCTCAGGGCTGGGAGGCCTAGGGGCAGCGGGGCCCCTCCTGCGGCTCACCCCATGACCCTGCCTGCAGACTTCCTCATGCACAAGCTGACGGCCTCTGACACGGGGAAGACCTGCCTGATGAAGGCCTTGTTAAACATCAACCCCAACACCAAGGAGATTGTGCGGATCCTGCTGGCTTTCGCAGAGGAGAATGACATCCTGGACAGGTTCATCAATGCTGCATACACAGAGGAGGCCTATGAAGGTATGCTACTTGTGGGAAGTGCCATGTGGACATGGGGTGGGGTGGGAACCAAGCCATGCAGAGCCCCCCACTGTCCCTGTGGACCCAAAGCACGAAGCGTGCTTCAGTACCACATAGCAGGCCCTCCCCGCCTCCATCCTTGGTTCTGTAGAGCGATTCAAGTGCCCACCACAGGCCAGGCAGGCCTTGTTTTCAGCACTGGGGTGCAGTGACGAACAAGACAGATGCAGACCACTACCACTGCTTTAAATAAAGTAATTTTAGATGGAAAACGCTAGGAAGATGATCTGAAGTGACTGGGTATGGGCAGCTTTAGAGTGGGTCCGCAGGGAGGGAACATTTGACCTGAGGCTGGCATGATGGGGAAGACTGGGAGCAGGGCAAGGGCTGAAGCCCGAGATGGGAACGAGTTTGGCCTATCAGGGCAATGGGAAGCCGGCCAGAGATGCTGTCGGATAGCTGGGCGAGGCCCACACACCTGTCAGATTCACCATCATCATTATCACTCATTTGGGTCTCAATTTTGTGGCTTCTCTGTTAAGTGGACTAGAAAGGGGCAGAAGACCAAATTTGGGATAATGTTTCCCTGCCCAGCAAATCCGTTGTGAACAATCAGTAAGGTATGCCCTCACTGGAGTTTTTGGACTCAGTAAACATCCTGTTCTTCTCTAATAAGGTGCAAACATGATGAGCTCAGGAATGACCAGATGCTATCTTGCTGACATGCCAAGGGGTGCTGAACATTGCTCTTTGCAGGGGATGGTCTATCTTGGGTCCTCAACTTTTCTCATGGGAAAAAGTCATTTTTAAATACTTATTTATTTATACTCCAGACGTTCACAAGCATTTTTGCTACATTCAAGAAAAAGTAAAGGATTGTGAAAACTAACACCGTTCCTTGGAAGAGAGGGAATCCAGGGAAGATGGGTACAGCTGAGTGCTGAACTGCACGCTGAGCTCCCTGGTAGCCAAAGGAAAGAGAGAAACTAGATGAGCTGTGTATAATGTTCTCAGCCTGTCACTAGGGAGCTGATACTAGTCCTTAGCCAAAGAGTTTTAGGTCAGTGCCTCAAGCTTGCCTGTCTTGATTCTTCCCCCTTTCAGTCCCTTTCAGTCCCCTTCTTTCTTCTTGTCAGTATATAGACATTTACACCTCTTTCTAGAAGCATGTTCTAGAAATCCCTTGAGGCCAGGGATGGAGTCTGTCTTGCCCATAGTGAATTCCCTGGGCCCCTTGGGGTCTCATATAAGAGGTCCTTAATAAATGGTTTTTGAATGAGTGAATAAATGAAGGTTACTATTAAGGCGTTGCTGTCCTGGCTGCAATTCCTTTTTTCTTTCTTAGCCTTCCCTTATCACTTCCTTCTTTCATGACTTTGTCTTTTGCTGGTGGCCTTGTTGGGGGCTGTGAGCACTCTCTCTGCATGGTGGGAGGAGCCATTTATTTCTGACTTCTCAGAAGCCAACTCCGCATTCTTCCCTCTGATGGTATCTGCTCATACCTTCCGTCCAGTGTCTGGGTGGGTGCTCCCCGCCACTGGCGGCTGAGGGGCTACAACACCATGGGGAGTGGGAGTCATTTTTGTCACGTTGGGCACGTTACTTTGCCTTTCTGAGTCTCGTTCCTCCATCTGTCAGGGGCTAATATTTCCTTCCTATGCTGCTAAGAGGATCTAAAAGCAACTTTTAAAATATTATTTTTAACATTTTGTTAAAGGCCTTCAGAAATTTGCCTTTTTTAAAGCAATGTATTCAACTAAAAATTATTATTAAAAATTTTAAACATGCATTTGAGATTAATATAATGAGTGATTTTATATCCATCAATATATCCATTCAACATAATTATTTTTAATTACATAAATAACACATGAATAGAGTTTCATTGTAAAACATTCAAATAAAAAGAAAGAAAATATGGCAGCAGAAATAAAGTAGCCAACAGGAGGGTTTGGAAGATAGAGTCAAGGAAACCTTTGAGAAAGGAAATAAATAAATAAATAAATAAAGGTATGCAAAAGAGGACATAAAAAAAAATAAGGATAGCAAAAGATCTTTTTTTTTTTTTTAAGATTTTATTTATTTGAGAGAGAGATAGTGAGAGAGAACATGAGTGAGGAGAAGGTCAGAGAGAGAAGCAGACTCCCCGTGGAGCTGGGAGCCCGATGCGGGACTCGATCCCGGCGCTCCTGGATCATGACCTGAGCTGAAGGCAGTCGTCCAACCAACTGAGCCACCCAGGCGTCCCAGGATAGCAAAAGATCTACCTAGGAAGCCCAACAGAAGAAATATAGAATAGAGAAAATGGAAGGGAGTCCATGGTCAAAGGAGTTATACAAAAATATTTTCCAGACCTGAAGGACCTACATTTCCAGATTTTAAAAACCCATTAAGGCGCTCCTAGGTGGCTCAGTCAGTTAAGCAACTGACATCTGCTCAGGTCTTGACCTCAGGGTCATGAGATCAAGTCCCACATTGGGCTCTTTGCTCAGCAGGGAGTCTGCTGGAGAGTCTCTCTCTCCCTCTGCCCCTCTCCCTGCGCACGCTCTAAATAAATAAATAAATAAAATCTTTTTTAAGATTTAAAAATAAATAAATACCCTTAGAACATAAAAAAATTCAAGTATTTAATTAAGTTAAAAAAAACCCTTTGCCCATTTTTCCAGTCTCCTCTCTAGAAATATTTATGTTGTGTAGACCTTGAGGACTTTCCTAGGCTTTTTACACATGTGTACATGTGAACATAGAAACATGTTTGTTTATTCATGTATCTATTTAACATAGAACAATAGTATACTGTTTGTATTGTTTTAAACCTTGCATTTTTTTTTTTTTTAACTCTATGCCTCAGACACTTCCTCATCCCAGAATATGCGAGTCTGCCTCCTTTTTTCCTGCCTAGTCTGAGTGTGACTATCCTGTGGCTAATTTCTGTATTCCCCTGTTGATATATATATATATTTTTTTTTTCTTTAATTTTCACTATGAAAATAACACAGTACATATTCTTGCCTATGACCCCATGCTCAGGGCACACGTTTTAGGAAAATTTTGAATTGGATTTTCTGTGTTCAAAGGCATGCACATTAAAATTTGTAATGGTAATTGTCAGATTTGCTTCTAAAAGATACTAGTTTATTCTCCTCAAAATACCAAGTATTCATTCCCTCATTCTCTCACCTTTCACTAACACTGGAAATTATTATTTTTGTTTGGTTCTGCTTTGTTTTTTGTTTTGTTTTGCCAATCTAGTCAGTGAAAAATAGAAAAGTGTTAACTTGCTAGATTCTAACTTCATTTTCTCAATTATCAGTGATTCCAATCATGTTTCACTTTCTTTTTTGGCCATGTGTATTTTCTTCTCTGTGAGGTGTTTGTTAATTTTTTCTCAGTTTTCTTTTAAGTTGTCTGTTGATTTGTAAGTGGTCTTAATATATTAGGAACTTTACAAAACCTACTGTCTATTTATGTCTCAGATATTTTCCCCAGCCTATCACTTGCCTTTTAACTTCCTTTATGATGTCTTCTGAATTGCGGAAACCTTAAATTTTTTTCTTTGTGAACCGACATGTTAGTTTTTCCTTTGTGGTTGTTTCTGCATTTTGGGGTTTTGCTTAAGAAGTTCTTCCTTATGAAAAGATTAGTTATCAATGAATTTTTGGTTTTTTTAAACGCCTACTTCTTTAACCCACCAGGAATTTACTTTTGTATATGGAATGGTGGCAGCTCTTTGGAAAATGCTGTTTCTGGTGGGACATTCCTAGACCTATCCCCTCCCCCAGCCTTTCAGAACCTTCCATCCAGAGAGTCCACAGACTCCACCATCTGGGTTAATGTCCCTCCAGCCCCTTCCCGCTGCTTTCTCCTGTTCTGTTCCTCAGTCATTGTGACACCACTCTCCCAGCTCCTAGGCCAGTCATTCCTTCTTTCCCAGCCCCCACAGGCCATTCTGAGGACACGTTCTCCCATGGGTCTCTGGTCCTCATCACGTCTTTCTCCACTGAAGTGGCGGTTCCTGCCAAGTCTGGGCTCCTTCTAATGCATCCTCCAATTTTGCATCTAGAGTGATCCGAAAATACACATGTGCAAAACTCAAAACTCTGGTCGTGTCCCTTGCCTGCTTCAATGACTTGTGACTTCCCACAGCACTTAGGATAAAGTTCTAACCTGGCTTATGCAGTCTCAATTGCCCCCCACCCGCCCCGCCCCGCCCCGCCCCGCCCCGCCCCGCCCCAGGTCCCCCAGCCCTTGCGACGTATGGTAGCACTGAAGTCTCACTGGAGCATGGAGCAGGAAGGCAGCTAGTATTTTGCTGTCGCTCGGCGGGGAGTTCGGGGGCCAGGGAGGGTCTGTCCCCCAGGGCCCAGCCGCTGAGCGCCCCCTTCCTCCCTCCCCACTCCGTTCGCAGGGCAGACGGCGCTGAACATCGCCATCGAGCGGCGGCAGGGAGACATCACCGCGCTGCTCATCGCGGCGGGCGCCGACGTCAACGCTCACGCCAGGGGGGTCTTCTTCAACCCCAAGTACCTACACGAGGGCTTCTACTTTGGTGGGTGCTGCCCGCCCCTTCCGGCCTTCCCGACCCACCCCCGTCCCCGTAGGTGCTGGTGGGCTGGCCTGGAGCCCCCACTGCGGGTTTCTGCCCGCTCGGCATGTGCACAAGTGGACCCGCCCCAGGCCCAGAGGGACAGTGCCCGGGGAGGCCGCTGGGATAGAGCCCTCTGAACTGGGGGAGGGGGCGCGAGTGGGCACCCACGCGAGCAGACTCAGCTTTGCCTCTGCCCTTGCGCCCAATGCTTTCCAGGACTGCAAACACGCAGTCAAGAGTCAGAGAGGAAGATTCCCTGACTGACAAATTAGGGCGTTCAAAAGGAATTAGGGTTAGGATACTCTGGGTAGAAAAAAAAGATTGTAATGCATAATTTAGATATAGTAAAATTCACCCGTTTTAATGGATAGTTCTGTTCAGCCCCACAAATGTATACAGTTGACTAACCACCACCATGAGGGCAGGGTATAAATAGTCCCAGCACACCAGAAACTTTGCCCCCACAAATTTGTCAACCCCTTTACCCACTCCAGCCCTTGGCTGCAACCACTGACCTGTTTTCTCTTCTGGGTGTTTTTTTGTTTGTTTGTTTGGTATTTATCTGTAGGACTAGCTGGGTCTGAGCAGCCATGAGGACAGGGTCTTGTACAGTCCATTGTCCAACATTAGACCCTGTTGGAACCAGTGTTGGGAAATGTCTGCCAGGTGGGATGAAGAGAGGGAACAGAAGGGAGATTGAAAGGGAAACAGTTGGAGACCTCCTGTCCGGTCCTAGTTCCATCCCAGGTTTGCTGTGTGACCATGTATGAGTCACCTGCCTTCTCTTTTCTTAAAAAACGTTTATTGATCACTTACTATACACACCTGGCACCGTTCTAGGTGTTTGAAATGTATCGGTGAATGAAACAAAGATTCCCATCCTCATGGAACTTACGTTCTAGACTGGAGGAAAATGATCAATAATAAACATAATAAATAACACTATGTAATATCTTAGAAAATGATAAGTGCTATGAAAATATAAAAAACAAGGCAGGGAAAGGGGGTCAGGAGTTCCACGGCAGGGAAGTGGATTTCAATTTTTAAATAGTGCAGTTAGGGTGACTCATTAAAAAGGTGATGTTTGAGTGAAGACTTGGTAGAAGTGTGGAGATGCCCAAGGCAGATGCTGAGAAACAGTACTACAAGCGAGGGGAACAGCCTGTGTAAAGGCCCTGAGGTAGGAAAAATGCCTTGGCATGTTCTAGGAAAAGGAAGAAGGCCACTGTGGCCGGAGAGGAGTGAGTGGGGGGTAGGAGAGGAAGTGATGTCTGAACATGCAGGGCCTGCGGGCTTTTGCTGGATCCCAGGCTTTTATTCTGGGAGAGGTGAGTCTTTTGTGTCACTAGGATCAGTTTGGCTGCTATGCTGGGGATAGTGATGGAGGCCTGGGATGGAAGTAGGGAGATCAGTTAGAGGATAATGGCAGTGATCCAGCTTTGGTCTCCCCACTCTTCCCGTACAAGGCAGAAGGTAGGGGGAATTACAGGGAGGCCCGGGTGTCAGTCCTACTGAGGACGTGGGCCTCAGTCCTAGGGCTTGCGGAAACCGGGCAGGTCTAGGAGAGGACTGAGGTCCAGTGCTCCCTACTGCCCCAGGCGAGACCCCACTGGCTCTGGCGGCGTGTACCAACCAGCCTGAGATTGTGCAGCTGCTGATGGAGAATGAGCAGACTGACATCACCTCGCAGGACTCACGGGGAAACAACATCCTACACGCATTGGTGACAGTGGCTGAGGACTTCAAGACACAGAACGACTTTGTGAAGCGCATGTACGACATGATCCTGCTGAGGAGCGGGACGTGGGAGCTGGAGACCATGCACAACAAGGACGGGCTCACGCCACTGCAGCTGGCTGCCAAGATGGGCAAGGCCGAGGTAGGGCCCGGGGTGGGGGGCAGGAAGGAGGGCAGGGAGGCTCCTGGCCAGTGCTTTGGCCTTTCTGGGGACCCCACAGATTGTACCGTGGCCTGGGAAAGGTCAGTCTGAAGTCTAGGAAGTATATTTGTGGCCTGGGGTGGGTTTGTTCTGAGTGACCACACAGAAATATGGCATATGGGAGCCCCTCTGGACTTTAGTCCCTGACACTCTGTATTTCTGTGCCCTGCTCTGGGACTCCCATCTGGGGTCAGAGTGGGGAAACTTGAAGGCTGTGGTGATGTGGGACCTCACAGGCTTTGTGGCTGAGGATTCCTGTGTGGTGAGGCAGGCACACAAGCCAAAGCTATGTCTGAAGACCCTCAGGGCCTTCAGCCTCTCTCAGGAGGCTAGGAGCCCCAGAATGCCAGCTCTGCCTCCAGAGCCAGTGAGCTGCCTAAGTCTGGAGAGACCTCTCTCTGTCTGTCATGTTGAAACTCTGAGCCAGGTCCCCAGCAGGAAGTCTGGTGGTTGGGGCCCTTTGTGCCCTGTGTGGAGTGGCTGAGGAGCTCAAGGCTTAACCTTGGTGAAGACTTGGGTTGAGGCGGGCTCCCATCGCTGTGGGTGCCTGGAGTCACAGCTGGGTCTGAGATCAAGGTCAGGACTCAGGTGGGCCCGAGGGTAAGGCCCGGCGTAGCTTGCTCTTCAGCCTCCATGTGTCCAAGTCCTAGGAGTGGACTGAGGCTCCTGGGAGGCTGTGAGAGGACTGGGTGGGTGCAGGGGGCTATTGAACAATCACAGCTGTGTCCGCCTCAGGGCAGCTGACAGGGGAGGCGGGGGCCTTGAGGGCCTTGGGCCCAGTGTCAGTGGTCAGGGCTGGGGCCCACAAGGGACCTTTTCTTTCTCTTGTGGGGGAAGGAAGGGTTGGAGATTGGCTTTGACAAAGGAGAAATTGTGTGCCTTCCCACCCTCCCTACCGTCTCCTACCCTCCCCCAGGAACACGGTTTGTGGGGGGCTTTGAAGAGAGTCAGATGAGGGTTGCAAGCAGAGCTTCCTGATAGCTGCTGTGGCATGTGCTGTGGTGCTTCGAGCGTGGCCCCGTGACCTTTTGACTCTCTGGGGGATAATGTGCTCCCCCGTGGCCAGTCCTGGAGAAGGGACACCCCCATTCCTGGCCCTCTCTCTTCTTCATTCAGTGTTCTTTGGAAAACCTTTCTGGATGCTGCCCAAGTTGGCCACTATGCTGGGAGTGGAAGGTGCAGAGATGCTTAGACACAGACTCTGTTCCTTGGGGCTCTTTGAGGCTGGGGCCCAGGATGGGGAGACTGGCTCTGTGTCTGGAGGCTCTCTGCCTGGACTGTGAGGACAAGGCTCCCATATGAGATGAGATGGGAACCCCACTGGGTGGTGTGAAACCAGGGCTCTGACACTGTTCTCCCCAACTGAACCCTCTTCCTGGGTCTTGGTTTGGTGCCCCAGGAAGCTCCGGCCCCAGTTTTGGAAAGGAGTGAACTGGAGAGCAGTGGCTCCCCACCTTGCCTGCACTTTGGAACTGCCCATGGAGCTTTACAAAACATAGATATCTGGGTCCCACCTACAGAGCTTTGGACTGAATTAGTCAGTGCTGTGGGATTGTCGAGTGTCCCTAAGTGACTCTACTGTGCACCAGAGTTTGAGGGTCACCTGGAGAGTGGATTTCTCAGGCCTCTCTGCCAGGCTGGCATCTTGTATGGCCCACAGTGAGCCTCAGCTGGAATGGTCTTGACCAGGCTAGGGAAGCTGGAAAAACTTCTAGTTTCTTCTCCCATCCAGGTCAAATAGAAATTATTTCTGAAAATTGTCAGTTCTCAGATGCTTCACTGAATGGGGTCCCCAACTGGTACAAGGTTTTATGATCTTACTGTGCAGCTTTCTGCACCCTGCAAAGGGCCTCTGCACCTTTTGTCCCTTGTATTCTCCGTCCCTGGTGAACTAGGCAGAGCAGTGAGGTTCACACGGGTTCTGCAGTAGAAGCCGAGCTGGGGGCTTACGGTGGCAGGTGCAGAGGGGGGCTCAATCCATCCAGGTGGGAACATCTTCCCAGCCCTGTTCAATGGCTGTTCCTCTTTCTGTCCCCAGATCTTGAAGTATATCCTCAGTCGTGAGATCAAGGAAAAGCCACTCCGGAGTCTGTCCAGGAAGTTCACGGACTGGGCCTATGGGCCTGTGTCGTCCTCACTTTACGACCTCACCAACGTGGACACTACGACAGACAACTCGGTGCTGGAAATCATCGTCTACAACACCAACCTTGATGTGGGTCTCTCAGGGGGGCTGGGGACGAGGGGCTGGGCCTCAGGCCAAATGGGAAGACCTATGGCACTAGCTGGACATGTCTGTAGTCCTCCAGTTCTTTACCTCGGTGGGGAGAGTCAACACAGAAAGAGCAGGGCTAGGGCCGGTGCTGTGTTTACTTGTTCCTAGCTAACCTTGCGTTATAAACTTCTGTGGTGGGTGTCTCCTGGCCCCAGAATCCTGGGCAGTGTGAGATGGCGGGTGGGATGATTCCTGTTGATCTTCTCCATCTTGTTTCACTTTCTCTTCCCTGATGGTTCTATAATCTCCCCTACCCACAGAGAAGGCACAGCTGCAGCAATCAGGGAGGCCTTCCTGGAGGAGGCAAGGGCTGGGGCGAAGATCACTGAAGCTGGAGGGGAAGTGAGAGGATCAGCAGTGAGAGGTTTTCAGTTTTTGGGAGGGAATTGAGGCAGCAGATTAGACCATCATCATCCCCATGTTACCAAGAGCCATGCTTACTGGAGCCTGCCTTGTCTGTGGTCTCCCTGAACCCTCACAGCCTACTGGTTGGTAGGACAGTTTAGTTGATTTCAGTTTTATAGATGAGGAAATCGAGGCCCTGGGAGTACTGGGGGTTTTCCTAAGGTTACACAGTGAAGGGGCCAAGTTGGTTCCAGTCATGGCCCTTCCCTCTTGCGGCTCTGCTCCCCACTGAGCAGTGGGTCCTCCCACTGGAAGCCCAGCTCCTGTGGGGTTTGGGAGCTGCCTGGGGGCACTGGGAAGGAGCTACAGAAGCCAGAAATGACTCTCCCCACATTTCCAGCCAAACCAGCTCATGGGACAGAATGATTGGCCCCTTCTGCCAGGGCTGGTACTGACTCAGAGCTCCCTTTTGGAACGAGGGCCCTTTGAAAGTGGGGGTGGTGTTCTACCCCCAGAACCGGCATGAGATGCTGACCCTGGAGCCCTTGCACACGCTGCTGCATATGAAGTGGAAGAAGTTTGCCAAGTACATGTTCTTCTTGTCATTCTGCTTTTATTTCTTCTACAACATCACCCTGACTCTAGTCTCCTATTACCGCCCCCGGGAAGAGGAGGTACGTGGGCCCCTGGAGGGAGGCGGGTGAAGTGGTCAGAGCTCCAAGAGCTTGCAGAGTCCCATGTGCAGATGAGGAAACTGAGGTCCAGAATGACATTTGCACGGCGTTCCCCAGTTGTTATCCTTCACGGCTTCCAGGGAATTGAATACGTCTCTGGTCCTCAGCAATTGTGGGGCAATCTGGAAGGTTGGAAGACCCAGGCTCCACCTAAATCTAGAGCTCATTGGGTGTTTCTGCCATGAGGGTCACAGAAATGGGAGGGGGGACTCCCCCACTGTGGGTCTCAATTTTCCATTCATGACACGGGGCAGAGGTGTAGCTTTGAGTGTCCTCTAAGTATCTGGATATGAATGGGTTCTGGAATGAACAAATGCCATGAGGTGTGAGGGGTCGTTAGCATGGATTGGAATGTTGAGTTCTGGGTCCCACTGTGGGTGGGGACAGGGGCACAGAACTGCCGTTCCTTCTCTCCCATTGTACCGAGCTTGGGCTTCACGTTGGCCTCCAACTCAACTAGTGGTCTTGGCACGTGAGCATGAACCTACAGCCAGAGGGGCCTTCCTCAGTCCCCGTCTTGCTCCCATCCATTCCTTCCCTTCTTCCCAGGCCCTCCCGCACCCCTTGGCCCTGACGCACAAGATGGGGTGGCTGCAGCTGTTAGGAAGGATGTTCGTGCTCATCTGGGCCATGTGTATTTCTGTGAAAGAGGTGAGTGGCCCACTAAGCCCCTTGCAAGGCAAGGCAGAGTGACCACAGGCCTGGTTTGATGCACCCTCCTCTGCCTGACTATGGGGAGGGGGGGTTCTGGGGAGTACTTCCTTTCTAAGCTTTAGATTTTGTAGATCCGAAATTAGTTTCTTAGGCAGGCCTGTCCCACCTACTTTATCTATCCACCCCTCTATGCCTCTATCAGCCATCTACCCTCCCAGCCACTCAGTGACCCGTCCTCCTGTCCCTCCAGCAACACATTTGGTCACTTCTCTCCCTGACCCAGCCCTTCCTCTGGGTTTATCAGTCAGTCCCTTGCCAACCACCCAACCAAGGAATCGACAGGTATATTTTGAACACCTGCTATACGTGGAGCCCTGGGGGAGGTGAGAGGGAGAGAGGGAGTTGGTGCTCTTTAAACTCACAGTCTTGTGGGGGATTTCAGATAGGCACAAACATCTGGATCCTAAAATGGATGGTGTAAAGGGCCCTGTGTGGGGTTCAGACCAGCACTCAGAGGAAGAGAGATGACTTTTATCTGGGGAGAGGACAGGGAGGGAAAGCATGAAAGCAGAGATGGTATTTAGTCTGCAAGGCCAGGATTTGGCACGAGGGCACGGGAGAGAAGGTCATTACCGAGTGGGCAGGGGGAACAGCATTAAAGGGCTCAGAGGCAGGAGAGCTAATCCATATATTTTTTTGTCTTTTAATTAAAATTTTTAGTTTTAATTCTGGTGTAGTTAACTTACAGTGTTATATTAGTTTCCTTTGTACAATATAGTGATTCAGCAGTTCTGTACAAGACTCAGTACTCACCACAAGTGTACTCATAATGCCCTTTACCTAGTTTCCCCCAGACCCTACCCTCCTCCCCTCTGGCCACCATCAGTTTGTTCTCCATAGTTAAGAGTCTGTTTCTTGCTTTGTCTTTCTGTTTTCTTTTTTTTTAAAGTAAGCTCTACACCCAACGTGGGGCTCGAACTCACAACCCCGAGATCAAGTGTCACATGCTCTACCAACTGAGCCAGCCAGGTGCCCCTGTCTCGATTTTTTCACTTTGCTCATTTGTTTCTTTTCTTAAATTTCACATGTAAGTGAAATCATATGGCATTTGTTTTTCTCTAACTTCTATCACTTAGCATAATGCTCTCTAGCCCCACCCATGTCATTGAAAATGGCAAAATTTCATTCTTTTTTATGGCTGAGTAATATTACATTGTATATATGTCCCATCTTCCTTATTTGTTCATCTATCAGGGGACACTTGGGCTGCTTTCATAGTATGGCTATTATAAATAATGCTGCCATAAATATGAGGATGCATGTATCTTTTTGATTTTGTGTTTTTGTATTGTTTGGGTAGATACGCAGTAGTGCGATTACTGGATGATATTTCTGTTTTTAACTTTATGAGGAAACTGCACACTGTCTTCCACAGTGGCTGCCCCAGTCTGCACTCCCACCAACAGTGCAAGAGGGTTCCTTTTTTCCCGCATCCTCACCAACACCTGTTGTTTCTTGTTTTTGGCTTTAGAAGCTAGGCTGTGTCTGGGCAATGGCAGGGAATTGTGTGACTGTGCTGCTTTGCAGGGTCTGGGTGAGGATAAGGTGGGGGGAGTGAGAGATGTGAGAGGATTTGGGGGTACACACTCCTACCCTGGGATGCCTCTGCTCCTGGGCATAGGTCCCCTTCTGTATTTCTCACCTGGGCTCTAGCTTGGCCTTCATGCCTTCCCCCTCACCGAGTCTCAGTCCTGAGGAAACATTGCCTTCCTCAGATCCTCCAGTGAGAGGCATGCAGGGGTGCAGCTTTTCTTTCCTTTTTGGCCTCAGGGCATCGCGATCTTCCTGCTGAGACCCTCAGATCTGCAGTCCATTCTCTCTGATGCCTGGTTTCACTTTGTCTTGTAAGTAGGTCTGTCCCATTTGGTCACCACTGCACAGGCAGGGCCGAAGTCCTGTATGGTGGCCGCTGTGTCCTCTGGAACCACACTTCCATGTCACCATGTCCCAGTCATTTGGCCATAGTCTCGTGTGAGAGAAGCCCATGGACACCCATGGAGAGGACCAGAAGAGCCTAGCACAGTGCCCACCATCAGGTTGCAGTGATGACTGTCTCCACCCTGGCAGGTGTGGCAGAGAAGGCAGGAAGAGGCTTAGTAGTGGTTTACTTCTTTAGGAAGAGATGGTCTGGGCCAGTTCCTCCTAGTTTTGTGGGGTCTAGAGGTTACCATCTTGGACTCTGGCAGATCGGGGCTGGAAAGCACTAGAGAAATCATCAAGTCTCATCCATAGGCACAAAAGCCAAAGGCCAGAGCAGGGAAATGAGTTACTCAAGTTCACACCAAGCCTCGGTGGTGTCTGAGCCAGGCCCAGCGACCCCATCATCTTCACCTTATGCTAGAGCAGGGGTGGTTACCATGGGGCCAGGAAGCCCAGCTCAGCAGCCTCTCTGAATGAGGTCACGAGCTGACATCAGAGGCTTATTGGACGCCTGTCTCTCAAGGAACAGAGGCTGATTCAACATTGCTGCCATGCAAAGGAAATAGGACTTGCAGTGTGGAACGAAGTACGTTGGGCTCTTCGGCTCTGCAGATCCCACCAAAGTCCTGCGTCAGAGTATTAGGGAGGCTGGGTCTATAGGACCTTAAATCTTGGCCCAGTGCTTCCAAATACCGAGGTGTTTATTATGTATGCACCTGCCTTCTAGAGGCATACATGGAATTCGTCATCCCTGTGGGCAAGTGGGGTGCCCAGATACTGCAGTGAGTAGATGGACCCCATGATATCTCCCTCATGGGAGTCTTCCACCTTTGAGAAAATACGAGAATTCCAGTGAAGCGTTTGTTTATCCAGCCACTGGCTTTAGTACAGACAAAAGGGACCAATGCATTGCCCTGCTTTTCAGCTTCTTAGGCGTTTTGTTAAGGAGGGATACATCATGCTTCCTCACTTCAGTTTAGAATGCATCGATCGCCCAATCATTTGCTTTTCACTGCACATGAAAAGCAAGGTTGCCTGTGTCCTAACTTTAACTCATTGGATAGTTTATAATCATGGAGACCGTCTGATGTTCTAAGCAATGGAGCTTTTTATCTACATGTCTGCATCACTGATGATGTAGTGGTGTTTAGGAGTTGCTGCTGGTCCTGTGTGTTTGTTATATGTTGTACTTTAAAATGTATATAACCTAAAAGTTGCCATCTTAACCATTTTAAGCGTACAGTTCAATGGTGTTAAGTACATTCATATTGTTTTGCAACCAATATGTTCAACAGAGCTATCACTTAGCACATATTATAGTTGTTAAAAGACTTTTGTTATGATTGGCTTTTAAGCATAGACGTTGTTAGCTTTCATCATTTTTGTTAAAAATGCAATCACTCACTTACCTCCCTTAGTCTACTCCAGCGGTTCCCTGATCTATGTGGGCATCAGAAATCACATGTGTCAGTTAAGATATATGGGCTTCTGAACCAGAATCTGAGTCCTCAGGATCTGTATTTTTAAAAAGTCCCTGCCAGCTGCAGTCCACCTGCTGTTGGCTCTGACACAGTCTGCTGATGCCATCCGCAAGGCTGGATGTTCGAGTCGAGAGGATCTAGGGCAACCTTACCTTCTCTTCCGCGTTACCCTTCAGGATGCCAGTTCAGGGTGGTAGGGAGATTGGGGTTGGACTGTCTCCCTCGATGCTGAGAAGTAAGTAAAGCCCTTGTCTCCTGTGTCTCCTGAACAGTTTTGTCCAAGCTGTGCTTGTGATACTGTCTGTCTTCTTGTACTTGTTTGCCTACAAAGAGTACCTCGCCTGCCTCGTGCTGGCCATGGCCTTGGGCTGGGCAAACATGCTCTACTACACGCGGGGATTCCAGTCCATGGGCATGTACAGCGTCATGATCCAGAAGGTGCGCTGGGGGGCTCGTGAGCATCACAGACACACAGGCGTCTGTGCTGGGGAGATGGGGAGTCCTCAGAGAATGTCCATTTTTCCAATCGGGAAGCAGGTTGGGAGAGAAGCCTGCTTCTCTCCCTCCCAAACACTACTGTTTCCCATTGCTTATGGCCAGGCTTTAAGAGTCTAGACCTTGAAACATCTGGGCTTGTTGGGCCCTGGTAAGGAATGATCTCACCCCCAGGCTGTGGTGTGCTGGTAAGTCTTTAACAAGTTTATCCCCCAAAGGATATTTACAAATAATCAACTATATAATGGCCTTTATTTAAATTCCACATAGCCAGAAGCATTTGTTGATTTTTCTTGGACTCGTGTATCTGCTGCCCATTTATGGTTGCAAGTGACAGATATGTCAATATCGGCTGATGTTTTCTTTAAGGAGTAAGATGGAAGTGAAATAGCACAGCCTTATGAGAACTTCCCTTGCTTGTCAGTGATGCGAACTACTTACTCGCTGACTTGAATAATTGTTCTCAAATATTGGAAGACTACTTCATGAATGTTACTGTTTTATTCATGACACAACAGCTACAGATAGGACACATTGTAAATTTTTTTTTAAAAGATTTTATTTATTTGACAGACAGATCATATACGTAGGCAGAGAGAGAGAGAGGAGGAAGCAGGCTCCTTGAGCAGAGAGCCCGATGCGGGGCTCGATCCCAGGACCCTGAGATCGTGAGGTAGAGGCCCAACCCACTGAGCCACCCAGGCCTCCCCACATTGTAAATTTTAATCTGCCTTACCGTCATCTCTATTGATGTCTTAAATCTAGATCTAGACAAATCTAGGTCTAGACAGTCAGCAAAATCATGAGTCTGTGATGTGTCCCGCTCACCGAGTCCCATAGTGTAAATCCTAGCACGGCTGATTTCCAGCTGCCAGGATGATGCAGTTAAACACAGAGTCAGGAAGAGATGCTCAGTAATGCAAGATATAGTAGGTACACAGTATGGCTGCCAGTGACGTAAATAACCTTAGTCACGTAGATAATTGCAAAGTGAGTGATGAGTTTTGAATATTTATTATCTTTGTTTTTACTATAATTTACTTTAATTATAAGTTTACGTGATTTAATTTTTCATAATGGCTCTGTTTAACAGCCAGGTTACAAAATTGATAAGAATGTAACCGTCAGCTCTAAGCTGACATCAGGCCCCAGCACACCACTGCCCCCAGGAAGCGTGAGGGTTTCTGACACGAGACACTATGGAAAGAGGCGCTCACGTACAGAGTGAATCACCAGGGACAGGCACAGACTGTGGGCCAGAAGGGGGAGGGAGGAGAGCAGGATCGGAAGGGAAGGCTTCTTGGAGGAGATGGGACCCAGAGCGGAGCTTTGGGGCTTGGGAAGGGTTTGCTAGGGGGAGGGAGAATGGTCTGGGGGAAGGTGTGGTCGGCGGTGGGGGGGGGTTGGAGGAGGGTGGGAAGCAGTAAGGAGATGAGGGTCTAGTGAATATGTACTCAAATCTTACGCTTAAATCATGTTTCTCCCTTTATAGGTCATTTTGCATGATGTTCTGAAGTTCTTGTTTGTATATATCGTGTTCTTACTTGGATTTGGAGTAGGTAATTTGTTTGTGGATAACGGGAACTGCCGCATTCGTAAAGCACTTTATACAGAGGTCAAAATGACAGCGTCCCCAGCAGCCTCAGCAAGTCGTGTCACCTACCAGCGGAGCACTTGCCGGGCTTAGCATTTTCCAGGCATTGCCTTTTTATTTCTCTCAATATCTTGACCAAGGGGGAGTCATCATCCCTGCTCATAAGGTAACTGAGGCTTAGAATCAGACCTGTCATCCACACTGGGGTGTGCCTCCCGCATTCACATCCAGCATCTTACGTGGCCCCCACAACCTGAGAGAGGATTGGTAGGTGGTGTTGGCCCCATTTCACAGACAGGGAAGGTAGAGTCTGCAGCAATGTGACTGAGGGTCTTTGAAAAATAGGAGTAAATTAATGCATCGAGGTAAGCTCCTTTGGCTCCCCACATCATGTTACTTGCGGTTTGGTTCAGGTATATCTGTGATGGCCTCTGCTCTCCTGGGGACGGGAGATGGGGAGCCCCCTCTTAAAGTCTCTTCATTTGTACAACCTGATTTTATTTCTACCTTCTGCATAGAGAGGTATCATTGAATTTTCCCATCTCCTCCAACCCCCTTCCCTACCCCTCACCCCCAGCCATGATCATTGGCATTTGAAATTAGGCAGGCATTCACATCTTCTGGTACCTTTGCTGGGCCACATGTGTTTATTTATTTGCTCCTTCACTTGCCTGTTTATTCATCCATGCATTTACTCACTCATTAATTTGGCCATCCATCCATCCATCCATCCATCCATCCATCCATCCATCCACCCATCCATCCATCCACCTCTCTTATCCATTTAGCAATAAGCCACTGCTGTGGTGTGTTGGAAAGAAGAGAAGAAAGAGGCCTCAGTCTTCTTGGCCGGGGATCTCCCTACAGAGCGTGAGGAAGAGACTCAGGATCTTATAGTCTTGGAGGAGATGACCCAGGCTACAGGAAGCTGGGAGCCCAAAGTGGGACACACAGAGATTATAGATCGCAACTCTGCAAGGCTGGGAGTGGTCAAGGGCTGAATGGCAGAGTAGAGGAAGGAGAAAAGAGTGTGGGCTTTGTTAGGCAGGAAGAGTTTTTTACAGGAGGTCATGGCAAGAGAAGAAGCGTGAGGAAGCTTCTAGGAGCTGAGGGAGGTGGGAGATGAAATTTAAACAAGCAGAGAGGCTGAGACTATAGGCCTGCATGGTGTATGGGGGAGGGGCGTGCATGTACATGCAAGTGTGCAGGAGCCTCTTGGGTAATTAAGCAGCCAGAGCACCAGAGGAGAACACCCTCTTCTGTCCTCCCAGCCCTGGCCTCGCTGATTGAGAAGTGTCCCAGTGACAATAAAGACTGCAGCTCCTACGGCAGCTTCAGTGATGCCGTTCTGGAACTCTTCAAGCTCACCATTGGTCTGGGTGACCTGAACATACAGCAGAACTCCAAGTACCCCATCCTCTTTCTGTTCCTGCTTATCACTTACGTCATCCTCACCTTCGTCCTCCTCCTCAACATGCTCATCGCCCTGATGGGAGAAACCGTGGAGAATGTCTCCAAGGAGAGTGAGCGCATCTGGCGTCTACAGGTGAGCCTGGCAGGGCGCCTGCTATGAGGGTCTTCCTGGGGACTCCATTCAGCACGTTGTATGGACAGCTGTCTATACCAGGGACCTGGGAATCTGCATCAGCTCCCTGTGGTTGGCCAGGTTTGGGGAGATCTTAGTCTAGGGTCCGTGCAGTATGACTGGATAGCAGCACAGGTGAGAAAAACTCAGGCTTAAAGGCATGATCTGCTCAGAGTCTGGTGTGATGTGTGGATGTTGAAATGTGACCTTTGATTGCATTAAGAGGAGTATGCGGCATAGGACAATGGAGGTGACAATTCTGCACTCCTCCATCCTGGCTGCAACATTCCTTACATGCTGGGGGGTCTTACACACTGAGGACAGTAACCCACAGGATGGTCCAGAGCAGATTACCAGGCTTAGGAGAGGACTTGGAAACTGTGCCTCACAAGAAATGGTATTGGGACTAGGGTTGAAAAAGGTAAGAGTTTCTTCAAGTATCTGCGGAGCTACTTGTGAAGGGACAGCTTCCTTCCCAGATGGCAGAACTGAGGTACTTGGGCAATGACAGGGAGAAAAGCTTTGCTTTGTCATAAGGAAGTTTCTAATTATTAGGGCCTTCTTAATTGGATTGTTGATTCCATTCAGGAGAGATCTGACAAATTATTGATAGTTAAACGGTGAGGGGATTCCAAGCCAGGCATGCAGGTAAGATTACACGATGTCAGCACCTCTCTTCACCGTGGGATCCCAGGATCCCAACATTTTCAGTTAGGAAGCTCCTGGACTTCCAGAAACAGAGTTTATGTTGTGTTTAAAGTAATTTGAATACCTTTTCCTAACTTACTGGTTTTTCATTTTTGAATTCTGTAGATTAGCTGGACCCTTTGGATCTGTGCATTAAGCTTCCAGTTGGAGGTGAAGCTGGCTGGTGGGGTGTGTGTGTGTGTGTGTGTGCATGTGTGTGTGTGCGGGGGTGTCTGCACGCTCATACAGAGCTGTGTTCCTGGGCCGGCTTCTCATTGACGTGCTTAGGCTCATGTATGTCCCCAGAGAGCCAGGACGATTTTGGAGTTTGAGAAGATGTTACCAGAATGGCTGAGGAGCAGATTCCGGATGGGAGAGCTATGTAAAGTAGCAGAGGAAGATTTCCGGCTGTGTTTGCGGTAACAAAGGGAAAGGGGTCCCTTGGTGGGTGTCTCTGGGGGGCTGAAGAGAGAGGAGTCAGTGAATGTCAGAGAAATGGTGCTGTCCTTTGTTTCCCAAACCACACCTGCAGTCGGTTCTGGCCTCCTTAGAACATGGAGTTTGCCCCATGTGGTTGCCTGCACTGGGACAAAGCTTCTCCAATTTCTGCAGGGAGAGGGAAGGAGACTGCTGGTGGCCGTTCCCGTCTCTGCCCGTGCAGCGGCCTCCGTGGCCGCTGCCGGTCCACTCTCTTGTTTAGGAAAGATTGGCCGAGCCAGCAATCTCTGTCCTTTTCTCTAGCCTGTGTGGGTTCATGGAACACCACGCGACCTGAGCCACGTTTGTCATGGGTGACTGGAGACTGAGACAGCTACTTGGGACAGATATCAAACTTTTTGGTTTTTAAAAAGTACCTGCACGTGCCACGACCGACTTTTCTGATGATGAGTCTACTTTATCCTCTGGCTGACTGCCTGACCTAATGGATGCCTTCCATGTCTACCTCACCGTGCCCAGCTTCTCTGACTGAAAGTCCCACGCTGTGGAAACCACCGTTTCCAGCTCTATAACGCTTACCCTGACGAATATCTCTAATGTTCACCCCCTGATTCTAGAGCTGCTCCCTGAATGTGAACTTCAGCCAAACCACTGCCTCTGTTGCAATCTAGCACCTTAGACTCTACCCACTCTTATTGGGATCTGAACCTTAACTGCATTCTCCTAGTGCAACCTTAACTCTAGTTGAACCTTAAGCTTCTAAACTTCTATAAGTTTAATCCTCACACTGTCACATCTCAGCCTCGGCCCTCTCCCCCTCCTTCCCCATGGACTGCCTCTCGGCAGTAAGGCACAGCTGTTGTGGTCTGAAAATGTCCCCTTGACACCTCTCTGAGTTTCTGGGCCCCACACACTGGGAGCGGACTGATCCCTGAGGGCTGGGAAGATGGGGAATTTTAAACCCCCAAACTGCTGAATGACCATGTGAGGTGGGAGTCCCAGATCCCTGGGATGGAAAGAAAGGGAGCTATTTAGACCACTCCAAATGTCATGCTAGTTGTTTGCATTTAATGAGGTGCAGTTGAGAAGTGAGAATGATTATCACACACTTGCAGGATCAATGAGGTGAAGTGGACTGAATGGAAAACACATGTCTCCTTCCTCAACGAAGACCCGGGGCCCGTGAGACGGACAGGTACCGTTGCTGTCTCAAAGTGTGCTGGCCATGCCTGTCTGACCACGTGACCATGGGCAAACTGCTGTCTGAGGGCCGTGATTTTCCCCGTCTGCAAAATAGGAGGTTGAATTAAATGGGTTCTCAGGCCCCTTTCAGCTGTGACATTTTATATCCCTGGTAGGAGTAACTTTGAACAATCAGGTGGGGATAAAAGAATGAGGTGGTGTGCTAGACATGGAATCCCACATTACAGAGCACCACCTTGCTAAAATAGTGATTTTGGTGTTTTGTTTTGTTTTGTTTTGAAAGCAGATTTCGGCAAAATCCAAGATTCTTCCAGAAGCAACAGCAAAACCACCCTCAACGCATTTGATGAAATAGATGAGTTTCCGGAAACTTCGGTGTAGAAGCAAAATCCAGAGCTGCTGTGAGCCTGGGCTGTCTGACACTGCTGTCTGGGTCCTGGACTCCGTGCTAAGGGCCTACAGCAGAACGTGGCCTTGCACTGCATGCCCAGAAGTGGAAAACAACCTCATGCCAAGTGGTGGCTGAGCTAAGAGGCAGCTGTCAGTCTGTTTGAATGGGAAACACCTTGGATTATTTATTTATTTATTTTTTACTCAGCGAAGGGTTTGTGTAAACCCATGGCTAGGAGTCCTTGAAGTCCAGGGCGAAGGTCTGGGCTCACCAACTGCAGGACAGCTTGGCTGGGAGAAAGGGGTGGCAGGGAAGGGGCAGAGGCCTGAGGAGCAGAACTTCCTTCCTGCCAACATCTCCTCGACAGCCCCCAGCCCCAGCCCTCACTTCCCACTGTCTCCCTTACTGGGACTGGGTCTCCTGAATTTAAGCCGTTCTTGATCCTATCCCATCCCAGAACAAACAGGACTGAACTAAGTCGGGCGTCCTGAGGGTCGAAGGGACTGAGCTCTGGAAATGCTCTTCTGGACCCTTCCGGGAACAGGAAACTACCCTTGGAATGAGTGCCTTGGTACCCCAAGGCTCGAACTGTCTCAAACTAAGAGACATTTTTAGTAGAGTAATTAACACAGGGTTTTTATTTTCAATAGAGAAAAAACATTTCAGTTTTTGAACGAAAGTTACTTCAGATGAAGTATGTGATTTTAAAAGCTGAGAAACAGATTGGGGGATTTGGGGCTGGATATAAGTATTATATACTTGGTCTCAGCGTGGCCAGAGCAGGGACAAAAAGCTTTTCTTTACGGACACAAAAGTCCACATGAGACGTGCCAGGCAGGGCCTGCGTGGGCTGCTGTGACCTGGGTGGCAGAGCTTGGCTCTTGTCCTCGCTCTGGCCCTGCGGTCATGCATGCCTCCCAGCTGGGAGCGGGGCTTCTTCTGATATAGAAATAGCAGCTGCTCTGTTTCCATGGTCTTAAATCTCAGAGGTTACTATTACATATCAGTACTTCTTATTGGAGGAATTTAACCAAATACCCAGAATGCTCTGGTATTAAGTGTTTTTGTTAACTGTGAATTTTGAGGCTGAAGAGAGGGAGTGTGAGAAAGGAGTGTTTGCCAAAACATAGGGCTTCTTTTCAGAGCCTCATCCTCTGATTTTTCTCCCCCTGAAATTACGCAGAGTCAGTCTGAGGCAGAGGTGAAGTGGGAATGGGAGACTTCTTCCGGATTACTGGAACTTAAACGACTATAAAATCTGCTCTGCCTTGGGAATCCGGTCAAAGGATTCATGTGAGAGTTTTTAGAGGCGGGATTATCAAGGTATTGACCACGAGTTTGAATTTTAAAGGGCGTAAAAATAAATTTGGCCTTTTAGACAACTTGGCAATTGGCTAGTGAAACTGGCTTGAGGCAAACTGAGGAGTGTGAGCCAAGCACTCTGGGCCACTCTGGGCCCTTCTCTCCACTCTGGGCTGCTCTGTGTGCCAGCTTCCCTGGGTGAGTGGACACTTGGCCTTTGTGTCCCTGATGAGCTGGGGATGAGAGAGGTGGGGTGGGTCTAGGATGAGCCTGAGGCCTGCACACTTCGCTGTAGCCCCCGTACTCCCAGCTGAAGCTGACCAGGGCTCTAAGCTGTGGTGCTCAGATCAAGCTCTGGTGTGAGCAGGGGTAGCAGGGATGACGTCTGTTCTCTGGAAACAGATGATTGAGGGAGAAGGGTTGTCCTGGAGGCAGGAAGAGCACCTGTGTTCCAGATGGGCAGAAACAGTGCCAAAGGAAATTTCAAGGACAAAGATTTTGGTTCCCTCCAGTCTAGCAAATGCTCCAGATATTGAAGATGTTTAAGCAGAACTCATTAGGCATGTTGTTAAGGATCACAGTCAGATGGACTGTGAGGTCCTTTTAGCCTGGAGGTCAGCATCCTGTGTCTGGAGTTCCCTACTTGTGAATATCCAGAGCAGATGTCCTGGTCTGAAGGGCAGCCATTGGGATCCATGGTGCCATGATCTGGGAACTCCAGGATTGTTTTGATTTGGATAGGAATGGATGAAGTTGCACAGCTCTCCATTTCCCACTTGAACAAGGACTGCGGGGTGAGGCGAATGGAAATCAATAATGGGACCTTGTTCCTCTCACACATCTGAAGAGCTGTTATCTGTGGATCTGGATGGAATTTGTTGGCAGGGGCATTTTCTGTACCGTATTCATCCCTGAAAGACTTTCAGCCAAGGTCATCTGAGTCTGGGTGGGCTTACCAAGGCGAAAGGAAGCAATGAGTCAAAGATCATTGGTTTGAAAGAATCAGTTCCCTTATTTTATACCTGAAAACTAAAGACCAGAAAAGAAAGTGGACTTGCTTAAAGCCATACAGCCATGTGGGAAGTCACATCAGAACTGCTGGAGCCAGAGTGCTCTGACTCCTGGGCCACAGGTTTCTCCCAGGACAGTTTCAACATAGTTATTCAGTAAATTTGAGCCTGCCTTTTGGTTGCCACATATATTACGTCAGGGGGCTAAGGGATTTTGCTCAGATGATTCATGTTGACAGTCTACATTGTCCCAGTGATCCCCAGGACAGGTTTAAAACTCAAGTGTGCACATGGGTGTGCACAAACCATACACACACACACACACACACACACACCCCACATCACACCGAATCCACTGGCATATCAGGACTTCTTAAAACTTCAGGATTTACATTTCAGTAATTTAAGGGATAGGCATTTTTCCAGGGATGGAATCCCCCATGCTCAGATAATGGTTTTGGCTAGGAGTTTTCCTTTGGCTAAACTGCCTCAGGAGGAATCTGTTATTCTACACATTATGTGATGAATGCACCTGGAATAAAAATGCTGCTTACCTTCCTCTCTGGGATGTAGCAGAAGGTGTGAATTACTGTGAAGTAATTAAGCTCTTAGAAGGCTCCTGCCTGAGAGAGCCCAGTATTATTGAAGTTCCTTTCCTTCCTCAAGGCCTGGTTTAACTGTGTCCTTTTGCTCTGGGCGGGGCCCAGGTGGATGGGCCGTATTCCTGGCCTGTAAGCCATACTTGAGTTTTGCACTGATTTACATGTTTATACTGTGATCTTGGTTCCAAACATAGAATTAACAGCTTGTTCTTATTGAATGTGCCTAATCCTTGTCAATTTTAATTCACATACTTGTTCTTAGTGTTGTGTGTGTGTGAAAATCATAAATAGAGTAAGAACATTTTAATGCCATTGAAGAAATGCTCTCATGATTTCTAATAAATATTTATTTTGCCTTGCTATGATTGTAGTTTATCCTTTATCTTACGTATGCTACTATGAAGTCCAACTAGGAATCCTAGAGTGTTGCTTAATCTAAGGCAAAAGGAAAGACCTGAAATACTGGTCTCAACTCAGGGACAGAGTCAGCATACTGAGACAGGTCACCTTTGAACAGCGTTTACATCTCACAATGTATCGATGTCCAATACTCTAGCTGAACCATGCAACAACTCTAGAACCAGTTTGAGTAAAGAGGGACTAAGGGAGTTGAAATGACATGCCCAAAGTATCACAGCCAGAAAATGTCAGCGGTTCAGGCTTTCATGACCCCCAAGCAGTGCTCTGTCTACCATGTCCTGCTGCCTATCAATTTATTTAGTGTGGCTATAAAACCATGGCTCCACATAGAGATCAGAAAGTATAAATCCCTTCTGTCCACTTCACAGGACCTTTGTGAGGAGGTAGTGATATTACTATCATTACTGGCCAACTCATATGTATAGTCATTTCTAAAATTCTCTTGTTATTTCACAAGGATGGCAGTTTTTAACTTGAATGCCAAGACACTGCTGTGTCTTGATGGGTTTCAGAACTTGCAAACAATTTATTAATCAGTGATCGGCTGCATTTGGGTAGATTATTAACATAATCCAAATAACTCCTAGAGCAGCATCCTTCACTGGGATGTGTCTTCTTGAAAGGCAAAGAAATGGGAATTGTACGTAATCTACATCCTAACTCAAATAAGCTTCAGTTTCTAATCTAGGAATGTGCTATCCATGGGAATGTTCTGGGTGGACTGATAGAAAAAGGGTGGAAACCCCGCTTAATAGGATATATTCTGGGAGTGGGATGTCTAGGTCAATGGATATGAACAGTTTTATGGTTCTCAACATTGTACAAAGTTACCTTCCAAAAGGTGTATTGCAACTTAAGCCTTTAGGATGATATATTTCTTATTTATAAAGCTTTTCCTGTCACACTGGTTTTCTTAATAACACAGTGTTATAGGTTTGATGAGTGTTATATCCCCATTTAACAAGTGGAGAAACGGAGACTTGGAGAGACATGGAATGATACGTAAAGGTCACAATGTTTTTTTCTTGGGCCATGGGTCCAGGTTGTCTGAGGTTTACTAGTTAGTGCTAGTCCGTCGTGCTAGCCTAGCCTGGGTCACATTTAAGAATACGTCTCATCCAGGAAAAGGGAGTTTATGGGTGGGAGGGGCTTCAAGAAGAGGGAGCAATGTGGGCAAAGACCTTAAGGTGCTAGGGAGCCTGATGCAGCTGAGGCTGGAGGAATCTGTGGGGCCAAACTGCTGGGAACAAAGGGACAAGTGACATGAAATAGGGCTGGAGAGGTAGGCAGAGGCCAGAGCACATAGGACATGTTCAGCTTTCATATCAAGCTTAGAGGAAGCTACTAAAAGACTTTACAGAGAGGAATGATGAAATCTGAACATTCCTCTGTTTTTGCGATAGGGTTGCAGGCTTAAAAGGGTATGTGTTCTCCCCGCCATCCTGTGGGACACAGTAATGTCTGAAGAGTGTACCATGAAGTGAATTCCAATTGAGAGTGATGGGCATGCTCGGGGAGTGGCTGGGAGAGAAGGAAAGAAGGCCAGGACATTGGTGGGATATGAAGACACTTCAGTAGAGAAGGGATGTTTAAGCACACTCGGGCGACTAAACGCTACTGGGCACTTACAGATTGCAGACACTGGAAGAGATATCGGTAATGTCTTCAAGATGGGATGAAAGCAGAGGGGGGCAGAGGGGCAGGCCAAAAAGTCTTTAAGATGAAAGGAGAGTTAAGGAGCATTTTGAAGGAAGAGGAGGAATTAGCTAGAGCGAGGGCCGACGGGGGGTGAGGGGAGAGGAAGCAGGGAGAGAATTCTGAGTGCAAGGACCCGTCTGTGCGAGGGCGGACAGGAACAGAACAATGTGAAACGGGCTAGAACAGAGAGGACCTGAAAGGCAAAGCACCGAGAGAGGTTGTGGGGGAGAGAACAATACATCATAAAAGGCCTCTTGTATTAGGAATTTGAACTCGAATAACCTGTTATTCTGTGTTGGGCACTGTGCTGCGTACTTGTCTGTATCAGCTCACTTATTCTCTATAATAATTCCGAGAGAGGGACACTATTATGATCACCCCCATTTTACAAATGCAAACACCGAGTGTGCAGACTCTTAGAAATAATCAAAACAGAACAAAACTGAAAGTGGCTAAAACCAAACAGCACTATGCTCCAGATTTTTAAAAAAATCACATCGAATTTAGAAACTCTGAATTCAGTAAATACTGAGTCAGAATAAATAAGACTTTGCATTGGTAAAATTTTATAGGTGACTAAAATTTGATGGAAGAGTAAAAGGACTCTGGTCAACATTTACATCTGGAAAAAACTGACCCAGAAAAACTGGACTCGGACATAAAACAGAAGGCATTTTCACAGTGGGGGAAGGAAGATTGGTAAAACTTGTTAGGTATGAAAGCTCGTTGATAAATTGAATTTTTACTTCAGAATTCAGAAGGAAGAGAGTTTATTTCAATACAAAATCATTTTGGCAAAGTACAAAAATATTGGTGCTGAAAAATTTAGAAACAGTTTCCTTGCACTTTATAAAACACTGAATATGAAACTGAAATTGGCTTAATGGGGTTTGCTCTGGAAGAATGAGATATCTTTGTTTCCAATAATATTAGTATGATTTTGGTACATATATTTGAAACCATAAACATGGGTTCATTTGGGTCCAAATCATAGGATAAAAACTCTTTTGAACTTGGCTGTGGGGGCCTAAGAGAGGAGGCAGGCGCGGTTCCTGTAGGGGCTGGAGGCAGAGGGAGAACTTTGAGGAGAAAAATCAAGAGAGGAGAGGGCTTTGGGCACTTCAGTCAAGGGCGCTTTCTTGAAAGAACGCATTTGATCAGAGACATGAGTTTGGGTCACATTTCCACGAGGGTCCACTGCCCTCTGCTATTTCTGTCTTCACCACCTACGCTGTAGGAGCCCAAAGACTTCCTCACGTGTTGGCTGGGGACAAAGGCAAGTGCATTCCTTCAAACTGAGAAGGGACAGTTGGAGGACTATGCCTCTTCCAGATTTTCCCAAGTTGGGAAGGGATGTTAGCTTCCCAAGGGGCTTGTGAGATGTCTGGAGGAGGCTCCCCACTCCCGGAGGTCAGCGCGGAACAAGCAACCATGTGAGAGCAGCGATGCTGTGTGGGGGTTACTGTCTTTCTGTGGACAGAGGTCCATTCAGTTTCTAATCAGCCCTCATTTCTTGTTCACATTTCATCTTCAAAAGAGCAATTATAGACCTCCTATGGATATCACAACTATTGGTAAACTTTACAGATGGGATACTTAATATATTATCATTAATTCAAATGTGAAAAATTTAAAAATAGCCAAGTCTGCATCATTAGTTTCTAGTAGCATTTCTACATTACTTGAAAACACGTTTAATTCTATGCTCAAATTAATAACTTTTTAAGAAAATATCCATTTCAATTTTGAAATGTGAATTTAAAGGTGGTTTTATTCAGAATCTTAAACTATCCAAGTGTAATATATAAGGAGCTATGCAGAAATAAGAAGTGCACCTCTTTGAATAAGCTACCTATGCAATATGATACTTTTAAAGATACTCATCATTCATTCATTCAGAAAATCTGCCTCAATGCCCACTGTGTGCAAGGCACTGGACTAGGTGCTACAGGTATGAAGCTGAAGAAGGCACGATCCTGCCCTTCAAGAGCTTACAGACTGGTAGAGGGGGTTAGAAGTGATTCCTAATGTAAAGAGGAGCGAATACTCTTTGCACTGAGTGTTAGTTTGGTTGTCTTTGCGAAAGCTTCTCTCTTTTCATAATATGCAGCCTCATTTACAAACACTGGGTACACAGTATCGTCTCCGCCCAATGGAATTATCTGTCCGTCAAGAGTTAAAAACACAGGATCCCCAGGGTGCAGCGGTTTCCAGTCTTGATCCTCTCAGGAAACAAAATAACGTAAGTTACATTTGATTTTTTCCCTTGTTTTTAAAGGTTTAAGCCAGGCTCTAGACAACTAACAGATTGCAGCACCGTATAAATAAGGAGATACCGGACAGATGTGTAAGGAAGCACACCATGATCTCACTAAACCGAGGCCGAACCATTACTTTGGGCTGCAGTTTTAAGAGTTCGCATTTAATTTTTATAACTGATACATGTAATTAGAGTTTGCCTCAATACCAAGTTTGTCTTGAATGTTGCCAAGGAGATTTAGAGTATGAAAGGACAAAAATAACATGTGTCTCTCTAAGTGTATATTCTACCTGTTCAGCAAAATTTAGGAAATACCATTAAGACCCTTCAGTATGCTGGGCGTTATACTGCTGGGGATGTGAAAATGGTACCATTGTGCCTGCCTGCGAAAGGATTCTACTTCGATGGGCTTCGAGCATAGACAGTGGGGGTGGGCTGGGCAAATCTAGGATAAGGTGAGCGTACTCCGTGGTAAAAACTGAGTTATCTGAAATGTCCCACACCAGGGATCTGGACCTCTGAGCCCTCAAACCCCAATGCTGTCACACCACAGGAACCCTAAACCAGTTCTTCCCAAACTTGGACATGTTTGCACGTGGTGTATGGATTTTGTTAAAATGCAGATTTGGATTCTATGGGTTTGGGGCAGAGCCCATGAGTCTGCACTTCTAACATCTCCCAGCAGCACATGGGAGTTTAGTAGAAAAGCACAATTTCATTCCCCACTGCAAACTTGCTAAATCGAAATCTTCATGTTAACAAATCTCCAGATATTTACATGCACAACATTAAAGTTTGGGAAGCACTGCATTATGGCAATTTTCTCAACCACGACTGCACATTATAATCACCTGGGATGTTTACAAAATATAGATGAGTAGAAGGGCTGCCTGTACCACAGATACATAAAACTACAATTTCAAGGGTGGGGCTCAGGTGCCATTAATTTAAAAACATTTATTTCAAAATCTACAGAGAGTAAAACTTACTCATTTTTATGCACTGTTCTATGTGTTGGGTATATACAGTAGAGAGTCAGGTCAGCACAGAATGTGGAATGAAGGTGCATGATTCCATCACACCCTTCCCTCGCTTCACTATTTAGAGTTCCCTGCTGGCTGGTTTTGTTTTTCAAAGTCCCAGGTGACTCTGTAGGACAGCGTGTGAAAAGCTGCTCTGGACCAGTGATTTGCAGCCAGAGATGTGCCTCTGGAACAAGTGACACAGCTGCTTTGCCACACCTGCAAGTGATGCTAAGGTCAGGCAGGGCTACCCAGACTGGAGCCAGGGGAAAATCACCTGGTGAGCCTAACTGATATCCGGTGCCCACCTTGATGAATTAAAAATCAGAATCTCCGAGGATGGGACCTGGGAATCAAGATTTTTCAAAGCTCCTCAGGTTATTCTACTGTGGCCTAAGTTTTGTTTTGTTTAAGATTTTATTTATTTATTTGACAGAGAGAGAAAGCACTGGGGGAGGAGAAGGCAGAGGGAGAAGCAGACTCCCAACTGAGAAAGGAACCTGACATGGGACTCGATCCCAGAAGTCTGAGATCATGACCTTAGCCGAAGGCAGAGATGCTCAACCCACTGGGCCACCAAGGCATGCCTCCTGTGGTCTAAGTTTGAGAAGCACTGTGTTGGTGCTTTTGTAATGGGCTCCCAGCATTTGGGGGTACATCCTTGAGGTCACTCCAGTGAACATCCTGATTAAGAACCATCACTCTTAGCATAAAACCTGGACTGTGTCTTTAGCTCCAGGACCTATTGTCCTCTCTGTTCACCCCCTACTCTACACTGACACTGGTCTTGCTGGTCGTCAAACACTCCAAGTTTCTTCCAGCCCCAGGGCCTTTGGACTTGTTTTTCACGTGGTTGACTTCTCGTGGTCCAGGATCCAGCTTCAATGCCGTCATCTCAGAGATGGCTCTTTCAGACCATTTCATCTAATAGGAACCATCTGCTAGCCTCTATTATTCTGTTTATTTCTTTTATAGTACTCATTACAATTTGAAATGAACTGGTTTATGTATTGTTTACTTATTCATGGTGTGTTTTCCCTTGCTTGGTATGGAAGCTCCATGGGGACTTTGTCTATCTTGAATCTCAGGGCCCAGAATAGGCTTAGTCATTCAAATATATTTTCTGCAATAACTAATGAATCACTTTTCCTTGTAGGATACAGAGCCATCGGAGAACAACACTAACCTTCCTTTCAACACCTACCACTAACCCTGTTTGTTAACTATTCTCTGCCTCACTTCTCGGCCTCCCCACAATGATTTTTGTACTATTCAAGGATCCCCGAGGAATAAAAGTTCTTTAAAAAATCCTGTGTTGTAGTCAGTTAGGACATCAACATCTTGGCTTCTGTTTCTGGACTTGCTATTTTTGTTATCTGTAGGACTTCCTCTTTCTCCCTCTCTTTATTTTTCTTTCCTTTAAATCACTGCCCAAGGTTCCTTCTGCTGTCTACCTGGATCACACAAAGGCACCCAGCACAATTTGTTCCAATTATTTGTATTTCTGGGCAGGCTACTTTTTTAAGTTGTAAGTCTGGATGACTAGTATTAGGGTCATTAAATAGGAATCTGAACTGGATCAGTGGTTCTCCACTTGATTACTCAGGCCAACAAGATCAGATTATCTGAGAGGGATCCTGGCATCATTATTTTTCAAAAGCTCTCTAGGCAATGTGTAGCCAGAGCTGAAAGCCCCACATTAGATAATCCACCAGGTCTCTTCCATCTCTGATGTCTAAGGGTGAGTAGGGTACTCACATGGGAATGGATGTTTTAGCTTTTTGGAATCTTTGTTCCTCCTTTTTTCTACCTTTTTCTTGCCTATCTCAGCTTTCAACTCTCTGAAGAGCCTTTTCTTCTCCCTTAACTATGCCACAATTGATCAAGCCAGACAAGGAACAGATACTAGGGTTCTGAGGAGAGTGAAGAATGTGGCCGAAAACATTGCGAAGGAAGAAATTTGAAGGCTCTGCTCTAACTTATTCAGTACGGAGTGCAGGGAGGTGGCAGCAATGTGATCAAACTGCAGAGAACATTAGTTCTAGATCTGCCACGGATAGCTACAGACTATGGGGAAGATCTAACTTCTGAGCCTCTGTTTTCTTTAAAAAAATTTTTTTTGAATGTAGTTGACACACAGTGTTACACTAGTTTTAGGAGCACAGCATAGTTTATACTTTATACTATGCTCACCCCAAGCGTAGCTACTATCTGTCAGAGTACAATGCTATTACAATAGCATTGACCATATTCCCTGTGTTCTGCCTTTTACCCTGTGACTTATCCATTCCGTAAGTGGAAGACTGTGTGAACCTCAGTTTTCTTAAGTTAAAATAGATACACTGATTCCTGCCCATTGCACTTGGGCAGGAATTTCACCTTCCCTGAGAGGCCTTGCCTGACCCCTTCCTCCCCACATCATTATTCTGTTATAGCATCTGGTTATCTTGATTTCTAAACCACAGTTTAGCATTTAGTATATCTGGTTTGTAAATACCACAAAAGTATTTGTGTACCCCCAGAGCCAGCACGGATCTCCTCAGTAAATATGTACTGAATGAAGGTTTGAATACCCTACCTATACTGTAGGGTTTTTGAGAACAGTATGTAAAATGGTTTATAAACTATAAAGTTCTATTGGAAGGTGGAGCATCATTATTTTGAATACTTTAAAGAAACAGCAAATGTTACCTGCAGTTTAGGGTGGATAATAGCAGCAATATCTCCATTTTCATTCCTGGGATAATCAACTTTCTCCATTATTTTATAGACTTCAATAGCACATGGAGGAAATTCTTTCCCTATGGTGAAAACAATATGTATATTTGATGACTAAAAATGCCTCTTTTTTTTTTTTTTTAAAGATTTTATTTATTTATTTGACAGAAATCACAAGTAGGCAGGCAGGCAGAGAGCGGAGGAAGCAGGCTCCCCGCTGAGCAGAGAGCCTGATGAGGGGCTCGATCCCAGGACCCCGGGATCATGACCTGAGCTGAAGGCAGAGGCTTTAACCCACTGAGCCACCTAGCCGCCCCCTAAAAATGCCTCTTGGAAAAAAAAAGGAAGTTAACACTTTAAGGGAAAAACAACAACAACCAAAAAATGAAGACAGTTACAAGAACCTACCATTTTAGTTAAGGATATTCATAAACAACATCTGGCCAAAAGAAGTTCTCCAACTACTCCTATTGGTATATTGTCCATAAAGACACTAATGGATAGAAGTAGATAACAGGACTTGAGAAGCCAGTGTGGGAGAAAAAGGGGCTGGGATGGAAGTCAAGATACCCAGGCTTTAATCCAGCTCTGTAATCTTGAGCAAGAAACTTAACTTCTTGAGGCTCACTTTCTTCACCTGTCAAATGCAGATTTTGAATGATCTTATCTTGGAGGTTCCTTCCAGCTTTGACTTTCTCTGATCGCACAACCTCAGGAGGACTTACAGCAGGTCAGATGACTTCAGCATTGTGGTCCTTCTTTTAAATAGTACTGTGAGACACAGGGAAACAGGCAACCTGCCAACAGTGGGGTCCTCCTTCCAAAATGCAGCAACATCAAACAGCCCAGAAACTTGGAAAAGAAGTAGTGTACACGTATACCAGGCAACCCTGAGTAAACAGGATGAAGTTTCATCCAACATAGGGCTCAGAGTGCACTATGGTTGCAACTCAGAGAAAAACCTTCTTTTGTCTTTAGAGCAGAAAGTGCAGCCAGGGTTGGAATGTGGTAACCTGTGATCATTTCTGTATCAGTTAGTTTTTGCTGCTTAACACACTGACCCAAACGCAATGGTGTCATACAAGGACCTTCAATTTAGTCATGACTCTGTGGGTTGTTTGAGCAGTTTGTCTGGTTTAGGCTGGCTTGCTGATTTCTGACTGGCTTGCTCATGTGTTTGTGGCAAGCTGGCAGGTCAGCTGGGGGCTGGATGATCTAAGATGGTCTTACTCTCATGTCTGTCATTCGACAGGCTTATTGGCTAGAGCTAGGGTGTCTGAGTCCTCTGCCTCATAATCTCCCATTATTTAAGAGACTAGGCCAGGCTGATCCACATACTGGCAAGGGGAGCAAGAGAGCAACCCCCAGAGGGCAAGTCCCTTTCAAATTTCTTCTGTGGCACAAAACATGTAAGATTCAGGAGGTAGGGAAATAGACTCCATTTCTTGGTAGAAGGATCTAAAAAAGCACATTGTAAGAACATGGACGCAGAGAAGGAAAGAATTTGTGGCCATTTTTACAATCTACTCCACCTTTCAGGGGAAGATGGAAACTTATCAGGTGTCCTCTCTTTAAAGCAGAAGGTCCATTGGGAGTAAAGGAAAAAGTGGTAAAAATAAAGTAGCATGTTTTTGCTACTTTGAATCTCAGAGTCTGAAGGAGGCTCAAATGCCTAACTTCATCAGTGCTTGAGTATTCTCCATCTCTTTCTGGCCCACTGGTGGTCATCTTAGTCTAGCTCGGACAGCTTCACAAAGTGTGGTCAGTGTTGTTAATTAGAAATTTATGTCTGTAGGTAACTCTATCCCGCTGATTCTACTCTGCCCTCAGTCACAGAAAACAAGTCTAATTGCTTTCCAATATAATACTTCTAAAACTCCAATATAAAGTCTTCTTTTGCTGCTCTAAATGTTCTTATTCACTACTCCTACGTGGTCACATTCATGAGGTTCTATGTGAAGGTACTTTGTAAACTCAAGTTCTGTGCGTGTCTCAGGGATTACTCTTATTTTGGTTTTCAAACCTTTTACCATTCTTAATTTACTCATTGGCTAACCATTAATATGGACTCAGAATTTATTCACAGTTCCCCAAGTGGTGTTTATTCAATGCAGGAGAGAGAACATCACCTCCTGGATTTTTTTTTTAAACATAAAAACAAACTTTGTACCTGTAATGTATTTAACTTAAAGCATTTGCTTCAGACAATTGTTAAAGATTGTCAGGACTTTTTGGATCCACCTCCTGACCCCAAATATTTTCCTGCAAGCTTCCTGCCACCTTTCATTTATATATAAGCATGTCACATATATCTTTATCCAACTTACTAACAATTTTGTGTAGCACAGAGTCAAGGACAGAGCTCTTCTGCACATTTCTAGAGATTTTTCTCTAGGTGGTTGGTTATCTCTTTGTCAGCATTCTTTGGTAATTGTGCTCTTTCCATGCTAGTTAAAAATCCACCAAACTAAAAAGTTATAGTGGTTTAACATTTCTGAACTGTAGAATCTTTTGCTCAAGTGAAATGTTACATGGAAGAGCAATAAAACAGTCGAACTGCTCTGGAGCAACTGTCCTTGAACTGTCCCAGAGCGACTGCGTGGCTAGGAGACTCCCACCCCTGGAGTAGGATTCTGTGGACTCTGATTTGGAAACCATGTTTCTTCGCTCAGGTTTGTGGCCTTCTACCTGGTACATCATTTCTTAATGTACTGTAGTCCCACACTTATTATTGGAAGGGTGTCTTGTAAATTAGTGGTGACCTTCCCAATACCAGGTCCATTCAATGCTATTGACCCTGTCCTCAGACAAAGGTGGTAAAAATCTGATTTTCAGTCTTTATGACTTTGGAGTCAAAGGATTCCTAAGCAGAAAAGAAATTCCTGTGATTGAAGTAGGGTGCACAATCTGACATTAAGGCATTATATCCCCCATGACACTGAACTATTCTCCAGGCTTGTCACTATAATGACCAACTCCACAACAGTTTCAATTCAGCCTTCTGGAATAGTTATTTCGGTAGGATTTTCTCTCTCTCTCTTTCTTTTAGGAATATTTAAAAATTAAAAAAATTTTTTTTAAGATTTTATTTATTTATTTGACAAACAGAGATCTCAAGTAGGCAGAGAGGCAGGCAGAGAGAGGGGGGTGGGAGGCAGGCTCCCCGCCAAGCAGAGAGCCTGATGCAGGGCTCGATCCCAGGACCCTGGGATCATGACCTGAGCTGAAGGCAGAGGCTTTAACCCACTGAGCCACCCAGGCGCCCCAAAAGTTTTTAAAATTTTATTAAGTTTTTAAAATTTTAATTCCAGGATAATTAATATACAGTGTTATATTAGTTTCAGGTCTCTTTGGTTTTAATTATACTTTATTTTTAAATTTTAGAGAAAATCAGAGAGGGAGACAAACCATGAGAGATTCCTGACTCCCTCCAGGAAACAAACCTAGGTTGCAGAAGGGAGGGGAGTGAAGTGTTGGGATAACTGGTGAACACTACATTCAAAACTAATGATGTTCTATATGTTTGCTAACTGAACTTAAATTAAAAAAATATTCTTTTGAAAGAAAAAAATTATTTTTTAGTAATTTTAGTAACTCATAAGACTTTTTTTGCTGCAGTTTTAGGTTTACCAAATAAATGAGTAGATAGTGGAGTTCCATATATCACCCCACCACCAGCCCCATTTAATTATTTTTTAATTACACAAATAATAAATGAATGCATCATTCACCTTGAAAACAATAAAAACAAAATTAATCTGTTTTTTTACTCCCCTCCCCAATAATCATGGTTATCAGTTTGGTGTATTTTCCTCTAGAACTTTTCCTGTGTATTAAGATATATGTGTAGGTGTATTTTAACAAGCATTTATTACTATTATTATTATTCTAAACAAATTATTATTATTCTAAACAAATTCTAAACAAATATTACTACTATTATTATTATTCTAAACAAATTCTATACTGCATGTTTTGGTCTGTAGCTTCTTTTCTATAATTGACAATATATTTTGAAGATCTTTCCACATTAGTTTATTTAATTGTTCACCAATGGATCGACATTCAGGTCATTTCTATGTTTTGCTGTTACTATGACACTGATACCTACCCTTGTGTATGTCGTATTGGGTGTGCATGTGTTTGTGTTTCTATGAGATATGGAAATGCTGGATCACAGGATTTGTGTATTTTAAAAAGTGGATACTGTAAAAATTATCTCCAAAGTGCCCTTACCAATTTAAACCAGCAGGGATGAGAGCATCCTCTTTTTGTATACACTTACCAACAGTTAATATTATCAGATTTTAATATTTTTTTCACTTTAATGGGAGAAAATGGTTTCTCATTTTAATTTGCATTTCTCTGATAACTAGTAATATTAGACAACTTTTTATATGTTTACTGAACATTTTAATTAGTATTTGCTTTTTAAACTGGAAATTAGGAAATGAGGATTTTATTTGGAGAGCTTTATTTAGTAGCTGCTTTTCTTAACTGTCTACTCTGGTCACTGAAGAATGGCTGAAGTGAATAACATTTTTAAAAATCATCTACTACCATGGGCATGGTAAATTTGACAATTGCTGTTTCAGTGTTCAGTGGTTAAGTCACTGTGTGCTCATTTCAGCTCCCTTTTCTGATTTCTTTACACACACACACACACACACACACACACACACACACACACACACTAACAAGGAAACAGTTCCTATCTCTGGCTTACCTTCATTGAAATTATGTATAAAATCAAGAGCATGTTTAAGCATTTTTCTCATTTGATCCAAAATATCAGCTCTCAGAACCCCTTGAGGCTGGGGACCAACTTCTATACCTCGGTACAAAAGGGGAAATAGTCATATTTATACAAAGAGTATTGCAACACATTATAAAATTGATCATTTTAATGTATAAAGACCTATAATCCCATCATTAAAATTATTAAAAAGATAGACCATGTAGCATCATGGAAAATATTTGAGACAATGTTAGGCAAAAAATAAAAGCAGAACATCTGCATGTACATGCTATAAGCATAATGAATCAAGACTGGGAAAAAACATGGAAAAATATCAAAGAGTTATATTAGAATAGTAAAATCCTGGGGTCATTTTTCTTCAAATTTCCTTCAATATTGTCAAAATGCTTAAATATCATAACCTAGTAAACAGAGTAGACAAATTTATATTGACAAAATAGTAAGTGGCCACAAAGAGAAACTGTCATAGACCTAATATTTAGTTTTGACTGGAGGAAAGTCATCCATTTAAGTCACAGAACTCTAGAGCCATGGATGTAAGTCAACATGACAATCTACGTGACCCTAGAGCAACATTCTTACTTCCCCTTACATAACAACCCATCCTGACATGATAGAGTGACAGTTTTAATTTTCCTTAAAATAAATTTGTATTTTTCACTCCTAGCCAATCCAATCTTTTTTTTTTTTTTTTTTTAAAGATCTTATTTATTTGACAGAGAGAGAGATCAGAAGTAGGCAGAGCAGCAGGCAGGAGAGAAGGGGAAACAGGCTCCCCGCTGAGCAGAGAGCCCTATGTGGGGCTTGATCCCAGGACCCTGATATCATGACCTGAGTCAGTCAGAGGCTTAACCCACTGAGACACCCAGGTGCCCCGAGTGCCAATCCAATCTTACACCAAATACCTAGTCACTTCCCTCCTGTTCCCTCCAATCCCTATAGTTATCCCTCCAACACAGTTATTCCTCCAATTCTTACCTCCTCCACTTTTAAAACATTTACCAAGTATAATATCATCCATTCTCTTCCAGATGATTCATATGTATTCATATACATTCTTTTTCACCCATTCTGTTTTCACTCACTTCTCTCATTTCTTGATTCACACAATCTTGCTATATTTGATCTACATTTTTTAAAGAATTTTATTTATTTGAGGGGGAGAAGCAGGCTCCCCGCCAAGCAAGGACTCCCCCCTCTGACACTCCCATGTGGGACTTGATCCCAGAACCCTGGGATCATGACCTGAGCTGAAGGCCGAGGCTTAACCCACTGAGCCATGCAGGTGTCCCGATCAACATTTTTTATTTGTTGTGCTTAGCTTTCTTTCTTTCTTTCTTTTTTTTTTTTTTAAAGATTTTATTTATTTATTTGAGAGAGAGACAGAGAGAGAGAGAGATATCACAATTAGGCAGCGAGGCAGGCAGAGAGAGAGGGGGAAGCAGGCTCCCCACTGAGCAGAGACCAGATGTGGAGCTCTATCCCTGGACCCTGAGCTCATGACCTGAGTCAAAAGCAGAGGCTTAACCCACTGAGCCACCCAGGCGCCCCTATGCTTAGCTTCCTTGTATACACGTTTGGACATATATTGAAGTATGTGGTATAAGTGTGGCCAAGGTAAGCATCTTGTGTATAAATGATTTGTACAGATGTATGAAAACATGTTCAAGGACATGTCTACATCTGTGCTATTGAAGACATTGTTGGCTACCCATCCAAAAGCCATTCTACCTCCTTCCATTAACAGAGTCCTAATTTTGGTTGGGTGTCCAATCTTCCAGGTAAGGGAACTTTTCTCCAGCTCAGGTGTAAATGTGGAATAATATAACTCATTAGAGTACTCCCATTACCCTAGGGACTGATTTAAGAATGGATATGTGACCCAGTTCTAACCAAGTGATTATAATAGAAGGTCTGCAGGGGAGTTCCTAAGAATTTTCTTTCACTCACTAGATATTACCTTGTTGGCATATGATGCTTAAAATTACAGTGGACATCTTGTGGCCATGGGGCTGCTAAAAAAATGCTAACAATGGTAGACTTCTTAGTCTAGAAGAACCTAGCCCCTCATGATGCTGTTGAGCTGTTACATAAAATAATACATTTATCTTATTGCTTAAGTCATTTGAGCTTCTTGCAGCCAAAAAATATTCTACATTTCCTTGTTCTGGGGGAGATGGGGGGAGATGGAAGGTGTGGTGTGGGACAGTCCTATGTGGAGAGAAGATACGATGGTTAGGAGTGGGTATTTGACCCAGAAGTCAGTTATTGACAGTTTTTTCCCTTTCTGATTTTGAGTGGAAGATAATAGGGCAGCCTTATTTTCTAAACCAGCAATTAACCTTGACACAAGATCCTGTGTCAGAGAAGAATGTTTAGATTTGTAGAAAACGGCCATGGCATAGTCCTGAGTGGAGCTGAAGAAGTAATGGTCATAAAATTAAATCTTCTGAGTCTCTAATGAGGCCATGGTCAACCTGGGACAGTTAGTAGAAAATTCTGTTTAATTTCTTTTCTGTGTGTGTGCGTGCGTGCACTCATGCCCATGCACACATGATAGACAGAGATACAGACAAAAATGAAGAAGATTCTAGGAATGAGCTTAAGGCTGGCTGAAGCAAACGGCTTTTTTCTGGAATAAAGTTTATCTGGAATCATCCTGCCATTTTTTAGGTGCCTTGGCAAAAGAATGCAAAAGGAGTCCTTGTAGAAGGTCAATAGAAGCTAAAGCAAATTTCTATGAGCAAAAGTTATAGGTGTATTATAAAATGTTGAGGGGCACCTGGGTGGCTCAGTCAGTTAAGGGGCTGCCTTCAGCTCAAGTCATGAACCCAGGATCCTGGGATCAAGCCCCCACATCTGGCTCCCAGCTCAGCAGGGAGTCTGCTTCTCCTCTCCTTCTCTCTCTCCCCTTGCTTATGATCTTCCCCCCAATAAGTAAATAAATAAAATCTTAGAAAAAATAAAATAAAATGTTGAGTTGCAGATGTTTTTTCCTCTGATCTTAAATGGTTTTTTTTCCCCCAATGTGTGGATGACATAAAAATATTCCAAATAGCAAAATTGCAGGGAGAACATACAGTATTTCTAACTATTGATGATGATCTTAATACTCTGTCATATTAAAATGTTTGAAAGATTTGGTTTTATTTTTTAGGACCAAACATACTGGTAGATATTTGTTCTAGCTAAGAACAGCATTGGCCCACAAACATCACAAACCAAGACTGCTTTTTCAAAGTGTGGAAATCTTTTGATTTATTTGGTGTCCCAGAGAAATAGGCTCTCTATCCTTTATTGTTAAGCATTTTGTTTGTTTCAAATAATTACCTATACTTGGATACTTAGCCTGCCCCAGGAGATCCCTGATTTTACACCTAATTATCAACAACTGAATAATGAGGATGACTTTAAATTTGCTTATATTGTTTGACAACTTGTTTTTAAGTTAAATTACTCTTGTTTAAAACCATCTGAGATCTAACAAAAAAGGATTTTAAGTGGTGATAGCAATTTTAAAGATTGTAGTCTATCTGCAAACAACTATGTTAGTAGGTCACTCAGGAAGAGAGTTGAATACAGAAAAAAGAGATTGAGTATGCAAACCTCCATGTTGGAAATTGCTAGAAGGCAAAGATGAATCCACAGCCAAGTAACATTAAGGTCAAACAAATGAATGGATAGGAAACAGTTTATGGGAGACATGAATGCAAAGCAGGTGCTAAGAAGAATGTTGACACAAGATTTTTCATGGGTCTTTTGTGTTTCTGCATGTCTTCCCAGCAAGACACTGACTGCCCTGGTTCCAGATTATTTTTTAAGAATGTCTGCATAGTGAACAGTCCTGGAAAATGGGGATGATCTCTTTCTAGGGACAAAAGGTAGGCTTGTTTACTGCTCATTATAAAAGACTCAAATTCCTTCAGCTCACTGTTTCTCTCCTGGAATGCAGAAAGCTGCTCAATGAAATTGAAGAAATTTGATATAATTAGAGCCTGCCTGGAGTTAGTTTGCTTATTAACTCATAGTTATAAGCCATAATAATTAGCAAGATAGCTATAATTATTCTTAAAAAATAATTTTCTCAGAGTTTCACCTAGGATACATTTTGTGCAGTTGTGACAATGGAAAATATGACTTACCAACAGGATACTTGGCTATAGAACGAGTGGTTGCATATTTGAGGGAAGGATGTTCAATAAGATAAACATAGCAGGGTAATGGAGCCAAAGAAGTCTGAAAAGAAATTAAAACATCTTTCTTATTACGCAAAGACCATTTGCTTTGTTCTTTCCACTGGAGAGTCAATAATGCCTTCAATATGTTTTCCCACATCAGCTAAGATTAGCAAGACAGCTTTATGAAATACTCTAAGATTCAGTGTTATTATTGTAACTTGAAAACACACCAATGAATTACATATAAAATTGAATCCTGCATAGCTTTCTGGGTAGAAGGTACATTAAACAATTCTCGAGGACCGTGATCCAAGTACAGGAAATAATTTTTCCTTCTGGATGGATTTGGTTATTTTTGTTTTCAATGCTGGCTACAGTTACTATTTATTTATTTATTTAAAAATTTTTTTAAAAAATTTATTTTCAGCATAACCGTATTCATTGTTTTTGCACCACACCCAGTGCTCCATGCATTCCGTGCCCTCTCTAATACCCACCACCTGGTTCCCCCAACCTCCCACCCCCCACCACTTCAAAACTCTCAGATTGTTTTTCAGAGTCCATAGTCTCACATGGTTCACCTCCCCTTTCAATTTCCCTCAACTCCCTTCTCCTCTCTAATTCCTCTTGTCCTCCAGGCTATTTGTTATGCTCCACAAATAAGTGAAACCATATGATAATTGACTCTCTCTGCTTGACTTATTTCACTCAGCATAATCTCTTCCAGTCCCGTCCATGTTGCTACAAAAGTTGGGTATTCGTCCTTTCTGATGGAGGCATAATACTCCGTAGTGTATATGGACCACATCTTCCTTATCCATTCGTCCGCTGAAGGGCATCTTGGTTCTTTCCACAGTTTGGCGACCGTGGCCATTGCTGCTATAAACATTGGGGTACAGATGGCCCTTCTTTTCACTACATCTGTATCTTTGGGGTAAATACCCAGTAGTGCAATTGCAGGGTCATAGGGAAGCTCTGTTTTTAATTTCCTGAGGAATCTCCACACTGTTCTCCAAAGTGGCTGCACCAACTTGCATTCCCACCAACACTGTAAGAGGGTTCCCCATTCTCCACATCCCCTCCAACACATGTTGTTTCCTGTCTTGCTAATTTTGGCCATTCTAAGTGGTGTAAGGTGGTATCTCAATGTGGTTTTAATTTGAATCTCCCTGAGGGCTAGTGATGATGAACATTTTTTCATGTGTCTGATAGCCATTTGTATGTCTTCATTGGAGAAGTGTCTGTTCATATCTTCTGCCCATTTTTTGATATGATTGTCTGTTTTGTGTGTGTTGAGTTTAAGGAGTTCATTATAGATCCTGGATATCAACCTTTTGTCTGTACTGTCATTTGCAAATATCTTCTCCCATTCCGTGGGTTGCCTCTTTGTTTTGTTGACTGTTTCCCTTGCTGTGCAGAAGCTGTTGATTTTGATGAAGTCCCCCAAATTCATTTTCACTTTTGTTTCCTTTGCCTTTGGAGACATATCTTGAAAGAAGTTGCTGTGGCTGATATCGAAGAGGTTACTGCCTATGTTATCCTCTAGGATTCTGATGGATTCCTGTCTCACATTGAGGTCTTTTATCCATTTCAAGTTTATCTTTGTGTACAGTGTAAGAGAATGGTCGAGTTTCATTCTTCTACATAGAGCTGCCCAGTTTCCCCAGCACCATTTATTGAAGAGACTGTCTTTTTTCCACTGTATACTTTTTCCTGTTTTGTCGAAGCTTATTTGACCATAGAGTTGAGGGTCCATATCTGGGCTCTCTACTCTGTTCCACTGGTCTATGTGTCTGTTTTTATGCCAGTACCATGCTGTCTTGGTGATCACAGCTTTGTAGTAAAGCTTGAAATCAGGTAACACGATGCTCCCAGTTTTATTTTTGTTTTTCAACATTTCCTTAGCGATTAGGGGTCTCTTCTGATTCCATACAAATTTTTGGATTATTTGCTCCAGCTCTTTGAAAAATACTTGTGGAGTTTTGACTGGAATGGCATTAAAAGTATAGATTGCTGTAGGCAGTATATACATTTTAACAATGTTTATTCTTCTGATCCAAGAGCATGGAATGGTCTTCCATCTTTTTGTGTCTTCTTCAATTTCTTTCATGAGTGTTCTGTAGTTCCTCGAGTACAGATCCTTTACCTCTTTGGTTAGGTTTATTCCCAGGTATCTTATGGTTCTTGGTGCTATAGTAAATGGAATCGATTCTCTAATTTCCCTTTCTGTATTTTCATTGTTAGTGTATAAGAAAGCCGCTGATTTCTGTACATTGACTTTGGATCCTGCCATATTACTGAATTGCTGTATGAGTTTTAGTAGTTTGGGGTGGAGTATTTTGGGTTTTCCATATAAAGAAGCATGTCATCTGTGAAGAGAGAGAGTTTGACTTCTTCATTGCCAATTTGGATACCTTTTATTTCTCTTTGCTGTCTGATTGCTGTTGCTAGGACTTCTAATACTATGTTGAACAAGAGTGGTGAAAGTGGGCATCCTTGTCTTCTTCCTGATCTCAAGGGGAAGGCTGCAAGCTTTTTCCCATTGAGGATGATATTTGCTGTGGTTCTTTCATAGATAGATTGTATGAAGTTCAGGAATGTTCCCTCTATCCTTATACTTTGAAGCGTTTTAATCAGGAATAGATGCTGGATTTTGTCAAATGCTTTTTCCTGCATCAATTGAGAGGACCATGTGGTTCTTCTCTCTTCTCATATTAATTTGTTCTATCACATTGATTGATTTGTGAATGTTGAACCATCCTTGTAGCCCAGGAATGAATCCCACCTGATCATGGTGGATAATCTTTTTAATGCGCTGTTGGATCCTGTTTGCTAGGATCTTGTTGAGAATCTTAGCATCCATATTCATCAGTGATATTGGTCTGAAATTCTTTTTGGTAGGGTCTTTGCCTGGTTTGGGGATCAAGGTAATACTGGCTTCATAGAAAGAGTCTGGAAATTTTCCTTCTGCTTCAGTTTTTTGAAACAGCTTCAGGAGAATAGGTGTTATTTTTTCTTGAAAGTTTGGTAGAATTCCCCAGGGAATCCATCAGGTCCTGGGCTCTTGTTTTTTGGGAGGTTTTTGATCACTGCTTCAATCTTGTTACTAAATATCGGTCTATTCAGGTTGTCAATTTCTTCCTGGTTCAATGTTGGGAGTTTATAGTTTTTCAGGAATGCATCCATTTCATCTAGGTTGCTTAGCTTATTGGCATATAACTGTTGATAATAACTTCTGATGATTGCTTCTACTTCCTTGGTGTTAGTTATGATCTCTCCCTTTTCATTCATAATTTTATGAATTTGGGATTTCTCTCTTTTCTTTTGGATTAGTGTGGCCAATGGTCAACTGATATAAAAAGACTGAGATTATTCCGTGCACATTCTCAGATCACAATGCTTTGAAACTTGAGCTCAATCACAAGGAAAAGTTCGGAAGGAACTCAAACACCTGGAAGCTAAAGACCACTTTGTTTAAGAATGCTTGGATCAACCAGGAGATCAAAGAAGAACTTAAACAATTCATGGAAACCAATGAGAATGAAGACACTTCAGTCCAAAACCTATGGGATACAGCAAAAGCGGTCCTAAGGGGGAAACACATAGCCATCCAAGCCTCCCTCAAAGAAATTGAAAAATCTCGAACACACCAGCTGTCTCTACATCTTAAAGAACTGGAGAATCAACAACAAATCAAAGCAACTCCACACATAAGAAGGGAAATAATCAAGATTAGAGCTGACATCAATGAGGTAGAAAGCAGAGATACAGTAGAACGTATCAATGAAACTAGAAGTTGGTTTTTTGAAAGAATCAATAAGATCGATCAACCATTGGCTACAGTTACTATTTAGCTTTGTATTGATCACATAATGAATTCTGTTTCCACCCCTACAGTCCAGGTCTGTGTAGATGTTGGGTGACTTCCCCCACCTCCACTTATCTGAGTGAGAATTCAAGAAATTCCTCCAGGTTTTGATGACAGTGTCAGCCATGCTGCTTCTACACTTGGCAACCAGAGCATTCGACTCTCCCTTCAATAAGCATTAAAGAATTTCTCCATTATGATCTCCATCCAGAACTACTATCTACTTATTATCAAAAACTCAAGGGAAATGAAAATAACAATTATTCTTTACTGTATGCTAGGTTTGAGGGTAAATGCTTTAAATACTTAAATACTTCTCATTTAAGGCTTTAACAGCCATATGGGTAAGTGTTGCTGTCATGCCCATTTTATACAAGGAAAGCACAGTTTTGGGAGTGGGGTATCTTGTCCAAGGTTAGTGAGTTAGAAAGCAAGGATTATAAACCTAGGTTCTGGGGCGCCTGGGTGGCTCAGTGGGTTAAAGCCTCTGCCTTTGGCTCTGGTCATGATCCCAGGGTCCTAGGATCGAGCCCCACATTGGGCTCTCTGCTCAGCAGAGAGCCTGCTTTCTTCTCTCTCTCTCTCTCTCTCTCTCTCTCTGCCTGCCTCTCTGCCTGCTTGTGATCTCTATCTGTCAAAATAAAAAAAAAAAAAGACACTTATAAACCTAGGTTCTCCTGGCTCTGTGCGTCAAACTCTTTCACTAGATCATACTAGCACTCTGGAAGGAAGAGTACCCATTACACAGAGAGTTTATTATTAGAGGTTATTATTTCTGGTGTTGCTGTGGTTTAGCAATTCTCTAGCTATAGGCACTGGATTGCTGAATTTTTCATCCTGTAAATTTCTGAGCCTTAAAATGATTAACTTTAAGTAAAACTCTGAGATTTGGGATAGGGTTATCTGAGTAGATTCCCTAAAGAATACTGAATTCCAGAGCACTCTTGGTCTGTTAGAATCAACTGCTCTGGGACAGCAAGGATAGGGTAGACTGAGGACCATATGAAAGGTTCAATGGTGCTACTTGTCTTGTAAACTGGTAATTTTCTTCCTCAAGATCTGGCATCGACTTTTCCTGGTTATTAAACTAATAACTAGGAAGTTACAGTAAAACTAAGAAAGATAGGTTTTATTAAAGGAATAAAAGAATTATTAACTGAAAGGGCTACAGGGTTGACAAAAAAAATGATTAACTTTATCAAGTACTAGAAGAACAGATGTGTGCTGGGGTATCTGAATCAAATGCAGACAAAGGCAGAAATAAAAAGAGCCACTCCTTTTAACACTGACCTTTAGTCAACATTAAATGACTATTTCTTGAGCTTCCTAAAACTAGAATTGAACTACTTCAACCACACCAATTTAAACGTTGGTATTAATTTTACCAAATAGCCTATGACTTGGTGGCTGTCTGGATAAAAGATTTATAATTTTATAGACACATGTACCTACAATGGTCTCATTATTTTATTCACTGTATTTATTAGTTTACTCATTTCCTCACCTTTTGTCCTGCTTGTCAACACTGTCTCTATTCCTGTGTCCTTCTCATTCTCTCATCTCTCTTGGACACTCCCTCATCTCCTGATCCTTTTCTTGTTGTCTTATACCTATAACTGGCTTAAAAGTACAGGAACTATACTAACATATAAATTAATAACATTGACATTACCTTAATATAATGAAACATCTGAATTAAAAAGTCATTTCTGGAATCTTCAAGAATAAGAGTGCATCCCATGTTAGATGTAGTGTTGTGAAGGTCAAAAATAATGTCATAGGAATCTTCATTGTCTCTTGGGCCAAACAAATGATTTATTTCTTGAGCCCTTCTCACTTCATATGGCAAATCCTTTGACATTGTTTTGCTGTTATTAGCAGAAAGAAAAAGATTAACATTATCTGTGGCCAAGATAACATAAATATCTAATAAGAACATAGTGTATAAGGAAACAGTTGCCAAACCTTTAATATGAAAAAATCTGTAAGGGAAGTGGAACTTATCTGAAAACTTCATAAATAAAAAAGTTCCTTTTTTTTCTCCATTTGATTTTATGTAATGGTGCACTGGTCTGCTCACAAATAATAGTTCATTTATGTGGCTGATCCCAGAAAAGACATTTCAAATAGAATTTACCATCTGACTTCAATGTTGAACAAAATTTATTCATTAATTTAATCAACAGTTTTTAAAAAGTTATGTGCACTGGGCTATTTTATGGCACTACACCATCAAACACACATTAAATTTCTTCTTCCTCTCACTGATTTTCTAGTGCATGAAAATAGTCAAACTTAGGTGATCATGTTATCTAATTAGGGATAGAGATCAGGGAACCACTAGTGGTCTACGGCAAGCTTTACAACATCTGTTAAGCTCTAAGAAAATGCAAAATTTTGCAGGTATATGCATATATATGTTTTTTTCTGGGATGAGTTTTTATTGAATTCTCAAATGAGTATCTCCTCTTACTCTTTAGGATACTTTTTTTTTCTTACTGCACAGGATGATAAGTTTATTATTCCTCATTAAACAATGGTTTAATTCAACCGCTTCTCTGTAATTCCATCTATTTCTGTTCCCTGACTATTTTTGTTGGTATCATCAAGGGACCTACAGTTTGAACCTGGGTAATTTCTGCCTGAAGTATAATCAAGCAGTCAAAAACGAAGCAGCCATTTTTGACCATAAACCAAAACTATGAGGACAAAGCTTCATAGTAAGGATGGTACAGTGGGAAGACAGAAGAGACCTGTGACACTAATGACATTATTGAACCACTGCAACCATTGCTGGACTGCCCACCTCTTCACTTATTTGTGAAAAAGAAAACATTTATTTAAGCCACTGTTTTCAGGTTTTTATATGCAACCAAACAAAGTTCCTGATGGATAGAAAAGCATTTTATTTTATTTTTTTAAGATTTATTTATTTATTTTAGGGAGGAGGAGCAGAGGAAGAGGGAAAAAGAGAATCTCAGGCAGATTTTCCTCTGAGCATGGAGCCCGACGTGGGGATTTATCCCAGAACGCTAAGATCATGACCTAAGTTTCAATCAAGAGTCAGTCACCCAACAGTTAAGCCACCCAGATATGTGTTTTAAAAGTTAATTCAGAGAACAACACTGCAAGTTTCCTCTACCCCCAACTGATTTGCTTCTAATTCTCCCTCAGGTGAATAATTGGCATCACTAGCTGCCCAGTTGCTCAGAGCTGAGGACTGGAGTCTTAAAAGACAATGGACACTGCGTTTTCACGGCTGGGGTCCAGGTCTCATAGGAGGAGTCCCAAGGGATGAAGCTGAAACAATACGCAGGGGCAAGCTCCAAAAAGGCACAGCAACAATACTAAGTTACTTAAATCTTTGCTGGATAGGAGATTTTTGAAGAATTTTCAGCTGAGGACAGACATGATAAGATTTGCTGGTCGGGGGGCACCTGGGTGGCTCAGTGGGTTAAGCCGCTGCCTTCAGCTCAGGTCATGATCTCAGGGTCCTGGGATCGAGTCCCACATCAGGCTCTCTGCTCAGCAGGGAGTCTGCTTCCTCCTCTCTCTCTCTCTCTGCCTGCCTCTCTGCCTACTTGGGGTCTCTCTCTGTCAAATAAATAAATAAAATCTTTAAAAAAACAAAAAAGATTTGCCGGTCAGGTTGATCCCTATGAGTGAATAGCAGGAAGGACTGGAGTAGGGCTAGATGCTGAGATTCTTTACGAGGCTACTTTAACTGTCCACAGAAGAAATAAACCAAGGAATTGAGAATGCAGAGGAAGATTGGATTTGCATAATATTCAATACTTGAATAAATGGGAAGATTTAGTGACTTACTAGACATGGGGCTTGAGGAACAGGGAAGGTCCCAAGTTGATTTCCATAGGGGATTTGGTGGGGACTGGTGACATCAATGAGAGGGTAAATACAGGAAAAGAAACAGATTTGGGAGAGGGAAGACTGGAGAATGTAATTAGCTTATCTATAAGTTTTATAAACACCCTGACAGAGAACTGTCTAGCCTCTGAAGAGTATTCAAGTATAAGAACTAGAAAATGAATTTAATTTAAAAGACTGCTCTCATTGAAAATGTACACTATCGAGTGGTCATAAGAAGAAGACTCACCCCTGTTCATTTCAGAGTTATTTAAGAAGTTAACATTTGAGAAATTGCCTAAAAGAGTTATTCTTCAACAAATTCTTATAAGAGTTAGTTAAAAGCTATTTTAGGTGACTAGATAAACCTTAATTGTATCAACATAAGCTCAGTCACGAAGATAAAGTATTCCTGAAATTAAAATATATGCCAGTAAAAAATATTATTTGATTCACAGAACATAACTAATTATAATTTTCCCTAGAAAATATCTATTTCTTGGGGCTCCTGGGTGGCTCAGTTGGTTAAGCACCTGCCTTTGGCTCAGATCATGATCCCAGGGTCCTGGGATCGAGCCCCACACTGGGTTCCCTGCTCAGCAGAGAGCCTGCTTCTCCCTCTCCCTGCTGCTCTGCCTACTTGTGCTATCTCTTTGTCAAATAAATTAAAAAAAAAACCTTTAAAAAAAGAAAATATCTATTTCATAAAGTGAGGCATACTTGAACTAAAAGTCACAACCATCTTTTGATTGGCTGTGAGATTAAATTTAAGAAACTCTAAACTGAATTTAGTCTTTATTAGAAAATGTGTACATAATTCAGTGCTGTATATGTTGTTCCTTTGCATGTCTTCTATCTTAGTAGTCTTCCTACTTGATGTTGGCAAAAACTGTTTTGTACATAGTTTTGTACTCCCACGGTACCTGGCACAGTGCCCCATAAAGAGTAGGTGTTTAATAATATTTTTAGGTAAATAAAAGAAAGTGATAAGAAGCAAATAATACTTAGAGGCTTATATATCTATATCTACACTAGGACCTACAAAGATGTAAACAAAGGCAAAATACTTATTATTTATATTATGTATCATAACTAATACCTAGAGTATTATTATTGTATATTGTGTGTAATGTATTATAAGCCAGTTGCAATTTAAATTCAGAACATGCAGGTGAAGTATCTTTAACTCTCAGTGATCCTCCACTGAAGCCAGTACATCTACTCCTCATTTCACAGTGTGGCCTGATCTTTTTTTTTTTTTGATGATGGGCATTTATTCACATTTTTCATTAAATATTAATTGAAATGTTACAATATTCTTGACTAGAACTTTATGTACTACCATAAACATAGTGGTATAAATACATAGTGGCGAACCACCTAGAAAACTAACAAATATGTATGCAAGTGTAGTGGCCAAACACTAATAAATTTTAAGACCATTAAATCTGTTTCTTTAAACATATGGCTTAAAAATAAAAACCATTGTTATTTTTTGTCTCAGTCTTTACAGAATGCATTTAAAAAGAAAATCAGTTAAGAACAGCCTGATGCTTTCAAAAGTTTATAAGAGAGCATGTGAATGCCCAGTTTAGGTCACAGAGAAATTCATAGTATAGTATGATTAAAAGTGAAAGTGATCTTATTCATAACAGCAATTATATGTACGGATTTGTATATCATGTGCTACACATATATATTCTCTCACATGTACCACTTTTCATACACACACACACCCCCATACATGTTCCCATGCATACAACACAAAATACAGTCTTACCCAAGATTTTCAGGGTCAAAAACTCGATTCAGGTCACAGTCAACATATCTGGTACATTTCTTCACTGCTCTTGGGTTGGTAATAAATGGTTTTACTTCCAGCCCTGTTCGCTGAATCTCAGTGCCATTCTCCAGCCAGTGCTTGACTAGAAATACTCCTGTTAACTCATTCCCATGAGTTCCTCCAAAGATAGCAACCTTTTTTATAGGATCTTTAGTAACATGACAAGAAGTCATTTTTATCAAGTAGTTTTATCTGATTTCTGCAATTCAGAAAAGAGGAGATCAAATAAAACTTAATTTCTTAAGAAAAGTTTAGAAATTTAAATTTAAACGAGACTTTAACCAAAGTGCAAAGTGCAGAGTTCTCGTGAGTGGAGTATAATTTAATATTCTGTTACAAGTTCAGAACCCTGTTTATTATAGGGACACTCCCTTCTTTAGCCCTGCCCTTTACCATATTTGGATTAAAATATGCAGAGATTAACTAGACACAACTGTTTAACTTCTGACTCCCTCACATGGTCAGTCAATCTAAATGCAATAATAAATTAGCATCTCATACTAATACAAAAATTCTGTTTTTCTTTCAGCTAGAAGGTCACCTATTGGTGCTTCTACAATTACTTGTGATAGTAAAAATAGTTTATATTTTTCTAATCCTTAAAAATATGAAGAATTTAAAAATATATATAAAAAAGAAGTGGCTCATAATATGCATGCTATTATTTGATATTTATGTTTCCACTCACATTTGAAAACATTTCTACTCTGAAATAAGTTTAAATCCATTTCATCATCGGAGGACATTTGAATCTCACTTCCCAAAACAGCCAAAGACAGACAGATCCTAAGAGACCTTCTCCTCTACTGAAATAGTATTCTTTCAGTAGCTTTTTCATGGTCAGAGACACAAGAACCAAATAAATGATCCCTGGGACTTAAAAAGCTACTTTAAAATATGTCTTTATTTCTTTCTGATTGAGCTTTTGATAATTCCATCTATTTCTTTAGGAATCATCCTCATTTTTTGCCTTAATTCTAAAGGAAAAGCAACTGGGGGTAATTTTCAAGTCTTTGTAATGCTTGAAAATGTCTTGGTGGCATGCTATATATACTAACTAAATTAGGAGTTTATTGTAATACACAGTCTAACTTACTGGCAGCACAGACTTTTCATTGGAATGTGTTACTCAATAGGCGGCCTTATTAGGGGAAACTATCCAGAATACTAAGATGATTACATTCCTTTGGAAAAATGACTCTGAACCAAATCAGATTTGATTTCATGTTCAACCATCCAGAAAGGCAAATACGTTCAAGTACTGGAAATATTATGTACTAGTAATGCCACATTGTTTGATAGGAGTACAACAAGAGAAATTCATTACAACCAAAGAAAAGTTTGATTTATAATGAAATTTCCCACATGTTATCTCAGTTTATTCATATATTCACTTTTCAAGATAGGGTGGGTGAAGTATTGACATTCCCATTGCAGTGTTAAAGGAAAAGTCCCTCAGCTACCAGGAGAAAATCGAGCTGGGACCCAAGTTTTCTGATTGTAAGCCCAGTGTTTTTTACAGAACAGGGTGCTTCCTGTTATTTTTGGACTTTCCCAAAGTTCTAATTTTGTTCTTTTGGAATTCACATAAGCAGTTACTACAGTGTGGTCAGGAAACAACAAGCATATAAACAAAACACATGTTGGAGAATATATAATGTGACTGTTTCATAATATTTAATAAACTAATACCTATGTTCTTCCTTTAAAAAATTGTAATACAGAGCTGGAGAAAGCAAAATAATGAAATCCAAATTTACACATTAAAATTACCATTCTAACCTAAGAAAATGCCTCTGTAGCCTTTAATTTTTTATCCACATCAACTTTCACAGAACACTTCAGTGTAGAGATTCTGAAAACAAGCCTAAATGTTAACAAATGATAGTTGTATTGTTTACTTTTGTTTTAAGCGTTGTAACTATGGTGAATTATTAACACTTGGTTATGTTTTCTTTCTTTTCTGCTGATTGTGGTTAGTTCTGTCCTTTGCCCTAGTCTCTCTGGAAATGCTGCCTTGGTTATTTACTCGTAGCTGGCACAAATGACTGGCATTTCGAGGCTTGTTTTATGGAATTTTAACAGATCAACACTTTGAAGCACATTTAACGTTCACAAATGAAGTTTCCGTTACATGTCAAAATGAATAAGTTTTTTGAGAGTTAAAGAATTACAGCAATTCTGTCCTATACTTACCTTGTTTATTGTGTACAGTTCGTCTTCTGCGGAAAGCTTTATTAGAAAAAAAGGAGAGCATTTCCTTAGAACTAGAGCAACAGAGGCTTTTCATACTCTTATACCAAGTTAACTTCCAAAAGATTTTTAACTCCCTGTTTCCCAAAGCACACCCAATTTTTGAACTCTACAATCTAAAAATTTTTATTAGTCTAATTCTTTTTTGAAAATTCAAAGAACTGATGATATACAAAGTGGAACCCTTTCTAGTTATCACCATTTCACTATTAGGTTGAATATTTAATGTTCGGAAGTATTTAAGAGAATAAGCTTAGTAATTTCCAGCACTACAAATGTTTTGTAGGGGTGATGGTGCCTGATTTATTAGTAAAATAATGTAGTATAAAACAAAGTGAGAATAAATTTTTCATAGTCTTGGTCATCCAATAAATGCATGCAAAAAATTTTGTAGGAGACACATTTAAGTTGTTGTTTACAAAATAGTATGACTGGAGGAAAAGGAGGGTCTTCTCTCCAATATTACATATAAGGAGGTTATCTCATTCATAATGCAGTTGTCCAGCAGTCATGTAATTAATCAAACTCACTATTTAAAGTCTTTCCTTCCTTTGTGGCCCTCTTGCTGTCATGCATTCTGACCAACTTTCCAGATGAAAACAAATCAGTGTAGCCAAAACAAGATCAGTATAATACAGGTAATTTATACACTGCTAGTAAAGATTCCACATTGACCATGTCAGTAGTCCTGACAGACGTAACACACATGTTGCTCATAGTGGGTTTAAAGTATTTGTTTTTAATGAGAAATCCATTTTTGGGGTGTGTGTGGGGTGTGTGTGTGTGTGTGTGTGTGTGTGTGTGTGTAAGGTAAAAATCGGTTTCCCCAAAGCTTTTAGTCATTTTTAAAGGTCTCTTTTTTGGAACCATGACAACTCACAAATCTTTTCGGACATTTTATTGTATGAAATCTTTTTTAGATTAAATGACACTATTCCTTCAAAGTTATTCCTTAGTTTGGCACTCATACTTATTCTTTTTTTTTTTTAAAGGAGGGAGAGGGGCAGAGAGAGAAGGAGAGAGAGACTCATATGCATGCTCCACGCCTAGTGGGGAGCCTGATGTAGGGCTCTATCTCACAACCCTGAGATCATGACAAGAGCCGAAATCAAGAGTCCGTGCCTTAATCGACTGAGCCACCCAGGTGCCCCTCATTCTTCTTCTGACTTAATCTTACAAGAGTTGGCCCTCCAACAACACAGGGGTTAGGGGTGTTGACCTCCAAGCAGTTGAAAATCCTTATAACTTCTGACTCCCCAACAACTTAAATTACTAATAGACTACTGCTGACTAGAAGCCTTACCAAGAGACAATTAACACGTATTTTGTGTATGTATCATATACTGTCTCCTTACAATAAAGTAAGCTCAAGAAAAGAAAATGTTATTAAGAAAATCATGGCAGAGAAAATACATGTACAGTATCATACTCTAAAAAAATCCATATATAGGGGCTCCTGTGTAGCTCAGTCCTTGGGCATCGCCCTTCAGCTCAGGTCATGTTCCCAGGCTCTTAGGATCAAGCCCCACATCAGGCTCCCTGCTTGGTAGGAAGCCTGCTTCTCTCTCTCCCACTCCCTCTGCTTGTGTTCCCTCTCTTGCTGTGTCTCTGTCAAATAAATAAATAAATAAAATCTTAAAAAAAAAAAAACCAGGTGTAACTAGACCTGCATGGTTCAAACCTGTGCTGTTCAAGGGTCAACTGTACATGTCACATGGTTTCATAGTCCTAGGCCTGTACCAATAACCTTCCCTCCATCTCCAGACCCTCTGCACATTTCTGTTCACCTATCCCAGTCTTCAAATGGTCAGAAGTTATACTAACAACAAAACATGTCTTGGACTCCAAGTGGAGCTAGGATTACTATTTCTGGCCTCTAGTAAACATTCAGTAAATAGCAACTGTTACCAAATAAAAGCTAACATTTACTGAGCATTTACTGTGTGCCAGGACTGTCCATTCTCTATTTTAATACTTTGAGGACAGTTAATTAAATAGTTATATTGGGAAGCGAAATGTAGGTTTAGAGGAGGTCAATAACTTGCTCAAGACCAGAGGCCAGGCAGTGACGTCTATCCTGTGAGGGTCAGAGCCCCTCACTGCACCATCCCGTTTCCTCTCGCCGGTCTCAAGTGCTTGTTCTCCACCGAGCTTGCACAGCACAGGCCCAGCCTTACTGACTCCACTTGGATTTGCAGGGCCCTCTTTTCAACCCAGCCTCAGCTCTCCCACTGGCTGCCAAGCGACTTTAATTCCCAGCTATGACCAAAGGAGTTGAAACAAACCCCACGACCTGGTTTTGAGGCCTGTGGCCTTTGAGTTACTCTCTTCTAAGTGAACTCCCAGCATCTTACAAATTGATGTTTAGAACCTAAAATATACGTGCGCGTGGTTGGGATGGGGAGGGTGTGTTGGGCCTCCAGTCCTGGGTACACCTCAGCAGTGAACAGAAGCAGGTGTGTCCCTACAGCCATTCCTGTGCTACGTACCTCACAGTTGTGAGTGGGAGGTGCGTTAACGTTCTCCCTCCCAAGATAGCGAGCATGTGTCCTTCTCATCGCCCACGGGCCAGACGACACCATTTGCACCAATGACCCAAACGCAGCTAACCTCTGCGCCTGCGCAATTGGAGGCGCGGGTGGCGGCGCGTCTGCGTAAAGCTCGACTTCTCGCGCTTTTTCGGAGGCCGGGAAGTGGGCCGTAGCTGACTGGAGTGTGTCGGCGGGAGGCGACAGGCCGAAGACGACGGTTTTTCGAGGCGTAGGAACCTGAAGGTTGAAGTTGCGTGTCGTGTTGGCTGGAGGGTCATGAAGGGAAAGACGGTATTATCCCTGGTTACCAAACTCCCCCCGTCCCCAGATCAGTAGAGGTCGTTGGAAGAGAACTTAGCTCTGACTGGGCCGCCTAGGAGGAGCCGTAATAGGGCCTCCTGGTCGCCATTTGAGACGAGACAGTGGGCTTTGGCGGGGGGAACTGGGGGGAGGGTGTGTGTGTATGTGTGTGTGTGTGCGCGTGCGTGCTTGCGTGTGTACATTGGACATACTTTTTGCTCATCGACGCTGTCAGCCGCCATCGGGGTCCAGTTAGAAGTTAGGGTCGAGCAACTCGGTGTTCCCGACTCCATGGTCTGGGGGAGGATGCTTATTTTGTTTGCGTGGTATTCAGAAATGTGATAGCCCTTGTAAGCCCCTCTCTGGTTCAGTGTGTGAGTTACCTTGGTGTTTCTGTGATGAGAAAAAGTCGCACAACCTCTCTTTTTCTTCCTAGAATGACATCAAGAATGTTTTCTAAAGGGCTTGCTATATCCGGCTTCAAGCCGTGGATGTGGAAACAAAGCAGAAACCGTCTCTGCACTTAATGTTCCCCAAGTTTTATTTCTATAAGTGGTATTTGGACATTCATGTTTATCTCAGTACGATTTACATTGTTGTATTCATGTCTGTTTTCCTCATTGGATAGTGAGTTTAGGAACAGAAATTACCTTGTTTACATTTGTGTTTTGCCTTTTCATGTAATAGGTAAGTGTTTGTTGAATTCAATTGGGATTGAAATATATTGGGACGCTAAACATGGAAAAAATTCCAACATACTTTGTTGTAGAAGAAAGAACAAAAAACCTTCTTTCACTTGTTGGAGTTATGTAGACACTGAATAGAAACTTACCGTTATAATTATTCTGGATTTTGTGGCTTTAGTCTTTGATATTATATAATACAGGGGTCTCAAATTAGTGGCCAAAGCAAGCGATCTCCACAGTGTTTTAAAGTGAGATAGAGCTTGTTCTCATGCGGTTAGTTCAATTGTTTTTGTTTCTTTGGTTGCCTTGTAAGCATACCAGTTTGTCAGTGTTTTAGTCCATTTCCCTCTTTATAAATTTGTTTCAGAACTGTTGCTATTATGAGTCCTTGGCCCTAGAATACATTATGTAGAGTGTGTGAAAATCCGTGCATGTTTAGGAAGAGCGGTATAGGCACCTTAGTCCTAACCAATTTCGAACAGAGTTGGAAAAGCAGATTGTTACAAATTCTTATGCAGGAAGAAAAGGTGCTGTAAAGTGATTCCCTTATCAGGTTTGAAATCATAGTGTTAAATCCTAATTTCAGTAATTACTAGGCTGAGAATTTGATTTTTTTTGTTGATACAATTTGAGTTGCACAATTCTTTCTTTGAAGATTTAGTCAAACAACTTCATTTGTAAATTTGGAATGCTGAAGAAACGTTACAGACTTTGATATTGAAAAAAATGAAGAGAAACCTAAGTGAAAATTCAACTCGAAGTACAGCAGGTATTGAACAATTATATTCAATTTTATTTATTGAATTTTTATTTTAAATTTTGTATATCTTTATATACCATGTAAACCTTGTGAAGTTTATAGATGGGACATTTTGGAAGGAACTTTTAAAAAAGATTGAACATATAGTCTAGCCTCTTTACTTTTTAGGTCCAAGGAAATGAAATAACTTAGTCAAAACTTTTAGTGGCAGAGATAGGAGTAAAATGAAACATTCCTGGATTTACCCTAGCATTCTTTCTACAAACTTTATGTGCTTGAGTTGTTGTTCACTTTTAAGCTGAAAACATAGAAATAGATTTATTTCTATTTGTATTTGTGACTTTCTTATTTGAAATATTTCTATCTCCCTAACAACTTCCCCTACCGTTTCTGCTTTCCCGATTTATTAGTTAGTAAAAGGATAGAGGATAAGGATGAAGAGAATCAGGAGTGTAGTGATAATGCACAGTGAAGACAGTAATAGCGATTTATGATAGCTGTACTGTATTCTAGCATTTAATTATATGCATTAATTTATTTACTCCTTACACCAGCCCTCTGGGATAGGCATTATAATTATCATTCCTGTTTTCCAGATGAGAAACTTAGGCACCGAGAGGTTATGTAAGTAATTTATGAAGTGGCAGAGCCAGCATTTGGACCTAGGAATCTGGCTCTAGTGTTCATGCTCTTAATTAGTATATTTCCCGCCTTCTCCGTGTATGTCATAATAGCAGAATGAGTTAATGAAATTGCCCAAATTTATACTTGGAAGTTGTGATTCAAACTCAGGCAGTCTGATTTCAGAGTTCACATAATTTTCCCAGCCTTTTGGCATACAGTTATCATAGAGTCTATATTTTCTCCATAGTATATGTGTTGATAGATCAGCTAGGGTATGTTCTAGTGGCAAGATAATCTGAACTGAGATTTAGGAAGCTTGGGCCCTATCTAGGCAAGCTTTTCAGCTTGCCTTCTAGTTTTAGTGTTTATAAATTCTGACTTTTGGCTTGACTTGAGATCCCAGGCCTCCCAGCTAGAGGGCTTGGACGTAATATTTATTTATCCTCATGTGGATTGAATATTATCACTTTAAGCATTCAGAAAATGATCCCAGAAAATATGCATTACAGACACCTGGAGTGCATGTTAAAATTCAGAGTTTTGGATTCCAAACTAAATCTGTTGAAATAAAATCCATGAGAGTGGGGTCTAGGAACTGGCGTGTTAAGGAAAATTCCATGTAAATCTTAGTCAGACTAAAGTTGGAGAACCATGGCCCTAAAGGGTGTGCTGTCACAGTCCAAAGAGTGGTTAGGGTTTTGGAAAGCATGGGTCAGAGTTTGGTTCTCCCTCACCTCTATTGTATTTGAACGGCCCCCCTCCAGTTGACATGGTAATAAGAAGCACAGAAAGGAAATAAGGAAAACAAAAAGTGGATTTGGAAAGGGTTGGGGGGTGAGGAAGGAGATGGGAATTACTTCCAAACAAGTGAAGTTAAATCAGTGTTAGTGTAGAACAGGAAAAGAGTTTTTAATAGAGACAAATGAGGTTATTTGGGACCTTAAAAAGAATGTAAAAATCAATGCAAAGATACAGAAATAGATCTGTAATAAGTATAAAATTAACATATAGAAGTAGACAAATCAAAGTTGTTATTATACACAATTATTCTATAACTAGATCTATCTGCCTATTATGTACTAATTTATTGGTACATTCAATTTAGGCTGTTTGCCTGTACCATTGTTCAATCAGAAGAAGAGGAATAGACAGCCATTAACATCCAATCCACTTACAAATGATCCAAGTAGCAGTACTGCTTCTGACAGTTATGATTTCCCTCCTTTACCACCAGGTAAGGAAATATGGTGAAAATTTAAAAAAAATAGGAATTAAGATGATAGAAAATTAACATTTTAATTTTATTACAATGGAAATAGAAAGTTTATTTTTTTCTTCTTTTCCCTATCCAAATATAGGGATTACTTGGCTCTTTCTGAACATTCCAGTACAGTAGTTTGAGTTTCCTTGTCTACAAGGGTGGCTTAGCATTTAAATGGAGTATCTTAGATCTGAAGCCTTTGTTCTAATGAAGTTGTAACCCACATTGTAAAGATTTGTTTTTTTCTTTTTCAAGATATATGGATATTGTAACTTAGGCATGTGGTGATAAAGAGTGGTGAAACTCAAGTTGCCTCAGGAATTGGGATCTGTGTACACATGAACACAGGAAAAATGGGAGAAAATTTAGACTTTAGGAAGGATAGAAGCCTAAAATTTCTACTGCTTGGCTTTTTTCTCTTCTGAGCATTTTTGCTTCTCTTCATTTGTTACTTTATTTCTCTCATCCAGTTGGCTTCCTTATAACTTCAACCAGCCCATGAACTAAATTATCTTTGCTGGAAGTTAACATAGCCTTTTACTTCTAGTTCCCAGAGTCCACTGTTGACTGCCTTCTGTATCTTTTGATTAAATTCTAAAGACAGCCTTTGGTTCAGCACATCTTTTTAAGTAAGGTCACTAAAATTCTGGTTTAGCTTTATGATTAGGCCTCTCATCTCTGTAACAGTTAGCTGTGGTGGTGGGTGCTGAGAGGTCTTAATGTTTGCTGACTTTTTATTCCTCTTCAGAAAAAGGCACGGACAGGCAGGTATTCTGAAATATACTTGGTATATGCTGATTGTATACATTTATATATTTTTGAGGATACCTTAAAAATCTTTAATAAGATATTTTGCAACTAGAATTTTAAAATTTCTCTCCCTTCCTCTCTCTCCCTCACCCCTCCAGGCTTTGTCTGCTTGTAAATCTATAATTATTTTCTTTTCTTCCACATTTGAGGAATTCAAAGTAGGAATTTTATATTATTTTCATTTTTATTGACAAAAGAAAAAATCCATATGGATGTGCATAAATTGGCATTTATCTGATCATCGTCTGCCATCTAAAAAATTCTCTGACATTTAAAGTATTTTTATAAATAGCATGAATGTTTTCCTCCATAGGGAAATGTCCATCCTCCTGAAATACTGAACTGTCCAAGCTCTGAGCAAGATTAAAATCTGTCAGAGATGTAATATGATTCTTATATTGGGTAAGAGATATGGCTAGATCAGTGTTTTTCAAATTTTCATCTTGATCCATTAGTTTGGATGGGAAACAATCTTTAAAGAAGGAAATAGAAGAGAATAGAGTAGAATAGAAAATGTGCATCACACATGGTAAGGATACAAATTGATATTTCAGTTTTGTTATGTTCTCTCTCCTTTGTCTCTCTCTCTGTGTCTCTCATGTACACCATGCATGTGTGTACGTGTGTGTGTGTGCATATATTCTGGGCTATGCTGTACTTTTTGCTGTGGGTTGGGTTCAAAAAAATTGAAGAAATATTGATTACACTAAATTCATGCTACAAAGTACAAGAGAGACCAGTGATGGAAAAAAAAAAAAAGTACACTAGAACTGATCATGGAAAAGATACAGATTAAACTACTACCTTTGTTTAAAATATAATGAGAAAGGAAGACATCTATGAAAATTAATAAGGCAGGCTGTGACAAATTCCACAATAAAGTGCTGTTTGAAGAACATACCCATATCTTCCAAGTCCTTTTCTTCTCTAGGCTTTTAGTTTTCCACCTATTAAATAAATATGAAGTGATTATTTTTAAAAAATGATACATATCTTACTTTTGTCTATGCTGTTTGTATCTTTTGAGATTGGGCTTGGGAAGCTGTGAATCCAGAGTTTCCTCCTTCAATGAAAACAGTGAACACAGGGTAGGTGGAAAAATATATACCACTGACTATATGTGTCTGTTACTGACTGATGTTATTCTTCATTGTATATTTTACATTTCTCAGTTTGGAAACAAACTGTTAATGTTTAATAAGACCTATTTCTTTGAAAGGCAAATACCACATTCAGTTTCTCATCCTCTGAGAAGTCAAGATTCCGTGTCTAAGTCTATTCAATTAAATACTGAAAGAAGCAAGAGTCACTGGAGGTGAGTTTACTTAAGATTTCTCTTTTTTCTATCCCTTCTCCTTCCCCTCTTTTTCTCTCCTCCATTCCCTCTTCCTTCCTCTCCTCTTCCTTTCTCAGGCAAAATTACATTTAGGAAATTTTTAAGCTAAATAGTAACTAACCCCATAGCAGTTTTAGCTACGTTTTATAAATGAAGTTTAAAAATGCTATATAAGACTTTAAAAATAAGCAAATTTTAAAAAAATGGGCAGATTTGTCAGTGAATATGTTTCCAAAGCGTTCTTCACATTATATCGAAATTTCTGCCTATATTTGTCGTCATGCTACAGATCATTAATAATCTAATTGGCAGTAGGTAAAGAGTCAGGAATAACTGTATTTTAGTGTTGGATATATTTAGGAATTGCCAACCAAATAGAATGGTGAATTTCACCCTAGTAAGACAGTCAGCTCCATAAACAGAACAGAGTAAGAAAGAAAGATGATGACCAAAATGTGTGTACATAAACAGTGGTAGGTTCTCAGGAAATGAAGATGACCATTAAGGAAGATGGTGAGAATGCTCCTGGATTATTGCTGTAAGAGTCTAAGTTTAATCCCTAAATATGATGAAAAAATAAATAGGGAAAGGACATGGGTTATTTGTTAGGTTGAGGATTTTAGTATTCTTGAGTAACTAGTAACTACCGAAGGAAATAATTTTGGGAACAAAATATTAGAGAAACAACATCAAACATATATCTTCTATCAGTCTTGTTTAGTGCTATGGTACATTATTTTAATAATCCTTACAGCAGTCCTGTAAAGTTAACCTTACCTTCACTTTTATTCGAGATACCATATTTTTTAAAGGGGAGAAACATTAATAAAATACTTAATAAGTACATCAAAACAATATATATATTTTAAAATTAGTTTTGGTCATGCTGGTTTCCTCAGAACCAGTTAGTTACATTTTTTAGAACCAGGGCTTATTACCTAGGCCATTCAGTGGTTTGAGATCGTCCTCAGAGGCACAGTTTCAGCTGCAGATGCTGTAAGAAAATGCCTTCTGACTGGCATTTGAGAATTAGGTAACATTGTAATATGGACAGGCAGTCAGTATTAGATATTCCAATTTGAAATCATAGATAATCTATCAGACAGTTGGACTATCACAACAGATAATCCAGGAGCAAAAAACATTTGAAAACCCAGGTAGGTGGCTGATAATCTGCTGAAGCTCTGGTTCTCTGCTTAGGTTTAGAATCTCTGCTTTATCTTCACATCCATGTAGCCCCCGTTAACAGCTTGTTCTTGGGATCTCATTGAACACCTAGATCCAAAGAGAAGGATCCAAAGCAGACACTACCCTTCCCTTTTTAGAAGTCACTACAGCTTTAGTACCTTTCATGGTCTGGTTGGGATTTGAGGACGTGGCTGAGCTAGATTGGCTGCTGAAGCAGCATCCTTGTGTGGGCTCAGTCAGGAAGGTCAAAGGACTGTGGTTCTTCCAGGGCTTGTTCCCAGGCCAGGAGCGCCTGCTAGACAAAAATGTGGGAAGAAGTTAAAATGCATTATCAGTAAGGAGCTGTGAGGGGTGCTTGGGTGGCTCAGTGGGTTAAAGCCTCCGCCCTTGGCTCGAATCCTGGGATCATGCTCCATATTGGGCTCTCTGCTCAGCAGGGAGTCAGCTTCCTCCTCTCTCTCTGCCTGCTTCTCTGCCCACTTGTCTGTCAAATAAATAAATAAAATCTTAAAAAAAAAATAAGGAGTTGTGAAACAAAGAAGCTTTTCTAAATTGAATAATAAACATAATTTTTATAGCCATGAGAGGAGAAAGGCGAAGTTTGGTTTCTGTTCTCTCTACTGAAAATAAAATTGCTGTCATATGAAGAGGTGGTGAATGTAGAAAAAATTTTAAAGAGGTGTATCAGACAGTTAATTAATAAAAATACAAGTAATTTTTTTTCTGGATATTTTGAAGTTTGTGAGATTTATCAACTTTTAAAGGTTTGAAATTATTCATGATTTCTCCTGTCCTTATTTTCATACCTAATTTTGCGCCCAATTTACTTAAGAAGTCTGCCCACATTAACAAGCTTCAGGCCCCATGACTTGTGCCTGGTCACTGTGGAACCTCTATTATTTTCTCTAACAAGGGATGAGTTGTATTATTTGCCCCCTTGTAATACCAGTGATATTTTCAGGAAAATTACCCAGAAATAAGAATTTGTGACCTGGATTAGTTTCTCCCTGTTGAACTCTTAACTGGTCTGCTTAGAAATTATACTTTGGATTTTGGCCTCATTAACATCATGTTCTCATCAGTTAATATAATTCACTTAGATTAATGTAGTTAGTAAAATGTTGCAACAGATTGATTAATTGGACTTTTAAGCTATGTAGTAAAAGCATAAAATTTCTAATCAAAGTTATCTACACTGCTTGTATTTATTCTCCTTGTGATTTAAAATCACCTATAAGCCATAACTTGTTAAAATTTTATTGTAGAAAATTTAAAAAATAAATGCATAAAGAAGCAGGCAAATATCCTCAGAATCTTACCACTCAGAGACAACCACTGTCAAATGAAAGCCTATAGTTTAAAAAATATACTTTATAACACTAAGCTCTGAGTTGGGAGACTAGGATTCTCTGGGTTCCAGATTGACAATAACTTGCTGTATAACTTCAGGCAAGTTACTTCCTCGGTTTCATCACCTAAAAAGAGAGGTATGATCTATTGTAGAGTTGTTGTGATAATGTATTTGGAAGTTCCAACTAATCAATAGTTACAAATTTTTCACTATTAATTTCTTAAAAGAAGATGTATATAGAAACAAAAAACCAATATTAATTTAAAAAAATCTATTACAGCTACAAGGATGGCAGCAAAAATACCAGCTGGAAACCATCGGACAGAAATGATGTTAGGCCTCAATGCAAAAGAACAAACCTGGTGGCAAATGATGGAATAAATTCCTGTTGGGGAGCTCAGCAAGGGAAACAATTAAGAATATCAGAACCTCCTAACTTATCTCACCAAAGAGAAGCCAAAGTACTCAGACAAACACATTCGTCAGAAATACCTGGCTCCACAATGAGAGGTCTAGACAAAAGCAGTGCTTTACAGGCATTTAAACCAAGTTTTCAACAAAGTTTATTTAAGAAGAAAATGTTGGATGATATTCCAGAAAAAAGTAGTCTTAAGGTAAACTTTATAAATATGGATCATTTACATTTAAAAATATGAGATAAATATTTAAATTACAGAGATAAGAGCATTTAAAAATCAATATCATGGCATGCATTACATGATTAACACAAATACCTGGTCCCTGGTGTAGATAAAGGTTTCAAAATATTTTCTTTGTGATTATGAATGACTGCTCCTTTTCATAGTTGCCTTAGAGTGTCCTACGGGTTCTGAATCTCAATGTTGACTCATTATTGAGATGATGAGAGTTTATCCATTACTTACAGAAATTTCTCCCAGTTCCTTATGTGTCAGTCTAATTTTTTGTAACAGAGGTCAGCAAACTCTTTTCTTAAAGGGCCAGATAGTAAATATTTTTTTTACTTTAAAGTCATATTGTCTCAAGTATACCACTTAGCTCTACCATTGTAGTTTGAAAGCAACCATAGACAATACATAAATAATAGACTTGGCTGTGTTCCAATAAAAGTTTACAAAAACAGGCAACAGGTTAGATTTGGACTGCAAGCCAGAGTTTATTTTACTTTTCCAGCTTCATACTCTATAATCTACAAATATATACTAGCCATTTCAGACCTTTCACAATTCTCAACAGGATATGCACTCTAATATAACTCTGCTTTGGTTTATTTTTTTTCCCTATATCTATACATCAGCCTTACTTCCTCCTCTCACCACCCTTTGCTCTAACTGTTCTTTGTAAATATCTTCTATATATTTTGTGTGCTGGTTGTTCACTACCTTCCTTTCCTTGTACCCTGGCCCAACACTCTGAGGGTTTTGAAGGGGCGGGTGTGGGAGGTGGGGGAACCAGGTGGTGGGTATTGGAGAGGGCATGGATTGCATGGAGCACTGGGTGTGGTGCAAAAATAATGAATACTGTTACGCTGAAAAAATTTAAAATAAATAAATTAATTAATTAATTGAAAAAAAAAAAAAGATTCTTTACTCTCCACTCTCGGTGCTCTGGAAGGCTGAGTTGTCCTACGTAGTGTAGCCTCCTGAGGTCCCCAGGCTAGCTCTTGTTAGGGGTCAGCCAATGGGAGTCACTGGCCGGAAATCATAGGGAGAGATAGGTTGGGTTTTCCTATTTTCTCCCTGTTTAAATGTTGTATTGTGGGCAGTAGCTGTCCCCAAATGGTACAGCTCTTCCATAAGTCCAGCTTTCACAGGTGTGATAATTTTATTTCTTTCCCTTGTCCTTTCAGCCTAAGAATAATAGAAGTCTCTTATTGTTGTTAGTCTCAAGGGCTTCAGTACCCTGTTTGTTTTGCCCATACACCTGTTAAGAAGTCTTTTCAACAATTGGGGTATTTTTTTTTTTTTTTTTTTTTGCTAGAAATCTGACTAATGTAGCATATATCACAGTGGCTTTCAACCTTATATTTCCTTGTACAAAAGAATGATAGTTACCTTAGTAACAATTGTTCATTATGGCAGTAGCTCTCTATGGGAGGTATTCGTATCTTGGTTAGGAAGGGGAGGAGGAGGGAAGGTAACTGTAGTTAGAAAAAAAAGTCCCATCAAGTGTTCTTTGATGTACTGCCACCCTCACAAGGGAAAGTACCCTCTTCCCCCCTGAAATTCGTACTTGACGTACTTTATTCTTAGTTGATCTTTAAAAATGCCAAATACATTCTCATCTTAGGGCCTTTATATTTTGTTGTTACCTCCACCCTCACTTAACAACCTATTTAAAATAATAATTCCTATTTCTCTTTATCCTTTTACTCTGTTTTTCTTGAATTCATAGGATATATTAATTCCTGACATTCTATTATGTATTTATTTGTTTATTTTCTGAATACTCCATTAGAGGGCAATATTGGTGAGGTATCTTGTCTGTTTTGTTCAGTGGTGGTTCCTCATTAGCTGTGTTTGGCACATAGTTAATGCCAGTAAGTACTTTTGGAATGAACGAGTGAGTGTGTTTGGCTCCCCTGTTAGAGTGTGAACACATTAGGGAAAGGAACTGTGTTCTATGCACCTGTGTTTATCAGAGGATTGGCACACAAAGCTCTAAAAATATTCAGTGAATAAATAAATGAGTGCGTGAATGTCCATATAGATAATTTTCTTCTTGGTTTATTGTCTTCAAGTATATCCTAGTTTCTCCTCCTATAAACTGCTAATGATGTCTTTAATTTAAGGAGTAGCTACTAAAATTTTCAATATTTTCTTATATATTCTATACATAAGGACCTAGGATCTTTACATGGAAAGTGAAGGAGTATGACAAGAAAAAAAAAAATGAATAGCTTCTCAGCCTTTTGGCTAAGATAAGTGTAAAAAAAAAAAAGGTTTTTCTAATGCTATGTTTTTATTTTTCAAAAGGAAAGCTCATTTTATCAGTTAAAGCTCAAGGAAAAAGATAATTCTTTAAGAATTATATCTGCAGTTATTGAAAGCATGAAGTACTGGCGTGAACGTGCACAGAAAACTGTACTTCTTTTTGAAATACTGGGTAGGTAAAGTACTTTGGAAAACCTCAAACTATTTGGACAATAGTCTTAAATGTCTATGGGAATACCTAGGGGATCTTAAAAATAAAATTTGGAGAAGGATATTAAGGTTTATTAGGATTTTCCTCATTTCTTAGATTTGTTATTGATTTGTGTGACTTAAGACGTATTTAGTTATTTTTGGTAGTATTCTTCTGATTCATAATGTTAAAATGGGAAAGATTGTTACAGGGGCTCTGTCTTAACTCCTGAGTTGAATAGGGCCAGAAATTTAGTTTTCCTTAATATTTAACAGTTTCAGAGATATTGTTCCCGCTTAAGATGTAGTCTGTATTATTGTATAAATAAAACTAGAAGAGCTTTGTGTAGGAATAGTTATTTAAATATTAGTTCCCACTGTTAAATTTTATTTGCATTTTACCAGCACTGATTTTCTCCCCTATTTTAATGTTGCTTAGCTGTTCTCGATTCAGCTGTTACACCTGGTCCATATTATTCAAAGACCTTCCTTATGAGAGATGGGAAAAACACTCTGCCTTGTGTATTTTATGAAATAGTGAGTATTTGTTTAAATATTCTTTGCAAAGCTTGTGCCAACCAAACATACAAAGGCTGGCTATATTTCCATCAGAGTAGAAATTCTGTTAACAATTTGGTATTACTTTCAATATTTTGTTTGGTTCTAATTCTGACTTTAAAGTTTATTTGTTCAGCTAATAGAGATAACCTACTGTGTGCCAGGTGCAGTACTAGATGCAAGGGATACAAAGTAGAATACAAGTGCTAAACAGCTCTTTCTCTTAGAATTTATTGTAGTCTCAGATAGAAAGAGGTACATAAATATTACACTGTGGTATGATAAGTGGTAGGTAGAGGTATGTACAGTGTGCTATAAAATAGACAGGATGGGGCAGATCAGAGAAAGACATTTCAAGAATGTAGTAACTTATCTTACATGTTTAAAGAGTAATAAATAATAATAATAAATAAATAAATAAAGAGTAATAAATGAAGCCAAAGTGTGTGGGAGGTGGGAGGAATGAATTCTTAGGTAAGAGGGCAGCATATGCAAGGACATGAAGCTGAGAGCATGGATAATCAACAGAGTGTGGAAGGACAGTGGTTCTGAAGTTGGAGGAAGGCAGGGAGTGGGCTGGGATTTAGGAAAGATTCTTGGTGACGAATAAGGCTGCAGGTGACAAAGGAGGCTGGAGATTTTGTAAAACTTCCATACTTTGTAGAAGAGTTTGGTATTAATTCTGAAATCAGATTTGGATTCCAATTTTTACCCCACTATTTACTAGCTTTATGACCTTGAGTAAGCTGCTTAAATTCCCCGAGTTTTTTTTAATCTGTAAAATGGGAAGGTAATTCCTACTGAAAGGTTGTTGTGGAGATTAGATAATAAAATATATGAATGTACATTTTCTGACACATAGTAGATGAAAAAGAAGTAATTATATTACTAATTTCTATAATATCTTTAATGCTTATTTTTCTCTAGTCTGTTAAGTTTAAAAATCTTTTATTGAGGTCACCTGGGTGGCTCACTTGGTTGGGCGTCTGCCTTCGACCCAGGTCATGGTCCCGGGGTCCTGGGATTGAGTTCCGCATCAGGCTTCCTGCTCAAGCCGGGAGTCTGCTTCTCCCTCTGCCTCCTCTTCCTCTGTTTCTCATGAATAAATGAATAGAATCTTTAAAAAAATCTTTTATTGAAGTAGAACATATACCTAAAAGTATACAAATCATAATTGTACAGTTCTGTGATGTGCCTATGACATATCACAAAGTGGACATTACCAAGGCTAAGAAAAAGAACATTGCTGTCACTCCATGCATCCTGTGTCTCCTCCCATTCTCTACCTCCTCTCTCCTACCTAAAAGCAACTACTATGCTGACCACAAAACAAATCTGTTTAGTATTGAACCTTTTATAAATAGTATTATATGGTATGTCTTTAAAGTCTGTCCCTCAACACAATGCTTGTAAGATTCATCTGATATTTTGTGTAGCTGTAGTCTATTTATTTATATTTACATGTACAATATTCTGCTGTAAAACAGTTTAGCTTTCTATTCTACTGTTGGTGATATCCAAGTTTCCAGGTTTTTTGCTGTTATGAATAATATTCTATGAATAGTCTTCTATATATCTCTTGTGCATATACACATATTTCTGTTGAGCATATACCTATAAGTAAAATCACTGCATCATAGTTCATGTGTATGTTCCAATATAGTAGTTATTTACCAAAGAATTTTCCAAAGGTTTGTACTTATTTAGACTCTCACAATCAGTGTAGATGAATTAAGTTTTTCTGCATTCTTATCAACACTTCGTACTGTCAGTCTTTTTTATTTCAGCTATGTAGGTTTTTAGTGCTACCTTACTTTTCTGCAGTTCCTGGTAACTAATGAGGTTGAACACCTTGTATGTTTACTGGCCACTTAGACACCTTCTTCTGTAAAGTCTTTTCAGGCCTCTTGCTTTTTTCTATTGAATTATTATTTTATCCTTACTGATTTATCAGAGGTTTTTTGTGTGTGACTATTTTGGGTACAATTTTTTGTCCATTATTTGTATTGCAAATTTTTTCTCATACTCCATAGTTTGCTTTTTCAGTCTTTTATTTTTTTTAAAGATGTATTTATTTATTTGACAGAGACACAGTGAGAGAGGAAATACAGGCAGGGGAGTGAGAGAGGGAGAAGCAGGCTTCCCGCCAAGTAGGGAGCCCGAGTGGGGCTCGATGCCAGGCTTGATCATGACCCAAGCTGAAGGCAGATGCTTAATGACTGAGCCACACGGGGCCCTGCTTTTTTAGTCATAGTGATGGCTGTTGAGGAACAGAAATTCTGCTTTTTAATAAAGCCTTTTTAGAAATTATCAATGCTACCTTTTATACCTAGTGTTTTTTATGACCATTTGGTGAAGGGAATTCCAGAATACTCACCTTTAATTAATGATTCAGAAGATTTGATGCTGGCTGGTCTTTTCCCATTTTACTAGTCCCATGAAAGGTGTAGCTTTTTTGGGTACCAACCCTAAGCCAAGGGTGAGAGTGAGAATGGTGACCAGAATCTCTTTTCCTTGGGAGCCTCTGATTCCTTTTTTTCTCTCCCAGTCCTAGGAGACTGTCAAAACCTCTGCTCAGTTTCTTAGACTCTCAACTGCCTTGGCTGTTCTTGACAGATAATCTCAAGGGGAAACATTCCTAAATGTCAAGCCCCACTTTGCACTTCTGTCTTTTCCCAGATGGGAGTCTCTCTATTCCCTCACTGCATTGGTAGCTCTCTAATGTCTATGAGGAGATTAAAAATATTTCATCCACCTATTTGAGTTGTTCTTAGCTAGAGAGTTGGTCTGAACTACCTGATCTGCTGTTTCTTGGAAGTGGAACTCTAGCAGTCTAATAAAGTGAATAATTCATGTGCCATTGCATTGGGAGTTATTCAGTCTTTTAAGACCAATAGTTTACCAGCTTGTAAGAAGCCCTACTCAAGTGAATGTCTTTCTTCTGTGGCAGGACACCCATATATGCCTAGCTATCTTGGTCTTACAGACAGTGGGGCCCTAAATCAGGTTGAGGGAATTACAGCTTTTTGGGGTGATTCATATTTAGTTGGTCATATGATTAGTTTTTTAAAAAACTGAAATTCAGATGAAGTAAATAATAACTTCTTTGATATTTATTTTTTAAAAAACAGGATCGTGAACTTCCAAGACTGATTAGAGGCCGAGTTCACAGGTGTGTTGGAAACTATGACCAGAAAAAGAATATTTTCAAATGTGTTTCTGTTAGACCAGCATCTGTTTCTGAACAAAAAACTTTCCAAGCCTTTGTTAAAATTGTAGATGCTGAGATGAAATATTATACTGATACAATGAATGAAATTTAAATAGTAATAAGGGAAGTTTAAATATTATAATTTAAAGCATTTTCTTATTGTTTAAATGATCATCTCCATACTTATAGCTGTTGTTTTTTGTAGTTCATTTGTTGAATTAAAACATTTCAATCTTTTTAAATGTGGAGTTTTTTTTTTTAAATGAAAATGGTACATTTGCTAAAATTAAACAACCATTTCTAGGTAAAAATCCTCAAAATAGTAGGAATAGATGCTTATTTAACATGATGTAATAATATATTTGAGTCGGCCCAAAAGCCAACATCAAGCTTAATGGGAAAATATAGGGACATTCCCACTAAAATCAGGAATAAGACAAGGGTGCCCACTATCAGTACTGTTACTTGGAAGGAGAGGTAAACCATGAAAGACTATGGACTCTGAAAAACAACCTGAGGGTCTTGAAGGGAGGGGGTAGGAGGTTGGGGGAACAAGGTGGTGGGTATTAGGGAGCACTGGGTGTGGTGCAAAAACAATGAATACGCTGAAAAGAAATAAAAAATTAAAAAAAAAAAGAAAGAAAGTGGGTGGTAGAGAACATAGAGATACAGCATCAAAGGCAAGGACTCCAGAGGAGGCCAGAGACAGAGGAGGTCTGTGCCAGCAGGTGTGAAAGCTCCTGAGATAAAGACCTAACAGATCAAAGGGAGCTGCTCAGACAAGACAGACCCCTGGAGGAGACAGGGACAGGCAGAGATCAGGCAGGCTGGAGCCCTTGGGAAGATGTCTTTGAAGGGAGGGGTGTATCAAGAGGTGCCTTGGGGCACTGTTACGCTGAAAAGAAATTTAAAAAAAATGTAAGCAGGAAAAAAAAAAAAAAAAGAAAATACTGGTCTTAAATAGATTTCCAAAAATGCTAATAAAATAGATACTAGATTAAAAAAAGAATTATGTAAGAACTGTCTATGCAGTTTATTTAATTATTTCAAATATTTAGTGTGCATATGTAATATATATTTGTATACTTATGTATAATTTACACTTAATTCTCTATTTTCCTATATCTGTCCTTCTAAAATGCATCTGCACTCTGGTCTTTCCTCCCTACCTCCTCTCCCTGCCCTCATGTTTAAGATTGCAATTGCTCACCGCTCTATAAAACAAATAAGTGGAGGGGAGTAATAGTCTCCAGCTTCAAAAGCAATCAATTACGATGGAGAACTCCCTTGGAAGGTACATGGAAGGAGGATGCAGAGGATGATAGCAAGTTCTTGTCTGGCTTCGCAGTCACTGCCTTCTACCAAAGTTGTGATGCCAGTTGGGAGATCACATCCCAAAAAGATTGGTGTATACTTCTATGGAATATGAACCAGGACCCCACACATGGTGCTACTTCTCCCATAGCCATGATATATGGGTCTGGGAATCAAGAGGTGGTAGCAGGACTGACTTTTGTTATTATTACACCAAATGATGACCTCACAAAATTTTGCTTCCCACCCCAACAATTTTAGGCTTCTGGTTTAGTGAGCTTACTTTCTGTTATAGTCTGGGTTGCTCAAAATGCAAACAAAATCTTATTATTTGCTAGTATTTTTTTTGGTACTGTTATCTCACAGGAAGAGACAGAAGGGTATAAATAATGAAGAAAGGACAACCAATAAGTGGGGTGGGGTGGCTTATTATGTTGACCACTACTGGTGAATAAGGCTTGTTGAAATGCATCATAGAACTGTCCAGCGTAGTGAAAATGGGAAGCGTATATTCCTTAGCTCCCACCACTTGTTTTTTTTAAGGGTTGACACATGGGTCCTGGACTCCCTGACATCAGTATTATCAGTATTAAACTGGCTACCTGTGATATTCTACTCTGTGGAAGCAGAAAAACCCTATGACAAGATGCAATAATCAGGTGGAGCAGGCCTGAAGTAATATAGTTAGATTATATCTCTGTGAAGCTGGTTAAAGTCTGCGGAACTGGTTACTGCAGCTGTAGCTGGAATCAAAGATGTCTGAGAGAATCTGAAGTGCTGCACAAGAAGTTTCTGGTACATCTCCTAAAGAATATTTCTACCAGGATTGCTTTAATGGTTCTATTCTATGGGAAGCTGAGACTGCCACTTGGCCATTTTAGGTTTTTTTGTGTTAATGAACCAACAGGCAAAGAAAGGAGCTATGATACTGTCTGGGAGTCATTAAGTCTAAATTAACAATAGAAAATTGGATTTCTCTACACAATGAGGAAAGACCATGCCTGATATCCAGGAGGTTCTTTAGAGTACTACTTAGTAAAAGATAATGGAAAACCATAGTGACCCAATAAAGACATCAACACTGAGGATTTGGACTCGCAAGGAATGAAAGTTGAATGTAAAGAAACCATGTAGCTACAGTGATACAGATAGAGGAAATGTGGAAGAAGGAGTTATAAATATTAGCTATGGCCTTATGACCAATACAGAGTAAGAAACAACTGGAAACTAGGAGGTAATCTGACACATGTGGATAGTGGTGGCAGGGTGCTATTAAGGTTTCCTACAGATGTAAGAAGCTAAACATACCTCAATGGAATGAAAATCTGGGTTTCTTTTCCATCACTGCATGAGGAAAAATTGAAATGATCTGGGAGAGTTACCTTTTATTCCAGTACTTCCTATGCATCTCATATGATTGGGTCATAGGGATCTAATCTTCATTAGCTGCAGGTTTATCTCTCCCCTTGAGTATGTTTATGAGAAACTGGGTTGTAGTGAGAGGTGATGCCACCCTGGGAATTTTTCCAAAATATGTCTTTCATGGCACTTTCTTCAAAGACCACTGATTACGATTTCTTGCCCGCAATAAAGCCTTTTACCCTGTAAGATACTTTAGGAATTCATAGCCTTGTCCCTATTCCTTTCTATGGCTTCTCCAAGCATCCTCCTTCACCTTCCAAAAGGAAGGCTCCAGCCCCATGGCACTACTGTCCATTCCCTAAACAGGGAATGATTAAGCATCCATATTATGAACTTCTCTCCTTCCCCACCTTCCCCCAAAGATTAGTGAGGTATGATCAGTGATGTAATCAGTCACTGCTCCAGGACTCAGAGCATTTGTCACAAGGGTCCTGGGTAATTTCTGTGTCTTTAATGAGTTCCTTTAGGATCTAGACTCCTCTGAGATCCAGGGCCCCTTAGGCCTAGGGATGTATAGAATGGGAGATTTGAGAAGGGATGTTGCAGACACAGGTGATGACTACAAAAGCTGGCACTAACATGTCTTAGTAAACAAAGGGAAACAGGACCTTAAGTTAGTGTGCCAGTGTCACCCTCAGGCATACTGGGTAGGTTGGGCAAAGGGTGAATGAGCTGATCTGTTAGGGTCCTTCTAACCCAAGAGTCTTGTTTTTCCATGTTCTGCAGAATAGGTTCTTCAGGTATGATAATCCTCCTCTTCTTCATCTCCCTGCCTCCTGAGACTTCCCTATGGTTACATAACTGGTTACATAACTGGTTACATCATATGGTTACATAACTGGTTACACTGGTGTAACCCGTTAAACCAGTTACATCAGTTCACCAGTTACATTTTGTCTTTTTTTTAATAATAATATTCATAAATATTGCTATATAAGATCTCAAATCCAGAAATTACCTGTATTTCTTCCTTTTACCCCCAAGTTACTAAATCTCGAGATCCATCAGGTTCATTTTTTTTTTTTTTACAGCAATATCACTGAATCTTGTGGATACAGCAAAAGGAAATAGTGACGGTGTGGATGTATACTGGGTCAGCTATTTTGGTTAAAGAGCAGCATAGCTGAAGTTCAAATTTTCCATGAGTAACAAGGTTATGTCAGGCAATTCTATAATAAAGTGCTGAAAGTTATTAATTTTTGTTATAAGATGATTTGGTAGAAGTAAATATTCTGATAGAAGTTTGCTGTCTCTAAAGTTGAAGGAATGCATGTCTCAGCCTGAAGCACAGCCAATGGATATTTACGGAACATTGGCTATATCGAGGCACTGTGCCAGGTGCTGACACTTCTGCAGTCATGAAGGCAGAGGTGGCCTCTCCTGCATGTTTACCATCCAATAGGGAGAACAGCTCTAAGCAATCTCCTGGGCATTCAGTGCTTGAGGGGCAAGTATGGGATGCCTGGAAAACATAGTAGCAGGTTCTTATTGGTCTGGGGAAGGGGTCCAGGAGAGATACAGCTGAGTAAATGACATATAATATGCTGAAGGGTAAGTAGGAACAAACCAGGTGAGGAGGGAGCAGAGAGAGGAAGATGCTAGGCAGGGGGACCAGCAAGTAGAAAAGACTGGTGGCAAGAAATTGTGCCTTTCAAGCCCAGCATTTCTGGAGAGGTGAATGTGAGTGTCACTATGGGGCCAAGCGAAGCTGTGGAAGTCAGCAAGGGTCAGATCTTGAAGCACCTTTTGTGCAGTTCCTTTGAGAGGAATTTTGCCTTTTCCTTAAGAGCAATGAGAATCTGTGAAGACTTTAGGGAGAATGATGATCAGATTTTCATCTTAGAATGCCACAGTGTGAATGAAAGATATTGAAGGAGAGAGTGTCCAAGGGTGGAAGCCGGGAGAAGAGGGAAGAGGTTATTCCAATAGTACAGACAAGGCATGATGCCAGCCCAGCCAGAATAGTGATGGTTGAGAGAAGGAGTGGATGAATGGGAAAGAGGTTTAATGTGGCAGAATCTTAAAGACATGTTGAAAAACTGGATATTGAAGATGAGAGAAAGGATTGAAGGGAAGAAAACTCTCAGGTGTATGATTTGCATTTTGATATCTTTTACCGAGATGTGGGTAAGTAGAGGAGGAAGGAATTGGAAGTGGGAGAAGGAGGAGGTTGAGATCCTGAGTTTCTTTTAGGATCTGCCAAGCTTAAAATGCATATGAAACGTCTAAGGGAAGATAATTATTAAGCAACTAGGTACACAGTTTTATAGATTAGAGTCATTTACACCTGAGGTTTAAGTGGTAATCAAATCCTTTGGAGTAGATTAGTTTTTCTTCATTCTATATGTAGCATTATAAGAGAACGGTGTTTAGGAAAAACTCCTCCTGGGACATCAACATGAAGAGTCTGACAAAACAAACTAGAGTTACTTAGGATGCCTGGTAAGATAGGTATGAGGAGAATCAATATATAAGTGTCTCAGAAAGTAATGGATAAGAGTGTTTTATCAAAGTTGGAATATTGTTGGGGTGTCTGGGTGGCTCAGTCATTAAGTGTCTGCCTTCGGCTCAGGTTATGAACCCAGGGACCTGGGATGAAACTCCACATCAGGCTCCCTGCTGGGCAGGAAGCCTGCTTCTCCTTCTTCCACTCCCTCTGCTTGTGTTCCCTCTCTCGCTGAGTCTCTATCAAATAAAAAAATAAAATCTTTTAAAAAATTTTGGAACATTGTTAAAAGGAAGTGATGAAAAGTCATTTCTGATCATAGAGATTCTGTCCTTAGAGATTTGGAGTATAGAAATGGTAATTATTGTGATGAGAATTATATAAACTAGCTTTACAGAGCACCTAATAAATTATGTTTCACAGAAATATGTTCAGTTTTAAATTCATGTTTTAACAGACACTTTTTTTCCTCCTAAAGATACTGAACACAGAGCATGACAAGAAAGAATCAAACCATCATCTTAGAATTTGTCCTCCTGGGCCTGCCCATTGATCCAAATCAGCGAGACCTGTTCTATGCCCTGTTCTTGGTCATGTATGTTACCACAGTCCTGGGGAACCTTCTCATCATCATCCTCATTCGCCTGGACTCCCACTTCCACACGCCTATGTGTTTGCTTCTCAGCAATTTATCCTTCTCTGACCTCTGCTTCTCGTCTGTCACAATGCCCAAATTGCTGCAGAACATGCAGAGCCGAGTCCCATCCATCCCCTATGCTGGCTGCCTGACTCAGATGTACTTCTTCCTGTTTTTTGGAGACCTAGAGAGCTTCCTCCTGGTGGCCATGGCCTATGACCGCTATGTGGCCATCTGCTTCCCCCTGCACTACACCACCATCATGAGCCCCAGGCTCTGTCTCTCCCTGGTGGTGCTGTCCTGGGTGCTGACCATGTTCCATGCTATGTTACACACTCTTCTCATGGCCAGATTGTGGTTTTGTGCAGACAACAAAGTCCCCCACTTTTTCTGTGATTTGTCTGCTCTGGGCTTGTTGTCATCATCCCATTCCTGCTCATCATCATGTCTTATGCACGGATTGTGTCCTCCATCCTTAAGGTCCCTTCTGCTAGGGGTATTCACAAAGCCTTCTCCACCTGTGGCTCCCACCTCTCTGTGGTGTCACTGTTCTATGGGACAATTATTGGTCTCTATTTATGCCCATCAGCTAATAATTCTACTCAGCGGGGAGCCTGATTCCCCCCCCTCTGCCTGCCTCTCTGCCTACTTGTGATCTCTGTCAAATAACTAAATCTTTAAAAAAAAAAAAAGAAAAATAAGACAGCAACAACAAGAAATATATAAAATTTATGCAAGTTGGCAAAAAAAAAGTCAAACTCTTTCTTAACTAAAAAAACAAAAGCAAAAAACCGAACATGTTAGGGGAGGGTGGTCGCGTCCGCACTGACTTAGTTCTCCCAGGGAGGCTAGTGGCCTTTCCCTCGTGCATCCTCAGACACTCTGGAATTTGCCTCTCCCTCCATGGAACAAGACAGTGACTTGAGGGAAGCCGGCCGCGCGGCCTTGTCCCTCCCACATAAGTACACTGGACATTTCCCTTACACTGCGACGCGTCTATCTCCATGGATGAAGACGTTCAGAGGAGGACGGGTTTCCCCAAGAGCTGTTCCTTAGAGTTCAGGGCCCAGCACGGCACTTTCATTCTGCTTCCAGGCATCCGTGTCAAAGCGCTACTGTCTCCCTGAAACAGGATGTCAGGGCAGAGGTGCATCCTGCACAAGCCGGTTTCTCGGGGTCGAGGGTATGGGCCCTACCAAGTAACTATGCTCTCGCCTGCATCTGGGAGACAGCTTCTAGCTTCAGGGGAAAATGTTAGTTGATGACCATCCTCTCCATTGTTCTTTTGGGGAGATGAGGGATTTGCACTTTCCTCAATGCTTCCGGACATCAGATTCTTCTCTCTTCACAGGACCAGGTGTGGCGTGCTCACCAGACTGGTTTCTCCAAGGTAAGCCTGTGGCACTTGCCTTGCATTTGCACACACCCCTTTGGAAAGGCCTCTCTGCTCAGTGTGCCTTGAGGCTGTAAGCCTGACGGAGGGTTTTCCTACCGTGTTGTATCTTCGAGCTAGGTGTCTAGCACAGTACTCCCCTCATGCCTTCTCAGGTGGGGTCAGGCTGACCACTAGGGTTAGGCTTGAGAAGCTGGAAGCTGTCACGCACCTATCTGAAAGGTGTGGTGAAGAAGTGCCCCGAGGACCGAACGGAGAGTTGGAGTGAGGGTGAGACTCCAAGTGGGCCCCAGCAAGTTCCTCTTAGTCTTCCTGAAGCGGCGCTGTGTTCGCTAGCCTCCTGGGCTGCAGAAACACCCCCGTGCTTGAGGCACCGAAGGTTTCTTCTTTGTTTGCCAGAGTGGCCTGGCCTTGCCAGACGGTGTCCCAGATTCACCTTTGGCTCACAAGTAGGCTTCTGGACAGGTCATGGCCATATCCAGTGCAAGGGCTTGTGTGCCATTCCTATAAACACCAGGGGGGCCAGTTGCGTAGCCCTGCAGAGTTCCTACCATGAGGGCTGGGCAGAGGGTAAACATTAAGGTGAGACTCGGGCTTCAGCTGTGGCCTTGGGAATGTGGGGTTGTAGGGTAGGAGGTGGGAGGCGGGTGGCACCTAGTGTGGCCAGGGTTCAGGTTTATGGCTGGAACCCTGTGGGCCCACAAACCCTGGGCGTTGTCAAGTGGCCCGGTTTCCTTCTGGGCTCCAGGACGGTGAGTGTGGCCTGAATTAGGGGAGCCCTTTCCACGGGGTCCTCAGAACTAGGCACCATCAGACCCACAGCCAGGGCTAGGGTTGGGGTTACAGTCTGGGAGATGTTTGAGCCAGTGGGAGTGTAGAGCCCTGCCCTGCAGCCAGAGTCGAGGGTAAGCCTTAGGGTGAAGCTCAGGGCTAGGGTGGTGTCTCAGGGTCTAGGGCCCTTGCAGGATTGCGGTTCAGGATTTCACCAGAACCATGCTCTCAGCTCCGCTGGGTCTGTTGCCCATGGCTTCCTTGGTTTTGTGTTCCTGGGGGTTTTGCCCTGAACTGGTTCTGGGTCCCCAAACCCTTTGATTCTCTCTCTGGCCATTCAGGCCCTCAGAGGGCCAGAGCCAAGCTGAGGGTAGGGTGAGAGGCAACCCCCGAGGCAGGAAGGTACCTGGCTAGTGGTGGGGCTGAGAAAGTTTTGAGGGTTGGTGGCAGACCAGCAGTAAAGTGAGTGTCTGCCTTCTGGCTTGGACTTAGGCAGATGCTCTTAGGGTTCCTGAAGCTTCGGGTTTCTACTAGCATCATGGTCTCCAGCAACATCATGGGACCTGCTATGTCCCTTGGCTCAGACCATCCTTGCTCTTGCCCACGGCTCCACTACCCACTTCAGACTCACCACCAGGACTAGGGCCAGGTGAGGGAGGCAGAAGTCTAGGCCTAGGGTTCAGTTGTCAGTTCTGAAGGTGTTAGGGGTCAAATCGATGGCAGTGCAGCATCCTCTCCCGAGGGCTGAGTGGACTGCTAGCTACTGGGTGAGGTTCGGGCTACAGGTTTGGCCTCAGGGGACACTCAGAGGGTGGTGTTGATTTGGGAGATCCGCTGGAGTCCTGTATTCTGGCAACACTGTGGAGGGCGTTGCCTGTGGCCTGGTTTCATCACATGCTCCTCACTAATACGTCTGGCATCAGTCAGGCGAGTCAGATCCTTTGCACACTCAGAGCTGGGGTCTGGGTTCCACAGTCAGTCTTGCAGTCCTTGGCCCATGGTTAAGATCGAGTTTGGGAGACAGCAGGAGCCGGTCCCCAGGCAGCATGGCCACCTGCTCTGAGGCCATAGTTAAGGAAGAGCTTTCTCAGAGATTCCACCGACCTAAGGTCAAGGCACTTTCCTTAGACTTGCCCCACCACATATGGGTGCGATTCTTTCCTCAGTAAAAAGAGCCATGTTCACAAAAGGCCATTGACCTTCAAGCTAGTTTGTGGGAGATGAGAGCATGGCACTCTCCTTAGGCCTCTAGGCAGACCTTTGAGAAGGCGCCAGTCTCCTTGAAATGACCTGTGAGGGGAGGGTGGTCACCTTTCAAACAGACTTCTTTCTAACAGGGAGGCAGAAGGTTTTACCTCAGGCATTCACACACACTCTTGGAAACTTGCTTCCCCCTCACGACACACAATGGTGACTGGAGAGAGCTGGCTGCTCGGCCCCGCTCTCCCCCATCAGTATGCGGGGTGTTTCTGTACCACATCCCGGCTTGGCTCTTCATGGAAGTTGTTCTAGGGAAGATGTTTTTTTGCCAAGACGGTGTTTCTTAGAGTTTAAGTCACCACACACCCGATCAGCTTCCAGGCACCAGTGTGACAAGGCTGTCTCCCTGAAACACGCTGTCAGATGAGGGGTGTTGGATACACTGACAGGTTCTGCGGGGTGAAGCCTTGGGCCGTCCATGTATAGGAACCAGGGCCTGCATCTGAGAGAAGGCTTGTGGCTGTAGGGGAAGTGGGAGCTGACGGGGCCTCCCCACCATTGCGCCTTCCTCTATGCTTCCAGGGTCCAAAATGTTTCTCCCTTCCCCGGACCAGGTATGAGGGGCGCCACAGACGCGTTGTCATGAGGTCAGCTGTTTGCACTTGCCAGGCGCTTCCATCACCGTCTCGAATAGGCCTCTGTGCTCACGGAGCCTGGAGGATGTTTGCCTGAAGGAGGGCCTTGGTACCGCATCCTTGCCACCAGACAGGTACGCAACACGCCTCTCTCCGAAAGGTGGCCCAGCAGGGTCCGGGGGCTCTCTTCTAAGGTAAGGCTGCGAGAGTGGGGTGGCTCTCAGAAGTAGTCTTGTGCACTCTGAGCAGGAGTCTGTGTTCTGCCGTAGGTCCAGAGGCTGTGCACCGCTTGTTAGGTTGGCGGCCAGGGGACAGCAGGTGCCAGTGCCTCTGCCACGTGCCTGGTGCTCTGAGGCCAAGTTTGGGGGCCGCCTTCCTGGAGTTCCTGAGACACCACGACCCGGGCCCTTCCTTAGACTTCAGCAGCAACACACGGGGCGAGTCTTTCTCTCCCCAGGAAAGAGCAATGGTCGGGAAAGGCGGCTCAGCATCGGGCTTGCTTCCTGGAGTTAAGGCCTTGGCCCACTGCTTAGGCTAGGCTGAGGTTTGAGAAGGCATCTTTCTCCTTGGAGCCATGTTGTATGGGGACGGTGGCCGCCTTCCACACAGACTTCTTTCTCACAGTGAGGCAGAAGGCCTTTGCTTCCAGCGTTCACACACACTGTGGGGAAACTGACGCTTGCCCATTTCCAACTCAAGGCGCTGACATGGGAGAGGCCGGCTCCTTAGCCTGGGCGCTCCCCCATCAGGAAGTGGGCCGATTCCTCTCTCATCCACGCTTCTCTCTTCGTGGATGTTGCTTGGGGGAGGACGTTTTTCCCTGAGTACGGTGGGTTTCTGTTTTTTTTTTTAAGTGAACTATTTTTTAAATTTAATTTCTTTTCAGTGTAACAGATTTCATTGTTTATGCACCATACCCAGTGCTCCATGCAATATGTGCCCTCCATAATACCCACCACCAGGCTCCCCCAACCTCCCTTTTAAAACCCTCAGATTGTTTTTCAGAGTCCATAGTCTCTCATGGTTCATCTCCCCTTCCAATTTCCCTCAACTCCCTTCTCCTCTCCATCACCCCATGTCCTTCCTCCGTGTTATCTCTTATGCTCCACAAATAAATGAAACCATATGATAATTGACTCTCTCTGCTTGACTTATTTCACTCAGCATAATCTCTTCGAGTCCCGTCCATGTTGCTACTAAAGTTGGGTATTCATCCTTTCTGATGGAGGCATAATACTCCATAGTGTATATGGACCACAGCTTCCTTATCCATTTGTCGGTTGAAGGGCATCTTGGTTCTTTCCGCAGTTTGGCGACTGTGGCCGTTGCTGCTATGAACATTGGGGTACAGACGGCCCTTCTTTTCACTACATCTGTATCTTTGGGGTAAATACCCAGTCGTGCAATTGCAGGGTCATAGGGAAGCTCTATTTTTTTGAATCCTAAAGCTGCGTTCTTGGAATGTGTCTAAACAGGGCTTCCAAAACGAACCAGAAGAGGGCAGCAAAACACTAGGCACTAGACTGTGTCCCTTGATGTGGGACTGGAAAGCAGCTGCAGGCTTTCCTGCCTCTTTGGTTCTTGTGCATTTTCTGGATTAACATGATTCCAGGACCTGCAGCAGGTCCACACATCTTTAAGGAACACACCAAGCCTTTTGTTTTTACCATGATATTTCTCAGCAATGAGATATCAGAGGACATGGCTAATTATTCAAACCAGGGTGGAAAAAATAACCAAAACCCCACTCACAATTAATTTTACTAAAGATCCAGTGAATTGAATCATATAAATAAGATTGAATCATATAATTAATTGAATCCTATAAATAAGAATACAGAATGAATATCTTACTGAAATTACCAATTTTAAGCTTATTTTCTCCATGTATATTGCATTATTTACTAAATTCTGCATTCACAAAAATACATGTAGTGTTCAGACAGAATGATATTTGAAAGGGAAGTGATCAAAGTGTGTCTCCACTAGTTATCACAATTGACAATTGCCACCAGGAACATGGCTTCTTCACCCAACTGCAGGCAACAACTGGACATTTATTAATTAGCATTTAATGTGCAAAAATAGAGCTGTTCTCTCAAATGTAATGTGAGATAGTTATGAACACATCTTAAACATTTTAAGATTCCTGAATAGGAAGGAATAGACTGACCCATAGGAAAAAGGTCATTCGTGTTTCTCTTCTTTTTTTTTTTTTTTTTTAGATTTTATTTATTTGAGAGAGAAAGATTGAGAGTGCACGCATGAGAAGGGGGGAGGCGTACAGGGAGACAGAGAGGCATACTCCATGCCAGGCATGGAGCCTGATGACCGGGGCTCGAGCCCAGGACACTGAGATCATGACCTGAGTCCAAGTCAGGTGTTTAAAAGACTGAGCCACCCAGGAGCCCGTGTCTCTTTAAACGGAGAAATTACAAAGAAGTGTTTCCTTTAAAATTAGCTAAGGGGCAATAACGTCTGTTTCCACCAATGTTATTTGCTATTGTGCCGGAATGTAGATGAATGCAAAGTTAGGAAACAAACAGGAGGAATCAAAGCTACAACAGTGATGCAAAAACAGGTTAGGTCCTTTTTTATTTCCGGCTTGTTCACTCAAGGTCATGTTAGTGAAATGTAGCAATAGCTCATTTCCTCATTACTCTGCACTGTGCTGTCTAATATATCAAATGATTCACATGTCCTCTAGTACTGATATAAAATTGCTTTGTGTCTGCCTTTGCTAGCTTTTAGCTACTTGCGCAACTTTCAGCGGACATGAGCAGTAATCTCTGTTGGTCTGTATCATAGGAGGCGTGCCGTGTATGTTTAAACTTTAGATCCTGCCTTTTCCACTTCTGTGAGATTTCAGAAGTACTGAAATATTGGTAAGGAAAATCCTAGATTTCAATACCGGGAACTGTAGATTCCCCTGCTCTCACAAGGGAGCTGAGCTATCACTTTGCAAGGACCTTACAAAGTATCCACAGATGGTGAACAAGTTTCCAGTCCTCCCACAGGACCGCTCTAGGCATGGACAGTATGTGGCCCTCAGAGGGGCCTCAGGCCAAGTGCACAGCTGCCACAGGTGGACCTCAGCAGCGGGGCGGGCTCCGTCCTGCTGTGACCGGCCTCAGCTGAGGAGTCCATGCAAGGACACCCCCTGCCTTGGGTGAGTGGGCTCATGGCAACCCTGAAGCCCCAGATGGAAGGCAGGGACACTGGGGGATTTCTGAAATGCAACTTGCGACATACATCTACTGCTCTAGGAAAATGCTTGCCTATCTTCAGGAGAATTCCAAGTTTGCACAGAAATGAATGGAACTTTTGGGAAATGATGGAAGGAATGACTGCATAGTTAGCTTTGAGGTCTGATACAACGTGATACAACATTTCTTATTGTGCTGCTGGGCTCCATGGGGCCCCCTGCCATCAGGGTAGCCGGGGGACAAGATAGGAAGAAAGAGTCTTTTCAAAAAATGTTTCCCTCATGAAAGTTTATAGTCTAGGGGCTCCTGGTTGGCTCGGCAGAGGAACCTGTGACTGGGTTTCAGAGTTGTAAGTCTGAGTCCCACGTTGGGCTCAATGCCTTGAGAAATGCCTTGATGGGACAATGGAGACCAACATTTAAATTTTAATTTAAAATTAAAATTTACTTTTAAAATTAAATCTTAAAAACAAAATATGGTCTAGAGGATGTACAATGAAAAGTAAAGTCTCCCTTGTTCCCACCCAGAAGTAGCCAGGGGAGATGGCTGGCACCCACTGTGCCCCCATTTCTCTTCCTCAGTTCAGCCTTCAAGCCCAAGAGATCTGTGAACCCCCCAAGTGTGGGGAACGAGGGAGTGGACCCCTCCACAGCACCTCTGCAGGCCTGATTCATGACCCGGGTGATGACCCAACAGAAGCTGTGTGAGTGCACAGGGGTTCCTGCACGCGCGCTCACTCCTCAGGCTCCAGGTTCTAGAGCTGTGTCCTGGCAACAGGTCCCGCATTGTGCTCTAGGCCTTCGGCTGTGACTTGGCAGCTGAAGGAGAGCGCTGCGAGCCTAGTTCGCTATCCTCAGCGTCTAGCCTTACCTTACTGCTCTATGGGCACCTCCTTGAGCAGGCCGTGCCCCTCCCCCCACCCCCGGGCTCTGCGGGGCCCCCACCTGGCTCCCTGTGGCCGCAGACAACTCTTGGCGCCCAGGGCTCGACAGGCGGTCCACGCGCCGGGGTCCATTCGCAGGCGGTCCTCCACGAGTTGGCAACCATGCTCACTCCTAGCAGCTTTCTCTGGGATCCTGGAGACCCTGCGCCTTCTTTTTCTGGGACTCCTCACCACCTTCTGCAGGTGGGGCTGCCGGCTGAAGGCGATGCTGTCAGCTCCTGGATCGCAGGTGTCCTGCCGCCGCAACTGCGAGTCCATCGTGGACACGGTCACCCCCTGTGTGCTGCAGAAGCGGTTCGTCACTGGGCTGCGGCCCTCGGCACCTAGGAATGTCCATGATGTCTCCACAGCGGAGCGGGTAGGCAGAGACCCCAGTTGGAGCGGCAAAGGGTTGGCCCAGACCCAGGGTCCTCACAGAAAGGACCCTAAAGGCACTGGGACACCACAGAGGGCATTTAGTCCCCTGGGGGTCCACGGAGGCCTCTCTTCCTTTGTGCCCAGGCCTGGGCCTCTGCTGAGAGCCATCCCCCAGGAAGAGAGCTCAGAAGACGCATACAGTAAGAAGTCCCCCAGCTCCCATAGGAGCTCCTGCCCCACTCGAAATGCCATTACCAGTTCTTACAGTTCCACCATGGGCTGCTACCCGGTGCAGAGGAGGAGGGGTCTGGCCACAAGTCAGGCCGCGTGGCCCCCGAGGTCCCCCAAAAAAGTCAGCCAAAAGAGCCCCTTGTGTCCTGCCAGAGTGCCTGCACTTGGCCAGAAGAACCAGCTGGAAAAGGATGCCGATACCACCACCAGGCAGAAAACAACGCAGAGGAACTGCTCATCCCCAGCTGACTGTTCCAGGCCCGGAAAACGCAAGGTTTGTCTGCTGCCACACAGGCGAGGGGAGCCTCTGAGGCTGCCGTCACCCCCTCAGCCGGGGTTTCGAGTGACTGCTGAGGACCTTGACCGGGAAAAGACAGCTGCTCTCCAGCGCATTCAAGATGCTCTTCGAGGGGACACAGAGGCCACCTGCAGCTGTAGCCCAACTAGTCCATCCAGCGCCTTGGCCCTGCCTGCTGCAGTGGCTGCTCCCCTGCCAGCCTCTGACTCCCAGGTCACCTCCGGTTCTTCTTCAGGTTCTTCCCAGCCTCTCCTCTTGGGGTCTCACCCTGGCTGCAGTGGGAGCAATGTTGCATCTACCCAGGCCCTCTCAATGCAGCCCCGGGACAACATGGTCTCAATCACAGTCCCCACAGGGCTGCCTGTGCTGCCTGGGGGGAGTGGCAACCCAGGATCCACTGCCCAGGACCCATTCAGGGCTGTTGGTGGGCAGTGGCCCGGAGCCAGCCCCCTTCACAGCTCTCCCCCCCATGGACAGCCGGCAGCTCAGGCTCCAGTCCCACTCCAGGCCCTGAGCACAACAGTAGTCCAGCTGTCCTTGGGCAGTGGCACTCAGGCAGTTTATGTGGTTCCCTTACCCGCATCTGCCTCCCAGGGCACCCGTGCCAGTGCCCAGCCAGGTTCGGCTACGTCCCCTGCTGTACTCGCCCCTGGCGCAGCCGCTGCCCCTGGCTTGACAGCAGCCCCCCAGGTGCCTGGCGCTGTGTCCCATGCTGGGCGCATTAGCCAGCAGCCCCGCCCCCCAGGGGGCAGCACAATGCTGGTCCTCATCAGCATGGGGTTTTCTGCAGCACCCCCAGGTTTTGGGAGAGGAGATGACATTGCAGATCTGTGCTCCAGATTTGGGACTCTCAACATCATAGCAGGAACGAGCAGGGCCCCAAGCGGCCCACAGGGCTCCAGGGCAAGCCTGGGCCCAAACACAGGGGGCCACCCACGCCAGAGCACCCTGTCTGGGACCGCTGGAGCCGGCACGACGAACCAGCCTGTGTCGGGAGCCCCGAGTGCCCCTCCCTTCGGTCACATCCCCAGGCACCAGAGCAGGAAGAGGTCGAGATCAGATGGCATTAGCTCTGCCAGCAAGGCCGCCTGCGGGGATGGGGGCGTCCTGGCCTCTCCTCCTAGTGGCCCCACCTTTCTGGTCAGCACAGCCCAGACCAGCCTTGCCACCAAGACCCCCTCATTCCCTGCCCAGCGATTCATTAGGTGCAACAAACCATTTTCGTCCACATCACAGCCCACTGCCTCTGCCTCTGGCTTGGCAACTGCCACCCAGGTGCCCGGCGCTGTGTCCCATGCTGGGCCCAACAGCCAGCAGCCCCGCCCCCCAGGGGGCAGCACAATGCCGGTCCCCATCAGCATGGGGCTTACCGCAGCACCCCCAGGTTTGGGGAGAGGAGATGTTGCAGATCTGTGCTCCAGGTTTGGGGCTCTGAGCATTACAGCAGGAACGAGCAGGGCCCCAACGAGCAGCCTTGCTACGAAGACCCCCTCATTCCCTGCCCAGCACCGGAGAGGACGCAAAAGATCGGCACCGGGCAACAAGCCCTTTTCCTCCAAATCACAGCCCGCTTCCTTGGAGCCCAAGAGGCAGAGGCTCGGCTGAGCCAATACCTTCCTAGAGAAGTAGCCGGTGTTGCACTTCCTTCTAGATGACACCGGTGCAAGACTAGTGTGGAATGGGAGACACAAATCAAGCCCAGTCCTGGAGAAAAACCGGGCTCCCAGCAGCTCAGCCGGTCCCAATGTTGGGAAACTTCCCAATCCCTGACCCACCATTTTGAAGGAAGGTGGGGACTTGAGGCCTCGTCTGTGATCCCAGGGGGCATGGGCCTTGGGACAGTACATGGAGATCCGTGTCCCTTTGGCCTCCAGTCCCACAGCTCCTGGGACTTCTGCCGCTGCCCACAGGTTTCCCCTCCCCTCTCCCCATGTTCTTCGCAGAACCTTTAGGTAATGTTCATTTGATTAATTAAAGCCTGTTCTAGTTTCTCTGCATAGCTCTCCTGAGTGTCTTCTGTGGGTCAAGTGGGCAAAAGTTGGGGGCCGAATGGGTGCTGGCATGGGAAGCCCGACGCCATCGTTTCCAGGTTCCCGTGGCCCAGCAGAGCGGGTAGGGCAAGAAGGACGGACCCTTGAAGAGTGAGAGTAGGTTTTCCGTTTCGGGCATGGGCCTGGGAGAACACTGGCCTGGGGAGGGCAAAGTGGGGAGACTCACCCTTGCCTATTGGAAGCGCTGCTCCTCTCCCACTGGGGATGCCATGGAATCTTTTTGCTTCACAGCCCTAGGGTGATGTAAAGACACTCCTGACCTAGAGTATGGGTCTGGCATCAAAGATTGTGGCTCAGGGCACAGGAGGACAGCTTTGCCTTGAGGGTATGACAGCTCCCTGAGCGCTGAGTGACATCCCACTTCACACAAGCACCAGGCCTCCCTCCGTGCATCTCTTCCCTCTGCCAGGCATTTGGGGCCCCTTCCTGATGGCACTGGGGAGAAGAATGAGGAAGAAACAAGTCACCTCGGAGAGGGAGGGAGCAGAGATGACACTGAAAGGACTGTCACCCCCCAAAACTCCTCAGTCCCGTATTTATTAGATACAAGATCACAACCAACAAAGGAGGAGGTTATACATTAGTCATGAGTCTTGTAGGTCAACCAGAAGGAATGGGAGGCCTACGTCGACCATAGTCTTGTAGGTAAACAGGGTAGGCTGTGCCTGGCCCAGCGGCTTGGATTTTTGGCTGAGCAAGTGCACATAAAGGGATTATTCTAAGAGCAGGCTTCCGTGAGGCAGGGGAGACAATGGAAAAGGGAAACGGGGGATGTTCCACCCTGAGCTGCTGGGCTTCAAGGATGTGTATCCTCCTCTCCACCGGAGGCCTGCTGGTAGTACAGGTTTTCTCAAGGTCATCGTCAAGCATGCTTGCGTGACCAGTACAATTTCTCATTAGTGATATTTTAAGCAGCCTATCATTCTGAGGGACGGTTACATTTCCCCCTTTTTGTTAATGCAGAAGCAGCAAAATCCATTTTGCAAGTTCTCGAACCATCGGTCGTCAGATTTCCGTGAGCATCTGAGGACTCAGCATAAAATGATTATAGCAATAAAAAGTGTCATCATTCCACCTATAATGCCAGCACCAGTGTTTTGATCCAAGCAAAGGGGTTTACATCAGACAGAATATCATTAATCCTTTGTGCGAAACTCACTCTTGGAACTGATTGTAAGGATCACAAGGAGTGCCCTGAATAGTATCTTGAAGCTGTTTAATATCCACAGTTAAATTACCGCCATAATGACTAGTAATATGGTGAAATCTTGTTCCACGGTATTTCTGATTTATTATAGGTGTAGGAGTAACACAGAAGGAAGAAACATTCTAATCACACGGAAGGTGAAGCCTTATATTTGGAAGATCTTCTCTCCTATATCTATTACAGCTTCTTTTAAATCAAAGACTCTTCCATGAAATCTTTGATCTAGGACTATTTGTTGATTCCAGGCCTTGATAGCATTCCCGTGCCATTTTTGCACAAATTGTGTGGTTTGTACGGTCTGATGCAAGGCCAGTCCCACAGTGGCAGTGGTAACAGTAATGGCTGTAATTCCTAAAATAGGTTGGTCAGAGGCACAGGTGACAACCAGGATTTGTGACTCTTGTCTGAAGTGTGCAATATGTGTGCGGTGGGGCAGTGGTTGGGGGGACAGTTTTGTGGGACTGAGCCCCTGCTCTCTCCAGGTATCTATGTCCACATAGATAGCGTCAGATTTGAGTTACATTGTCGCACACCTAGCTGGTGTCAGAGAATTGTTGGTGAGTGGAACACCCCCTCCCACACCCATGGTGGAGTTGGGCACAGAACCCTTATGATTCCAAATATGAGAATGTCCAAAACCAAAACAAAAACCTCACCCTTTTTGCTAATTTGGCTAAAACAGAAAGTCTAAAATCAAAGCATGTTCTACAAATGCACGATGTTATGAGAAATGTTGTTTTATGAAGGTTTCATTTCACAGGCATGATTGATTACATTATTGACTATTGGCCATTGATCTTCATGTCCAGTTGTCTTCTCTCCCCAGAGGTCTGGCTGGTGGGGCTCAAGGTTCCATGGCTCTAATCACAAGTTGACCCCACTCCCAACCAGCCCCATTTCCTAGGGGAGACCCAAAAGCCACCTCATTAACATAATAAAAGAAACTTTTATTGCTATCCTCACAGGAAATAACAGAGGTTTTTAGTTCTGTGCCTGAAATGGAGACACAGAATATTTCTGTTATATTCTGTTATATTTCTATTTCACAGAATTAGAAAGCAAAGGAATAACCTAAAGAATATATTAAAAAAAAAACCCTAGAACTGTGAGTAAACTTGATGTAATTTTCTGAGTTTTCAATAACTTTCTTTTTGTAGCATACTTATAATATATTGTAAATGTAAATATAACCTTATTTGGTTATCAGTGATATTTAAAACACAGGGATATGCAGACAATATTATTTTAAATATTGTCTTAACTCTCCAGATATTTTAGTCCATGAACATCTATTTTTAATTATATATGTTGCTTTGGAAATTTAACAACTGAACCAAAAAACAAAACAAAACAAAAAAACTATGAGTTCTTTCAAAAAAGTGAATATTTTCTTGGAAGAAAAAAAGACTATAAAAGTTGTATAGTATTAGGGTGCTTGGGTGGCTCAGTGGGTTTAAAGCCTCTGCCTTCGGCTCAGGTCATGATCCCAGGGTCCTGGGATTGAGCCCCATGTCAGGCTCTCTGCTCTGCGGGGAGCCTGCTTCCTCCTATTTCTCTGTCTGCCTGTCTGCCTACTTGTGATCACTGTCTGTCAAATAAATAAATAAAATATTAAAAAATATATATATACAAGAAAAGAGAAAAACTGCATGCTTATCTCCCTTCTGTGACTAACACTTCTTGTATGAATTTAGACAATTCATCTGACCTTTCTACACTTGGCAATTCTATTAAAAAATGAGGGAAAAATATCATGTCTTGTATCCAAAAGGGAATAGGACTCTCTTAAGTTCCCTTCAAATATTAAGATGCTTATAATCAGTATAAAACATCTATTTAAAACTTCTACAAATTTCCAAACAAAACGCTTTCTACAAATGTAATCCCTTATTGTATTGAAAAGAGATGACATCATCCAAAAAGAGCTATTCTTTGTTAAATATTCATAAAACCCAGTAATTTCTATACTGCTTGGTACATCAGCCATAAGGAAATACAACAAACAACAAAGGAAATACAAATACTCAGAGTCCCTCAAACCTGCAAACTGTATGACGAGCAAGTTTACAAAGTGAGATTAGCTCTGTGCCAGTGACATGTAATGTTGATAAAGTACGTGATTAAATTCCTGACATTTAGTGGAGGTATTCTGAAAATAATGGTTGGAATCATTGTAATCGTTACACATAAATTATTTTGCTTATAGTAAAATGTGGCTGGAGCAAGATAAGGCTGAAACAATTACCAACATATGTTCTCCCCCTCTTGGGCAGTCATTCCTGGAGGGTGATTAGCAAACTGGAATGTTTTAGTTTGAATTGGCCAAGTTTCTAAAATTGGTCAAATGACGAGAGAATCCCCTGAGAATCAGGATTCACGTATTCCAATTCTACCTTAACTAGTGTCTTAACAAAGTTGCACATCCTTTATGTGGTTTGCATTTTTCCAGAAGAATTATCAAAATGATAAAACTGGGGGGGGAAAGTTTACACGGTCAAGAGTCTGACATTGACATGGTAAGAAACCCATTTGTAGGGAAACACAGTAGACTGAGAGAAAAATTTTACTTGATATGACCATTTCTGGCTCTGTGGATACTATACTCTCTAATTTATATATAATTAATTACTAGACTGTCTTTTAGGGCCCTTTAGCTCCTCAACTTATGAGCTGTGTTCTCATCACTTCTAAAATGAGGAAACTCATTTTAGGATCTTGTAAAAAGCCAAGGCACTAATAATAAATGTAACACATTTATCATAGCCTCTAGTATGTTTTCCAAAAAGTGACTAAATGTTAGGATAGATAGCAGTCACTCAATGAACAATTCTGTTCACAATCCCATTACCTAGTAATCCCAGAATTTTAGTCCCTCTCCTTTATGTATGATATTAAAAAGTATATCAGTATCCTCTAAAGTTGCCAGTGACCAATGCACAAGATGGTACTTCACTTTTTGTTGTGATTATATTATTTTAAAGGACCCCAAGATCACATTATTTAAAAGGACCCCAAATTCTCCAGATTAAACCAGAAATGAACCATGAACTCAAGAAGGATCTATAAGGTTAAAGGAATAGATTTTATACTAAACAAACAAAACAACAACAAAAATGAAAACCAGGTTGAAATAACCCATTTTTAAGCCCGTTAGGTGGCATTTCTTGAAAGCCAGTTATTAACTCTTTTCTGTCTTGTAGATATTTTCACATCTGAGGTCCCATAAATAATATTTCATTTAACAATTGTGAACATGGGTTTCTGATAAAGTTGTTGTTTCAACATGCTTTGGATGAGGTAGAGACTGGAATAGTCACCAAGAAAAATGGTGTCTTTTTTTGTTCGTTTCCACCTCCAATTGAGAAGAAAATCTATCGGTTACAGACACAACCATTTTCTTAAATACATAATTAAAAATGGCTGCCTTAAGGTGCCTGGTGGCTTGGAAGTTAAGTGTCTGTGAATTTATATTGGATTTTTCTTTTTTACAAAATAAGGGCACATGAATAACATGGCAGACTTAATTCTGTATTTCTCTGTAAGGACATTAGCAGAGATCTTCTGAAGTGATTGACATTGAGAAATAGTACAAGGAAAATGATGTGCTTGAAAGAACATGGCCTGACCTTCGTGCTAATGCTCTACATGAGATATTATATCAATTTAGTAATTATTCAGTGCAGACAGAGATGAAATCTATTGTTTTGATAGGTATTAATTTTGATTGGGGTTGGACTGCAACTTGCAATTAAAAATTCATACGTGAGGGGTGCCTGGGTGGCTCAGTGGGTTAAAGCTTCTGCCTTCGGCTCAGGTCATGATCCCAGGGTCCTCGGATCGAGCCCCGCATCGGGCTCTCTGCTTCTCGGAGAGCCTGCTTCCTCCTCTCTCTCTGCCTGCCTCTCTGCCTACTTGTAGTCTCTGTCTGTCAAATAAATAAATAAAATCTTTAAAAAAAAATTCATAGGTGATAATCCATCTAAGTGATAAGAAGGAGGAGGAGGAGGAGAATACTTTATATCAATTATACTTTTATCAATAATAATACTTTATATCAATTATGATAATACTTTATATCAATTATATGCAGAGGACATGCATGTCACTGTCCATTTTGTTCAAAGTACCCTATTTTTATAAACTACTATTTCATTTATCTCCCTAAAAGTCTTAACTCATTCACCATGAGCAAAATACTTTCTATAGTTTTACTTTGAAGCCCCCCTCTATTATAGCTAAGTTCAAAACTACAGTGATTTATTAAATTGCTACATTCTTTATTCATGATTTGCATGAAAACAGGGGGCAGGGAAGAGGGAAAGAAATACCTCTAACTGTGAAATAGGTTTTTATTGGGTTGAAAATTACTGGCATTTGACAGCTGGCAAAGCTTAAATTGTAGCAGAAAACTATGCACTTTGACTGGCACAATTATATTTATTTCCAGAAGTGATGCAGCCCTATCCTCCAGAATAGAATGTACTCAATCCACAGAAACTTAACCATACAAGTCCAACTAGGGTCAAGTCTCCTCTTGACAGTATTTTTGACTTTCTTGACTCCCTTCTCTCATCGAATCACTTTAATACTCTTTGGATTGCCCTTTTATCACTCTGAACCTCCGTTTAGTACCTTTTGCTATCTTCTTTACCCCTTTCATCTTTACCCCTTTCTTCTCAAAACAAGGCCTCCTGTGCCCATTAGCAGACCAAACAGCTCTCCTTGGCTACTCCACAGATATATGACCCTCTAGATACGAACTAAACTGAATGAAGGCACCTCATAAAATTCCTCTTCCATATGTTGGCTGTTGGTTCCCTTTCCACTTTTGTACATCCTGCCCAATTTGGAATCATAGTTTTCCAATTCCTCCCCTCTCTGAACCCTTATATCTGATTACTCTTTGTGCATATTACGGTTCCACCCCTGAAATGTCTGTTAATTTCCTTTCCTTCCCATGACCAAGGCTGCTATACTTATTCTGCCTCTCTGTATTAACTGGACCAGGGCTATCAGTACCTCTTTTTTAAAAGATTTTATTTATTTATTTGACAGAGAGAGATCACAAACAGGCAGAGAGGCAGGCAGAGAGAGAAAGGAGGAAGCAGGCTCCCCGCCGAGCAGAGAGCCCGATGCGGGACTCGATCCCAGGACCCTGAGATCATGACCTGAGTCGAAGACAGAGGCTTAACCCACCCGCCCAGGTGCCCCGCAATCAGAATCTTTTATATGGACTCCTGTCTCTAGTCTCTTCAGGCATCAGTCCGTTCTTTATGTTCATCCGTTCCTATGCCATCCTTTTATTTCCCATTATCTGAAGAATAAAGTCTAGATTTTCAAATGTTCTTCCCAACCTCCCAGCCTTGCTTTTTTAGTCTCATTCCCATCTATATTACAGTTCAGTTATGTCAGAATTCCTTGTTTCCAAACATCCTAGGTACTTTCATATTTAAAAATTTATTATTTCTATTATTATTATTGTCATTTTGCTCTTCCTCAAGCTGTTTCCTCTGCTTTGATTTTTTTTCTTCACTTTCCTCAAAATCATACTGCACCCAAAGCTTTGTATTTACTATTTCCTAGGCCTAGAACAGTACTTCCTAATGCTTAGTGTGGCAAGATCCTTCACATTGTTAGATCCCAGATGGAATGCCGTCTCCTCAGAGAGGTTGTCTTGACCATCCACTTCAAAGGAAACGCTCCCCCTGCGATGTACCTCCCATATCCCAGCATCATGTTTATAGCAGCTTAGATTACTCATGTCTCTCGGAAATTCTCTTGTTTATATATTTGTTTATTTCTGCCTCTCCAACTAGACTAGTCTACTTGAAGGAAGGACTTTGTCAGATTAGTCACTGTTCTTCAGTGCCTTAAACAGTGTCACATAACAGCTGCTCAATAAATATTGTTGAATAAATATTTTTTCCCACTAAGGTGATATGTTTTTGTTCTTTGGTAAACCATGTACTTGTTGCCGAATCAGGTCAGAAAAGAGCCCCCCTCTGTCCTCCTTTATGCCTTCTAAATGGGTTTAATTTTGGTGGAAATTATGTTCTATTTATGAACCTTTCCTTTTAATTCAGTTAAGTTATATGACTTCGAGGGGAGAAGAGAAAAGCAAGGAAATATTGTTGCTACTAGCACTGTGGCAGGCTGCAACCGTCATATGATTGAGGTCATTCCAGGTAATCCTGCTGCCAGCCAACCTACCAGCTGACCCCAGAGACATAAGAGAACCAAGTAGAATCAGCTGACTTGGCTTGACTGTAAGGGCCTGCCCCTCCCAGAGGAACTTGCTTGTGGACCCCGATGTAGGGGTGGGGCAGGCCAGGTGGAGATGTCCAATCGGTGCAGCATGTGTATATCCACTAGGGTGGATTGAGATCCGTTTGGCCACCTGTATAGGGATGGGACTCAACCAACCGCATAAAGGTTGCTGCGAGGCTAGCAGGAGAGGAGGAGAGCTGCGCCGGGAGCAAAAGAAGAGTCGAGGGGAGTGAAGAGTCGGCGGAGTGGAGGAGCTATAACAGCTCTTGTAAGAGCTATAACCGCTGCGAGCGGTCCCACCACTGGCGGTCCCTGCACCTGCAGCCTCCAGCCGCCTGCGGCGCCGCCTCCCGCGGTCCTGCCTCCGCGGCCCCGAGCCGCCGCCTGCAGCTTCCAGCCGCCTGCAGCTTCCAGCCGCCTTCGGCGGTCCTGCCTCTGGCGGCCCTGAGCAGCCGCCTGCAGCCTCCAGCCGCCTGCCGCTTCCAGCCGCCTGCGGCCCCGCCTCCGGAGGTCCTGCCTCCGCGGCCCCGAGCCGCCGCCTGCAGCCTCCAGCCGCCTGCCGCTTCCAGCCGCATGCGGCCCCGCCTCCGGCGGTCCTGCCTCCCCGGCCCCCAGCCGCCGCCGGCAGCCTCCAAACGCCTGCAGCTTCCAGCCGCATGCGGCCCCGCCTCTGGCGGTCCTGCCTCTGGCGGCCCAGAGCCGCCGCCTGCAGCCTCCAGCCGCCTACAGCCTCCAGCCGCCTTCGGCGGTCCTGCCTCCAGAGGCCCTGAGCAGCCGCCTGCAGCCTCCAGCCGCCTGCCGCTTCCAGCCGCCTGCGGCCCCGCCTCCGGAGGTCCTGCCTCCGCGGCCCCGAGCCGCCGCCTGCAGCCTCCAGCCGCCTACAGCCTCCAGCCGCCTTCGGCGGTCCTGCCTCCAGCGGCCCTGAGCAGCCGCCTGCAGCCTCCAGCCGCCTGCAGCTTCAAGCCGCCTGAGGTCCCGCCTCCCGCAGCCCTGAGCCACCTGCAGCCTTCAGCCACGTGCAGCTTCCAGCAGCCCCGAGCTGCCCAGACAACAGCGGTCCAGCTGTCAGCAGTCCGTCGACGCCTGCGGCCCTGAGACCCCAGTGGTCCAGCTGTCAGCGATCCCTTGATGCCTGCGGCCCTGAGACTCCAGTGGTCCAGCTGTCAGCGATCCCTTGATGCCTGCGGCCCTGAGACTCCAGTGGTCCAGCGGCCCAGCGGTCAGCGGTCCCGAGATACCAGTGGTCCAGCAGTCCAGTGGTCCCCGGTCCCCACGCCTGCAGCCCCTAGACGTCAGCAGTGCCGATACACCAGCAGTCCAGCGGCCCAGCTGGCAGCCCCTGGATGCCAGTGGTCCCGGGACGCCAGTGGCCCAGAGATGCCAATGGCCCCTAGCCGCCAGCAGCCTTGCTGCAAAATGCCTTGCCACCCCGAGCCATGAGCGGCCTTGTCCGCAGCGGTGGCTTCCTCTGGGTGGCAGCCTTGTCAGAGTGGCATCGTGGGGAGCAGAGTCTGTGTCATCCGGGTTGTCCTCCTTATCATCGTCGCTGTCATCGTTGCCTCTTTGTCGTCGGGAGCGGCCTCGTCCGGGAAGCGGTCTTGTCCAGAATGGCCCCTTCTTGGGAGCGGCCTTGTCTGGGGAGCAACCTCATGGAGCAGCGGCCTCATCTTGGGAGTGGCCTCTTCTTGGGAGCGGCTCCGATCACGGAGTGGCCTCATCTGCGGAGCAGCCTCATCTAGAGCAGCCTCATCCGGAGCGGCCTTCTTGGGAGTGACCTTGTCGGGATCATCATCCTCGCCTTTTCGTAAGAGATAGCCCTGACCGGTCAGTTTGATTCTTGATGCTTGTGAAAGACCTGCGGATCCCCTTACCCAAGAATTCAACACTGCCACAGGATGCAAACAGCAAGAGGTTCTTTATTGTAGCGCGGGCACCTGCGGGTGGTCAGCAGCTCCTGCTAGCTGAGCACACCAGGCTGGGGTGGTGCAGGATTTTTATAGACAGGTACAAACAAGTTTTGGATGGGACGGAGCTGATAGGCTGACAACTTGAACATTTGAAAAAAGGCATACTTGGTGTTAGCGGATTGGCTTTGGAAGACCTACATTCTGGCCAGCCACCGTTCAGATAGTGTACTGTAGAGGGTACGTGCTGAACCGCCTGTCCTCGGCCTTGGTACGGGAGACAACCCTTATCAGCGTACGTGCTGAACTGCATGTCTCCGGCCTTAGTGTGGGGGACTTAGGAGTAGGGGGAATTCTTAACAAGGGAAAAGTATAACTTTATTTGATTACACAGCGAGCGAGGGTTTAAGCAATTTTTCATTTCTTAGCAAAGCATCAGAAGCATTATTATACAGAAGCCAGAAACAGCTGGGTTAAACACAGATATTTGCTATTCGTTATCCTGTTATGCTGCTTGCTGACTCCCTTATCTATGGTCAGCTGGCCACAGTTTCTTAGTTAGCATAAGCTGGTTATAAAAAGAATGTTAAAACTTATAGGCTATACTATAGTTCTGACCTGGGGTCCTTCACTTGGCGCGAAATAAGGTTTTGTTTGACCTTCGCTTTGTATCAGTCTCGTTCCTTTGATCACGGACCCTAACATTGACCAGAAGAACTTCCTTCATGATTATGAGCTAAACAGTCATTCTTTTAAATCTCTAAGTCCTGGGGTAATTTGTTATATAGTACAAGCTACCTGATACACCATTAAAATTATAAAAAGAAAAAAGAAAATATTTATAGATCTATAAGAGTAATGAGGTTGAATCAGTTATCAAATCCCTCGCAACAAAGGAAAGCTCAGGACTAGATGACCATCACCTTTGTTTCAAAGCCAGAAAGACATTACAAGAAAAGAAAATTACAGGCCAATGTCCTGAAGAACATATGTATAAAAATCTTCAATAAAATACAGCAAACTGAATTCAGCTATTCAATTAAAAAGATTATATACACCATGACAAAGTGGGATTTTTCACTGGAGCGCAGGTTGGATAAACATATGCAAATCAATAAATGTGACACACCACATTAACAGACTGAAGGGCAAAACCACGTGATCATCTTAACAGATGCAGAAGAAGAGCCTGAAAAAACAATTTTTTAAAATAAGATCTTTCTTCTTTCTTTCTTTTCTTTTCTTTTTCTTGTTTAAAACAGTAAAATGCTAGGCATCTGGGTGGCTCAGTGAGTTAAGCATCTGCCTTCCACTCAGGTCACGATCCCAGGGTCCTGGGATGGAGCCCTAAATCAAGCTCCCTGCTTAGCAGAGAATCTGCTTCTCTCCCCTCCTCTGGTCAAGCTCTCTGTCTCTCTCTTGCTCACTCTTTCAAATAAATAAAACTTTGAAAAAAAAAACCCTAAAAAAACAAAACTGATCCAACCAACCAACCAAACAAAAACAATAAAACACTTTCTATCACCTGCTGTAAATAAGGCTCTTAAGATGTAGTTCCTTCTGACCTCTCTCGGGTTAGCTCTCATGAATTTGCAATTCACTTCAATGTGACTAATAATGTGAAATACTTTAATTCTTCTTATTCACCATGCTCCTCCTTCTTGGCCCTTTGTTCTTTTCCACCTCCATTTTACATACCTACCTCCTACTTATCCTTGAAATCATAGATCTGGGCGCCTGGGTGGCTCAGTGGGTTAAGCCACTGCCTTCGGCTCAGGTCATGGTCTCAGGGTCCTGGGATCGAGTCCCGCATCGGGCTCTCTGCTCAGCAGGGAGCCTGCTTCCTCCTCTCTCTCTCTGCCTGCCTCTCTGCCTACTTGTGATCTCTGTCAAATAAATAAATAAAATCTTAAAAAAAAAAAGGAAATCATAGATCAGATTCCACCTCTTCCAGGAAGCCTGATTGCGTTGAGGCTCTCTTTGTGCTCTTCCTGTCATATCCCTGCACTTAAGACTTTCTCTTAAGAAAGTCCCCTAGGCTAGGCTATGAGCTTCTTAGGGGCAAAGTTTGTATCTTATTCTTCTTGTATTTCTGCTACCTAGCAGGTTGTCTGATTATGGAATAAATGCATGTCTCAGTTTTCAGGAATGTAGAAATGAGTTAGACGTAGCAGAAGATAGCCCTTACGATTTGTGGTACTTTCCTTTTTTAATCTTCTGGAGATCAATAATAAACATCCCTTTTAATCCATTCATCTCTATTTCTCTGATTTCTATTCTCTCCTACCTGAAGAATTGCTTTCTAGTTGATATGAATTTTATTGATGTAAGCCAAATTGGAAGCAAGAACACAGAAATTTTTTCCCTTCACAGCAGTTGGAAATTATCATACTCACATTAAAATACTTCAAAATGAAAGACTTAGGGCTAAACTGGTGTCTTTCTTTTTTAATAATTCTCAACTTACAACTGATTTTACCTCCTTTGCTTTTTGGACACATTCTAAAATTAGTTTTAAAGTTTACTCTTACACACCCATAAAAGCCCATCCAGCAACGAGACTTGTCAGCTTTTTACATTTGTGACCTGTGAATGCCAAGTTTTGATTGGGAGTCTTTGCTATCCTCAGACAGAGGAGAATTTATATGGCACAAGAACAGATCTGTGGCAGCCAGATTAAAAGGATTATGTCTATAATGGTGTGATTCTCAGGTCTCCTGAGAGCAACACACTGAACTTCATTTTTTTAAATTAAAAAAAATTTTTTTTTCCTTTCTGGTAAGAGCTAAGACAAGTGCCCTCTATTACAACTATTTGCATATCAAAATTATCTGTTAATCCCTTTGACTCACAGTGTTCCTACAATCACACAAATGATAACCTATGAGTACATTAATAGGAATGAAGGTGGGAGAGAAGAGAGAATCCAATGAATACAAAAGAAATTAAAAATTTTCAAGATCACCACCCTAACATGATAAAAAAAAATCGGCAAGATAAACACACAACACATGTAGCCATCTTGCTTACAAAACTGTGGCAAAGCTGAGTCAGTGTACATACAGAAAGCAGATATGAATATTCTGCTTGGAAATCCTAGTCTAAAAACAAAGAGAGGAAATGACTTAGCAGGAGGTGTGCACATGAGCTCCTCCTTGGACTGCATAGGCTGCCTTGCCCACAGATGCCACGAAATTCCCTTTTAAAGATCACTGGATAAATCACTATGCCCTATTTTGAAAATTTGTTTAGGATTTCAAGTTTGTGGGGCTTCTGTCACATGGCTTCCAAGAAAAATTATTCCAGTAGTGATTTTGTAAATGAGGTTTCGAAAACACTGATTATGAGTGATGCTATCTAAGGATTTGGGTGAAAGTAGCAGAGAACCTACTCTCTGTCCTGCTTACAAATGGGACAGTGCTGGTTTACACAGAGCACAGACAATGAAAAATGTGATGCAGCCAGAATGAAACTGGGCAGCTAGATTCACAGATTATCATTCAAATGAAATTATTTTCTCCATTGCAAAATAGATTTAACTTAGGAGACAAGTGTGATTCTTTTTTGGATTTCTTTTCTTTTTCTTTTTCTTTTTTTTTTTTTCTGCGTTATCTCTAAACTTGTCTCATACTTACCAAATTATAGGCATGGGGAGAGGGGCATAGGTGGAGGAAAGGATGACTATTTGCAGTCAGACAGGCCTGCTCTGGGAAATTAATTTTATGAAGTACAAGTAAAAGCAAAAGCATAGTTTGGAGGACAAGTTTCGTGGTGTTACATAAAAAGTGTCACAATGTCTCTCTCTGCCCGTATTCGGTTCAGATGGTAATTGGAAAGTTGGTAGTTCTGCAAAAGATAGCAAAACAGAACTCCTGCCCTACCTAGAAAAATATGGGATGGGCAGGGGCAGAAAACTGTCCACATGGGGCCAATGGCTAAAGAATAGTATCTGGTATTGAACAAGTACAACAAGAACTCCTTCTCAGAGCGAGTGATAAAAAGTCAAACAATGAGCCGCTACTAGTGGTGTAAGACCCCCATTAGAAAAGCCCCCCCGTAATTAACCTTGCTCTCTTGCTTTTCTGTAACCGCTTAGCTTTGGCTTATAACTGTAGCTTTTGTTAAAACTTTACAAGCAGCCGGCCTCAGGATGAGAGATAACCAGAACCCAAGGACATTCCGGAGAGATGGGCCTCACAAGGCCAAATTCCTGTCGTTTGAACAATACGCCCACCCTTCCTCCCCACCTCAAAGGATGTTTGCTCAAGATAAGTTACATACCAGAAAACCGACCCCCAGCTACGAGCACAGGATTACGCAGGCTTAAGCCCACCCTGACTTCCCTTTCCCGCGCGGGCTCTCCCAAAACCAATCAATAGGCACCAGGTATGCTTTACATTCAACTTAACCAATAACTATGCTTCTGCTTCTGTACGTACGCTTTTGCCTCCCCAAACCCCATAAAAAGGCCCTGAACAAAGGGCAGGCGCGCAAGTCCTCTCTAGACTTGTCCGCCCGCCGGTACCTGCGTCCCAATAAACCTCTTGCTGTTTGCATCCAGTGGCAGTGTTGGATTCTTGGGTAAGGGGATCCGCGGGTCTTTCATTTGGAGGTTCCACCGAGATCATCGGACTCCTGCCCCAGGGATCCAACGGACTCCCACCGGGAGGTAAGCTAACTGGCCAGCCCTAGACTGTCCCTTCGTTTCCTCGTCTTCTGCTTCTGTTCTGTCTCGTGTTTTCTTTCGGCCGTTGTCTAGAATTGTACCTCTACGCGTAGGAGGGCTTGTATTTGTAGGCAGCTTGAGAAGGAGTTGACGAACTCGGACTTCTCCCCTGCCACCCTAGGGGGACGCCCCAGGGATCAAAGGGGCTTGAAGCCCCGCATTTGTCCGAGGGTTAAAACCGTTTGTCCGTTCCAGAGGAACCCCTCGGCCCTGGACGGAATTTGTCCACTGAGAGGAGGTCTCGAGACTCCTTTTGTAGGCCAGTGGAATTTGTACGGTGCACCGCAAGGTTTTTGTCTTTGCCGGCTCGTTAATTGTTTTATGTGTCTTTCACATTGCGCCTTGATTAAGATCACATTCTGCTTATCCATCTGAAACCATCCTGTCGGTATTACGCCGAAATCGCGCAGTGTCCTTTTTGTTATTTGTTCTGTGTGTCCTACTTATTGTCTTTGGTGTTATTTTAGACTCTGAGATGGGGCAAACACTTACCACTCCTCTAAGCCTCACTCTAGGTCACTGGAAAGATGTTCAGAACCGAGCCAACAACTTATCGGTGGAAGTCAAAAAAAGAAAATGGCAGACTCTCTGCACCTCTGAATGGCCCACCTTCAAGGCTGAATGGCCCGCAGAGGGGACCTTTAACATTAATGTTATTTTGCAGGTCAAAGAGCGAGTCCTCGATCAGGGACCCCAGACTAAGGGGCTTTTGCGGAATGTGTTTGCCCAAATGAGTCAGCTAGGAAACTTTCTCCTGACATATTCGATGATAATTACGTAAATAAGCCTTCTTCTAGTAAACCCAGGTTGCTGGGCCATCCCTAACAAAGGGGATTCTGGCTTTATTCTCTCTGTTACTCCTAATAGATGTGGGGGCTTCTCCCTCACTCACTTCCCGTGTTAATGGCTATAACTGGAGCCAACTGGGGTTGGTCTAACTCGAGACAGAGACTATAAGGAATATTCCCAAGCAGCTGCCGAAACTCTTTGTTTCGGGGAAGTTTCCCTGTGTTCTCTGGCCTGACTTGGACTGCCTAACCCCTCCCCCCTGGCTGATGGGAAAGCATGGCGTCTGCTCCTCTGTTGGGGCTTATGAGCTCTGAAACCGGGAATCCCTTCTCTGCCTCCTGGCAGCACTTTGTTTCCTGTTTTCCCCTTCTGTTTCTGCACCAAGGTGCGTGCAGCCTGCATGACTAGCCTCTAGATCATGCACCACAGCTCCTTCTCTTTCCACTGTCAAGGAGCAAGAAGAGCAGCCCCTGGACCTAACACTCCCCACTCCAGATCTTCCCAACCATGTCTCAGGTAAACATTCAAAGTGGAGTGGGCCCAGGTGGAACATAAATCACTATTGGAACTAAGTTAAGTTTGTTGGTTTAATTAAGATAAGATCTGTCTTTGAAGTTAACAGCAGTAAATGTGAAGCTTTTATTCTATCATATCAAAGTTTACTGAAGGTCAGATAAGCTTGTGTTACTTGTTAAAATTTGTTAGCAAAGAAATGACTAAACTGATGGTTAATTGTCTGTCTCAAAGTTTTAATGGGTAATTGCTGAAGTAGCTTTCAAAGTCTTTGGTAACCTGAAAGTTTTAAAGTTTTGCTTGGATGACAAATGGAATTAAATTGTGGACATCTAGGTCTTAACCAAACAGGATAAAATGCTAAGTCGTTAATTACTGGATGTAGGTTTGTGCTTTTGACTTCTTACTGCAAAGAAACTAAGAGTATTTAAATCTGTTGGTAAACTTGTTTTCCACTTAACTGATTCATAAATTGCCACCTGAAGAATTCTGTTGTAACAGTTCACAATTGGTTAATACTTAGTCTTCACTAGAGATTAAGGTGTTTCTAAGAATACAAAGTTCTGCTTAGTGTAACTAAGACTGATGGAAATAAAGGGAAACTCTGTATGTAGGAAAGTAGGAGATATGTAAGAAAGATTTAAGGAATGGGAATACATTTTGTTGAAGGCAAAGGAAGGTAATTTTGTCCTAAATGAGATGGTCGTTTGGAAGGAAATGGCTTGGGACAAAACCTGAATGCAAAGGAAAGTTGTAGAAGGTTTGTGAAGGGAAATCTTCAGAAAAGGAATTTTAGCTATGGTCAAGAATGAACTAAGATTGAAATGAATGGGTTTTAAAGGTACATTGGTACAAGACTGAAATTGTCTCTGTTCAAAAGGACAATGTTTTCTTAGATCAATTGATCTGCTGTTAAGAAAATGTAAATGGTTTTCTCTTTGCCTGCCCAGAAAAACGAGTTTCTATGTTCAGTTTTATTAGGTGTTTAACATCCTTAATTATATTTAGGCATGTGCTTTAAAACTTTCTAAGATTTTAGCAAATGTTGACAAGATTTAAATTGTAAATCTCTTTAACTCAGGCTTTTCCTTGGTATGTGAAGTTGCTCATAAAGTACTACTGAACTAGTGATAAACCTTGGGTTACACTTGGGAAAATGCTATAACTATTCTAGAGATTCTACGCACTTCCTAAAGTTTTAACGTTTTGAGAGATCATCGCTTGATATTGTAATTATGGAAATGTTATGTATCACAGAAATAACCTGATTTCCTTGCAGCTAAATTGTAAACTCCCGTGTCTCTTTAGCTCTAACCATATCCATTCTGAGTTTTTGTCATTTATAATTGTTTTAATTCTCTTGTAAAATGAGTTTTATCTTCAAGGATATTCCTATAAAGGACTTTCAGTACAAATACAGATATTTGATATACTTGAAAATCCTAAAACTGAAATAGGTAAGAATTTCCAAAACTGACTAAAGCCGCATTCACCAGAATTAGTAACATGGGACTAAATGAACTAAAAGATTATAGTGTTGTGTCTCTTAATGTTTTGTCTTACTTTAAACATTGCTGGTTCTCTCTAATGTTTGCTCTTCCAGACTAGGGATACTCCCTCCTAGTTATCTGTAGCTTATAGAGATGTGAAAGTGCTCAAAGCATTCAAGCTTTTCTCTCTATCTGAACCCTCTGAAACCAAAAGGTCTTAGTAAGTATTCTTTCTTCCATGGCAATCAGTCATTTGCATAAGTTCAATAAGAATCTGTTCTCCTTGTAACAGGAAAGAATTGGAAACACTGGTTATTTTACCAAGGCTTTGACTAGGATGTCATATTTGAAAAGACTCAGATATGAGCAGACAGCTTTAAAGGAACTAAGGTTGACTTTATGAAACATGGAGCCATAAAGCCCTTTGGGACTGTTGGCCTGATACCTTGCTTACAGAGTTCCCAGCAGCCTCACCAGGTGAGTAAAGAATGTCACTCCTTGGTAGGTGCAGTCTCAGGAAGAGGAATTCGCCCAAAGGTATTGCAGGCATGCCTGATGGCAAGTACAGGGCTTGGCTTCTGGCCCGGAGAGGCTACTAAAAGTTCAACCTAGAGATTCCTTATACAAAGTTCCAGCAAAGCAGATTCTAAAAGATCTATTGATCACACTCACTGTTCTTGCTGAGCTTATGTAAATAATAGGCCAAGTTTGTTAAAACTGGACTTGTTTCACAAGTGAATTAGTCCTGATTTGGCTATCTCTGTAAATGAGGGTTATTTTAGAGAGAAAAATTGTTTTAGTAACACACCTTTATGGATGTTAAATTCTAGATTTGATTGTCTTTAAATGCTTGTTTACCTAAGCTAAACAATTTGAGGTAAACTTCAGAGAAGTTACACAATAGATTCTTTAGTCGATCTTACTGTTTTGTGGGGATATTAGCAGACCCTACGGCACATGATTAAACAACTGGAATAATGAAATTGCCTAAAAGCCAACCTGTCGCACTCCATAGGATTAACTATGGACTTGTGGAGACAATGGATGACCCCACTTTCTTTATGAGTGGATTGTATGATGCACGGGGGACTCCCCTTATCTCTTAACAAGTTTTCTCCCACTTGACAATGATCCTCTGTAATCAGGATATTGTTAAGGCTGGACCACTCAAAGGTCGTCTTATTGGTTTCATCCCTTAGTCATATTTAACCTAGAGGCCACCTCTGTTGAGGTGCAATTGCAAACAGATGCTTTAGCTAAGCATAGAACAGCCCTCATAAAAAGAGCCTCAAAGCTCACTATGGGATAGTCCTTGACTGTAATGATGTCACATCAGGTCCAGATTTGTCTTAGAAGCCAAAGGCCACCAATGGATGATGGAGGCCGACTTATTAAATACTGGGCTACACTAACAGATATGCCAGAAATAATACTTAAAACTTGTCAAACTTTAAACCTAGTTACCTGTATGCCTGAACCTGACCTGTACTTCTTTCTCTATAGAGCAAAAGAGGTTATTGATCTTGCTTACTCTATTTGTCCAGATTTAAGAAAAATACGACTGACTCACTGAACAGCATCTCCCTACTTAATACCGAAGTCTCACAAATACTCAAGGCAGTCCTACAAAATAGGATGGCCTTAGATGTCCTGACAGCAGCCCAGGGTGGCACATGTGCAATTATCAAGACAGAATGTTGTGTGTACATTCCAGACTATCACAAAAATATCACAGGCCTGATAAAAGATATGAATACCCAAATTAAGGCCCTACAAGATCCTTCTCTCTCTCTCAGTGAATGGTTAAGTTCCTGGTTTGAAGGAGGACTATGGCCAAATCTCCTTTTCGGGCTTCTCATTCTTATCGCCTTATTAACTTTAATATGTTGCTTTATTCCATGTTTCTCTACTTGGTGCCGAGACTCCATTGCTACAATGACTTCACCACGACAGACGATCCTTGTTGCGCGCGAGGACGCCTCTTCACTGTCAGCGCTGGATTCAGCTGCCTCTACCTTTCGTAACTCCCCTATACGTTCCTACCCTGATCAATATTGACCCGAGCAGGTAGGGACAGCTCTACGCCCCTATTCAGCACGAAGAAGTTACAGAAGATGAGACCTTCCACCTTCAACCACCTTAAAGATTTAAAGGGTCAAAATTGTTCAGGGGGAATGATGAGGGAGCAGGAGGCTGGCTGAGGACAAAGCAAAAGCTGGCGCCGTGCACCCCCTCTTCACCCGCTCCCCTCCATATATGTAGCATTCCTCAGGCACCCCTGATCGCCATAAAACGATAAATAGTTAACTTGCAGGGATCGCAATCCTGCAGAACAGGAATCTCCCTTGCTCTACAAGATGTCCTAGAGACCTAAACAGGGAGGTTACCTTATCAATAGCACAAATTTCCAGAGGCAAATAACTCTTGGTTCCTGAAGCCCTAATGTCCCCCTCCCACCATAAACTGGAGGAGACTGGAGTGGTAACAGAAACTCTAGACAAATTAAAAAAAGGCTGAATAAGCGTAAAAGGGAATTTGAATCCCAACAATCTTGGTATGAAGGGATTTGGAACCGCTCACCTTGGTTAACCTCCCTGATAACCTCCTTAATAGGACCCTTAATGCTCTTAATATTAATTCTAACTTTTGGGCCATGTATCGTTAACAGGTTGACCCAATTTATGAAAGACAGACTGTCACTCATCCAAGCCATGGTATTAACTCAGCAATATCAATCAGTTAAGCTAACTGACCCATTGGGTAAATAAACCTAATGGATATAGGATTCTATCCATAAACAAGAAAAAGGGGGGAATGTAAGACCCCCATTAGAAAAGCCCCCCCGTAATTAACCTTGCTCTCTTGCTTTTCTGTAACCGCTTAGCTTTGGCTTATAACTGTAGCTTTTGTTAAAACTTTACAAGCAGCCGGCCTCAGGATGAGAGATAACCAGAACCCAAGGACATTCCGGAGAGATGGGCCTCACAAGGCCAAATTCCTGTCGTTTGAACAATACGCCCACCCTTCCTCCCCACCTCAAAGGATGTTTGCTCAAGATAAGTTACATACCAGAAAACCGACCCCCAGCTACGAGCACAGGATTACGCAGGCTTAAGCCCACCCTGACTTCCCTTTCCCGCGCGGGCTCTCCCAAAACCAATCAATAGGCACCAGGTATGCTTTACATTCAACTTAACCAATAACTATGCTTCTGCTTCTGTACGTACGCTTTTGCCTCCCCAAACCCCATAAAAAGGCCCTGAACAAAGGGCAGGCGCGCAAGTCCTCTCTAGACTTGTCCGCCCGCCGGTACCTGCGTCCCAATAAACCTCTTGCTGTTTGCATCCAGTGGCAGTGTTGGATTCTTGGGTAAGGGGATCCGCGGGTCTTTCAGTGGAACACTTGGGAGGCAAAGTCTCTGATTTCTGTATCAGAAAAGGCCATTAAAAAAAAAAGAAAATAGTAATAAAATCCTAAGTGAAGGAGCTGCAAGCAGTGTAGACAAAAGTTGGCCAATAACAATTTAGATTATTTACTAGTTTCCATAGTGGGACTAGCCCTTTGGTTAAAGAAATTCGATATGGTAGCCTAGGCTGTGCTGTCCAGTAGTCGCCGGCCACATCTGGCTATTTAAAATGAATTTAAATTAATTGAAATTAGATCAAATAAAAAATTCTCTCCTTTAGGCACATTCACCACATCTAGCCTCAGTCGCTACATGTGCCCAGAAGCCACCATATTGGGTGACACAGACTGACGGTGAAATTACTGTGGAAAGTTCCACTGGGCAGCACTGGAAGAGCATTGTCTTGGGAGCCTGGGATGGAGTCCTGGGTTCTACAATTTGGTAAAGATGTGTCCTACTTCTTCATATTTAAAGTAGTGTGAGGCATCTGCCTCCTGAGGTTGTTAATGAGGACTGAATAAGGGAACTCTTTTTTTATGGCACATAGTATGTGCAACAACGATGGTTTTCAAATGAATGGATGTCTACTGCCTATATTGTATAGTTTGTATACATGTATTGTATACATTAATTTTTAGTTATAATGATGGCTAACATTAATTGCACACTACTCCTTGTGGGCTAAGTGCTTTATCTGTGTGGTATGACTTAAATGCCAGTAAGATTCCAGAAGGTAGAATCTATTATTATCCCCTGCTAACTGCAGACACAGTTACGAAGTGGCTCAGCTAAGGCATGATTTTTGAACTCAGCAGGCTTTGACCTGCTGCAGCATTTTCCACTGTGATGAGCTACCAGACTCTGGAGTCTATGCTGTATTACCTTTTGTCCTGTAAACTAAAAACAATGTGTTTCTTCTGGCTTTAACTCTTGAGTTACAGAAATGTTTCAGTGATAACTTACATAATAATAATCATAGCTAACCTTCACACAGTATTTAATGTATGCTGCACACTGATCTAGGAACTTTACATGTACTGTATTTATTGATTTAATCCTCACAACAATCCTAAGATAGGTACCATTTTCACACCATTTTATAGCTGAATAAATTGAGGCTCAAAGAGGTTCAGTTGTATTGCTAATGTTCACACAGCTACTAAGTCACATGACTAAGCCATTCGGACTCAAATCCTACTTTTATTTTTATTATTTTATTTTATTTTATTTTTGGGGGGGGACTCAAATCCTACTTTAATGTCTGTTTTCATGACTTCATAGGGTTTCTGCATAGAGTACAAGAGGACAAAGATGGTTGGCCTCGGAGGATGCTGCCTGACCAGTGCAGAATAGAATCTTGTGCCCACAATGGACACAACCAAGTAACTTCACTTAATAGCTGCTGAGCTACTTAAACAAGGATATTTCAGTCCTTCATGCTGTGCGTGCATATCCTGACTCGCCGTTTCCTTGGGGAAAATAAGGAGAAAAGTACGTACGTGGAAATGTACTATTAGCTGCTGCGCGAAATTTGACAAGGGTGGTGGAGCTCAGATTCTCTGAGAGGAGCACCTCACTGCCTGAAGAGGGGCACTTTTTTCAAGCTGAGATCCACAGGATCCCATCCATCACCCCCCCCCCTCCACACACACACACACCTTCCACTTCCCAGTTTCCCTCTGCAGCAGCCTGGATCCCTGTGAGGAAAGGAAAAGTGATGTTATCTGGGAAGTCAGATCTAAGCAAAGACCAGCTTTCTGCTTGCAGTCCTTAAAATAATTTTCAGTGAAATAAAGCCTTTTGAGTCAGAGGATAAGACATCCTCGTTTGCATGATTCAGAACGGCAGTGACGCCACAGGTAGTCATCGAGAGCAGTTCCCGAGTGTGGAAATCCCGAACAATCAAACCGGTACTGTAGGTGGCACCAAATGAATAATCTTACATAACTGAAGTCTGTTCCATTGACCCCAGCACAGGAAGCTGGTGGCTTTAGTGGCGGCGCTGACAGCAGATAGTTTTCTGAATGGGACAGAAGTTGCTGGGCTTCTGACCCAGAGTTTACAATGTTTAGTACATACCAGTACTTTTTTTTTGTTTTGAAAGGCTCAGAGAATATCCATATTTTATTAGAATGTCAGTTTGTTTCTTGGTAGCCATATAGAAGAAGAAAATCTTTAGGGCATCTTAGGAATCCTGGAAGTTGTATGCAGAAGGTTGTTTTTGTGTCTTGGGAAAGTGGTTCACAGGTGACCATCATAGTATTGAGGGGTCTCTGGCATCTAAAATATTGGAACCATGTTTCTGATACAGTTAAGAGATCACAAAGAAATTTGTGTGGCATGCTATCGTGAAGTAGAATTTTAAAAGCTGGACCACTGATTATAAGTAGCAGGATCTGTGGCAAACAGCATCTTGCTCTCTCAATGTAAAGTCTCAAAGTTCTCATGTGTGGTTATATATTTTTTAAAAGATTTATTTATTTATTTATTTGAGAGAGAGAGAAGGAGAGAGAGAGGAAGAGGGGGAGGGACAGAGGGAGAGGGAATCTCCAGCAGACTCCTCAGTGATCACAGAGCTTGACAACGTGGGGCTTGATCTCTGAGATCATGCATGACCTGAGCCAAAATCGAGAGTCAGTTGTTTAACTGAACTGAGCCACCCAGGTGCCTCTCATGTGTGGATATTTTTAAAACACATGGGAATGTGGGCATGACAGTCACCCTCCACTTAACCAGCAGCAGCCCACTTAGTGGCTTTCCTGTTCTGTCTCTTCTGTTCCCTGAAGAGCTTGCTGGGATTCTGAAGAGAATTGCTTTGTGCTTTTCCAGTAACATTTTCCACTAAGTAGGAGTCAGAAGTCCAGATGTGGATGGATTCTCAATAGTGAATGATGTCCATGAAAGATGAGGCATTGAGTGCCCTGGCTTGTAGGCTGCTGGCAAGGTTCCATACCCTGGACCTAGGAGGATTTTTGACAATCAAGGGCTGGCCCTCCTCGCTCCGGTAGAGACCGGCCTTTCTCTCCCTGCAGTCGATTCACACTTGTTTTTTGTTTTGTTTGTTTGTTTGTTTGTTTGTTTGTTTTAGGCCAGATGGAATAAATGCTGCTTAATAAAAATATCCATCACCATAATTCCATCCCATACGTGAGTGTATCATTGCTATAGTTTGGTTGTGGGTGTTGGAATAATGCTGTGGCCTGCTGAAGATGGCTCAAATCAAGTATCAGTCGTGGTAGGAGCCACATCAATGAAAGAAAACGGGACTCTGATTAAAAATTTCTTTTGTGACCCACTGACAATTGAAATAAACCACCACAACAAAAGAAAACCTGTTAGAGCTGCTTCTACTTTTCTTCCTTCTTCCTCTGTCAGACTCCCCTGTTGTCTTTCCTATGATGATTCATGAAGGAGATTATTTGCTGCCAAGAAATCACTGATTTTGGCTTTGTGTTAGCTACCGTTCACTGGCTTAGCCCAAACTGCACAGCTAGTGTTGTTAGAAGAAGGTATCCTGATGAATTTTCTATAAATGTAATTACCTTCCCTGTAAACCCAAACCTACAAGAGCAAATAGTTCAATTTTTATTTTGCTGTGGGTACAGAAAAAGGGAATTGTTGACATCAGTAGAAAATGAAAAGGCCTTCTGGTCCTCACCCTAAAACTTCTTTCTACAAGACAGAAACTTGAGTCCCCAGAATAGTTGAGAAAAAATCAAAAGACCTTATACCGTGATTGAGAATGATGGGTTATTAAACTCTTCTGTTTTAAAGAAATTATTTAATGTTTTCAATAAACTTTATAAAATGGGAGTAGAAAGAATATCCATTTTCAACTGAAAATTGAAATTCAGTGCTGCAACACTGAAGCTCTAGTTTTTGCAGTTCATCAAGAACTTATGGGATGCCTGAGTGGCTCCGGTGATTAAGTGTCTGCCTTTGGCTCAGCTCATGATCCCAGGACCCTGGGATCCAGTCCTGCATCGGGCTGCTTGCTCAGCTGGGAACCTGCTTCTCCCTCTGCCTGACACTCCCCCTGCTTGTGGTCTCTTTCTCTCTCTCCCACTCTCTCTGACCAATTAAATCAAATCTTTAAATGAAAAAAAGAACTTCATGTGACATAAAAAGCTCTCATTTAGAGCTTCCCAACCTAGATTGTTAACAAGCTAGCAGCTTGTTAGAAATCCAGATTCAGGGGCACCTGGGTGGCTCAGTGGGTTAAAGCCTCTGCCTTCAGCTCAGGTCATGATCCCAGGGTCCTGGGATCGAGCCCCACATCAGGCTCTCTGCTAGGCAGGGAGCCTGCTTCCCTTCCTCTCTCTGCCTCTCTCTGCCTACTTGTGTGATCTCTCTGTCAAATAAATAAATAAAATCTTAAAAAAAAAGCAAAAAGAAGACATACAGATGGCAAACAGACATGTGAAAAGATGCTTAATGTCACTCACTATTAGGGAAATCCAAATCAAAAATACAGTGAACTATCACCTCACACCTGTCAGAAGGGCTAAAAATCAGCAACGCAAGAAACAACAAGAGTTGACAAGGATGTGGAGAAAAAGGAAGCCTCTTGCACTCTTGGTGGAATACAAACTGGTGCAACCACTGTGGAAAACAGTATGGAGTTTTTCTCAAAAAGTTAAAAGGGGAACTGTCCTATGATCCAATGCTTGCACGGCTATTTACCTCCCAAAATACAAAAGCACTAATTCAAAGGGACAAAGAGATACACATCCCTATGTTTATAGCAGCATATTTACAATAACCAAATAATGGAAGCAGCTCAATTGTCCATCAGTAGATGAATGGATAAAAAAAATATGGTAAATATATATACACAGTGGAATATTTTTCAGCCTCTTAACTACAGAGAACTGATGGTTACCAGAGGGGAAGTGAGCAGGAGGATGGGTGAAATAGGTGATGGAGATTAAAAGGTTGTTGTAATGAGCACGGGGTGATGTATTGAATTGTTAAATCATTATATTGTACACCTGAAGTTAATATAACAGTCTATGTTAACTATACTGAAATTAGAATAAAAACTTAATACATAAAAAATATTAACAGAAAATCCATGAAGATCTCAGGAAACAAACTGGGGGTTTATGGAGTGGAGGGGCATGGGAGGGATGAGTGGCTGGGTGATGTACGTTGGAGAGGGTGAGTTGTGTAAGACTGTGAATTGTGTAAGACTGTGGTGCACCCTGTGAATTGTATAAGACTGATGAATCACAGACCTGTACCCCTGAAACAAACAAAACATTATATGTTAATGAAAAAAAGAAAATTCATGAAGAATAAACAATATGAAAAGATGTTTGACTTCAGTGATAACCAGGAAAAAGAAAATTGAAAAACTAAAAATTGATAATTGAATGACCACATAATTGACAAATATACAAATGATTGAATTTCTATTTTAATAGTGAAATGTGGAATAGAGATTTTAAGAGATCAAATCCTGTGTCATTACACCTATGACATTCAAAACAAAAGCTACAAGCTTAATTTCAAATTAGTTTGTTTTGTTTATACTCCATCAGTTACTCATATCTGTTCATATCTCATTCATTCATATTTATAGCACATATCAAACTCTCTCCCTTCTAATCATTACCCCCAGCCCCCCTCTTCCTCTTTCTTTCTCTCCTTTTCTTTCTTCTTCTTCTTTTTAAAATGGCTGATCCATGTTGAATCACTATATTGTACACCTGAAATTAATGTAACACTGTATGTTAAAAGAAATTAAAAACTTAAAAAAATAAGTAAAATGGCTGATCTATTTAAGATAACTTTCAGTCATCAAGACAGCCACTAAATTCAGCATTTAGGGTCTCCTAGAAACAAGAACATTTTCATACATAATTACAATACCATTATCACACCTGAGATATTAAACATTAATATACATATATTTAGTACAATCTATATACAAATCTCTCCAATGATAAAAACTTGGTTTTGGTGGGGAGGGCACATGGGTGGCTCAGTCGTTAAGCATCTGCCTTGGCTCAGGTCCTGATCCCAGGCTCCTGGGATTGAGCTCTGCATCGGGCTCCCTGCTCAGCGGGTGGCCTGCTTCTCCCTCTCCCACTCCCCCTGTTTGTGTTCCCTCTCTCACTGTGTCTCTGTCAAATAAATAAATAAAATCTTTTAAAAGAATATTTGTTTTTTATTAGATGTTCGTTAACATATAATTCACATACTATACCATTTATCCATTTAAAGTATAAAATTAATTTTTATGTACTCATAATTGTGTAACCATCACCATAATCAGTTTTAGAACATTTTCATAAACCCCCCCAAAAAATCTCATTAACAATCACTACCCATTTTTCCCTAGCAATCACCACCTTACTTGGTGGATTTGCCTGTTCTTAATATTTCATATAAATCATATCATATAATATGTTGCTCTTGGGATTGGCTTCTTTTAATTGGCATAATGTTTTCAAGGTTTATCCATATTATGGTATGTAAGAGTACCTTATTTCATTGCTGAAAAATATTCCACTGTCTGGATATACCACATTCTTTATCCAGTCATCAGTTGATGGTGGTTTCCACATTAGGGCTGTTGTGACTGATGCTGCTATGAACATTCATGTACAAGTATTTGTTAGTACTTCAGCTTTTTAGGTATATACTGTTGGGTCCCCAGTGTTGGGTCCCAACAGTAATGGGTCCGTGATTAAAGGAGCGAGCCTGATACAAAGCGAAGGTCAAGCAAAGCTTTATTTCGCACCAAGCATCGAGAATCAAACCGTCCGGCGCGACCCCTCCCAGCCTCACAGACTAACTTTTATAGAGCAAAGGCCATGTGGTTGAGCCTGGCCACACACAGGTAGCTAATGAGATTGCAACACACAGAGAAAGCTGCACAGTCATGCTAGGTCACACACAGGTAGCCAATTGAACTATAATTCACCCCATAGTAGACGTTTGAACTAGCCTATCACCTTGGTGAGAACTGGTGCCCAAAAGCAGGGCCCACACTCCTTGGTAGCTAGGGAGACAGTATGTGCCCTTTACTGATTGGATGTCTCCAGCAGATCTGACTCATCCCTGCAAACAGGCTGTTATCTCCACCTGACCTGACCCACACATTTGGGCTTTGTTACCTGGGACTGGTTTCCCGGACTTGCTTTTAAGTAATTTCCCCTGGGGGGAGGACGGGGCAGGGTCAATTTAAGTTTTACTGCATAAACAACCAAATGGCTGTTCAACTGAGGTGGGGCCACTCTGGCTAAATAGGCCCTTACAATACCAAGGAGGGAACTGCTGGATCATATGGCAGTTTAACATTTTGAGGAATCACCAAACTGTATCACTCACCTTCCCTCCTTCCAATGACCCCTGTCTTCTGCCTGCTTTCTAGCACATGCGCTTACCTCAGCCACACTGAACTTCCTTTGCCTTTAAAAAGCTCCAGGCTCGGGGCGCCTGGGTGGCTCAGTGGGTTAAGCCGCTGCCTTCGGCTCAGGGTCCTGGGATCGAGTCCCACATCGGGCTCTCTGCTTAGCAGGGAGCCTGCTTCCTCCTCTCTGCCTACTTGTGATCTCTCTCTGTCAAATAAATAAAATCTTTAAAAAAAAAAAAAAGCTCCAGGCTCTCTCACCTCTGAGTTTTTCTATACGCTATTTCCTCTCTAGATACTTTCATTTTCTTTTTTGGAGAACTCCTCAGGTTCTGCTTAAACTTCATTAAAAAAAAAAAAAAAAGTCTTTTCTGACCTAATGGATAAGGTTAGGTGTCCTTAATATGCACTCTTTTTTTTTTTTTTTTAAAGATTTTATTTATTTATTTAACAGAGAAAGATCACAAGTAGGCAGAGAGAAAGGGGGAGGCAGGCTCCCCATGAAGCAGAGAGCCCGATGCAGGGCTCAATCCCAAGATCCTGAGATCGTGACCTGAGCTGAAAGCAGAGGCTTTAACCCACTGAGCCACTCAGGGGCGTCCTTAATATGCACCCTTAACACATCTAGTATTTTCCCTATGATAATATTTGTGATGCTTGGCAGTAGCTTGTTTAGTTACCACGTCTGCCAACTATCTAGCTGGTCTTTGAGGGCAGGAACCATGTCTATCTTGGTTTTTCCCACAGTTGTGAGCTCAGTGCCTTGCACATGGTAGGTACCCAGTAAATATTTCTAGAAGAAATGCATTAATGAACTAATGGATTAAGGATTTCCTTGGTGAATCAATTGACGCAATGCTTGCTATCATGGGGCTTAAAGCCCACCTGAGAAGAAAAAGTTGGTATGTGTGGAAGAAATCATTGGACAACATATAACAGTGGTGACCAAGTGCTACAGTATTTGACTCTGATAACTACTGTAGTGGACAGATATTGGCAGAAGGTAAAGAAGGGAGATACTAATGTGGGCTGTAATGGCTGGGGAAAGCTTTCTTGAGATCAGTCTTAGAGTAAACCCAGAATTTTGTCTCAGGGTATGACTTACTCAGAAATGTGCAGGAGTAAGGGTGGATGGAAGGACTGGGCTTGTTAAT